>NC_087356.1:85298388-85623006 GCF_030014295.1 Loxodonta africana | reverse complement strand
AAACAGGCCCCAGCCAGGCCAGCCAGGGTTACTATGACGACAGAGTCTTTTCCATTACAAACCCTGCAAAGGCTTCCAAAAGGTGATAAATGATTGACCTCTGGGGGCTGAGATGGAGCCCTGGTGGTACAGTAGTTAAGCATGCAGTCGCTAACCGAAAGGTTGATGGTTCGAACTTGCTCATCAGTTTGCCGGAGAAAGATGAGGCAATCTGCTTCTGTAAAGATTACAGCCTTGGAAACCCTATGGGGCAGTTCTCCTCCAAGGCAACGAGTTTAGTTTTCGGTTGAGGGCTGGGAATTCTCTGGGGGAATATTCCCTTTCTTCTGGTGCAAAGCATGTCCTTCTATTTCTCTTCTCCCCCGACTGGGAGGTTGAGGTGAATTTCTAGTTGAGGATACAGATGCTAAAGCAAGCCATCTCCTGCCCCCCTAATTCCTAAAATCCAGCCCAGGAAGCACCCTGAGAAAATCAAGCTTCAGCCTTGAGCAGAGGCAGGCAGGACCCAAGACACTCAAGGGCAGACAAAGGAAAGCAAGACAAGGCAGAGGAAGGAATATCAGACCATAAGCTGGTTAATTGGTGCTGGGTAAATGGCACCCACTCACCAAAAAGAAAAGGTACACGAAAAGAACGCAGTCAGGCAAGAAGCAGGTAGTAAAAGGCAGGAGAATCCTAGCTCCTTTGATTGCAGAGAAAAGCCTCTTCTCCAGGCTCAAGAAGGGGTGGAGAAGGGTGGGCAGCTGGCCAAGGCAATGACCCGTGTGGTGAATTTCAAAGGCGGGGCGATAGCAGGAAACTCAGACGTCCCACGTCAGTGTCCCCTCGCCCACCGCTGGCGGGTGAGGGCTGACTGCCTGCCAAGTGCGGTGGCCTGGGTTTTACACTCCAACCTTGGAATGTGTGTTTTACAGCAATTTTCGGCTCATTCACGGACAGTTTTTCTCTCTACTGACACCTGGGCGGCTCCAACCGCCTAGTCATTGTGTTTGGTGTTTTCACCACGGCTAAGTCGCTCCCCCAAGAGTCCGGCTGGGGGCAGTCAGGCACTCACTGTGTTGGTACCTGAATCGCAGCTTCAGGCTGGTCTGGGTTTCATCTTTTTGCTGAGATAGTGTAACTGCGGGGTTGAAATGGCAAGTTTGTGTGAGAGAGGATCATGAAGACTTCTCTCCTGTGGTGTCCAACCGCACTGTGTGAAGTGAATCTCGGGAAGAGGAACCGGCCCTCCGGTCCTCTCAGGGGGAACTAGCTTGTTTGCTGCCCTGGCTCCCTGCCCCTCCTCTCACATCTACATTCATCTGGATCCTGTAGGGTGGGAGATACACAGGCTCTGGTTGTGTATTTTTCCAAAATCACTGACAGTGGCCTGGGTTCTCTCTGTTCTGCTTTGAGAGCAAGGTTTTGAAACACAAAAAAACAAGAGCTGTCTCCTATGTTTATCGTTGCTCACTTGATGCCTGCATGTCACCTTGGGAAAGGAGGAAGGGTGAGACACATCAGCCAATTTCCTCAAATACTATCCTGCTAATAGTATTCCAACCACCACCTGTCTTGTCAGTTTGCTGTCCTGTGGTGGCTTATATGTGGCTTTGATGCTGGAGGCTGTGCCACTGGTATTTCAGATACTAGCAGGGTCACTCATGGTGGACAATTTCAGAGGAGCTTCTGAAACCAGACCAATGGGTCTGTGCTAGCGTGCAAGAATCCAAACCCTCAAATTCTGTCTTTGAGAGGAAGAAAGTTTATTTCCCAGAGGCATCGACCTCAAATTAAGTTCCCTGATCTGCGCCAGTAATGTACAATTTATACTTATACATATTCATTTAGGGGTGGAGGGAAACGGTCGGCAGGATTAGAAGGTTTTACCTATTCGTAGTTTCTACTGATCATTTGTTATGAGGCAAGGTTAAGACTCGCACGGAAGTGGCCGATGGATCAAACGCTTTTGAAATGGGCTTGACTATTGTCAATGATGCATTTCCGGTGATTTTGGTTCCTTGACGTAAGTTCTCTTGTGTTATCGAGCATGTGTGGCAGCCCAGGGTCATTTGTCCTTCATCATGGTTTGTTATGCGCATGTCTGGCTACCCTGAGCCGGTTAGATCTAGACTCTTCCAGGGCTTTCATGAGGATCTGAGAAACAACTTAGAGTGACTGGTGGGAGGTGACCAGAAGTGGCCTGATACCTGGTGGAAAAAAAACTAATAGCTGTCCCCAGTGTCTTCAGCGTCCAGAGTCCCCTAACACTGCCAGACAATGATTGACTAGGAAGCAAGTCCTGGCAATCTACTTCCCCAAATTAGCCCGTGAAAACCCTAAGTACGGATCACACCAGAATATCGTCTGATAAGTGCTGGAAGATGAGCCCCTAGGCTGCAAGGCATTCAAAATACACGGTGGCCTCAGCAACGGACTCAAGCCTACCAATGATCTTGAAGATGACACAAGACTGGACAACATTTCGTTCCTTTGTACAAAAAGTTGCCATGAGTCAGAGCCAACTTGATGGCAGCTAACTATAACAATAGTATTCCCAATGTCTGCAGGGGTCTTTTTGGTCCTGAAAATATAATACAATGAGTTTGAACCCATCACCCTCTACCACCCCGCCCCCTGCTTACCTTCCTCACTCTGGAAATCTAAAGTCATTGCAAAATTTCTTCACATGCTCAGGCAGCCACGTTCGCTTGGTTATACCTGGCTCCAAACCTGTGTTCCTCTCTGATTTAGGTCAGTCTGAGGAGCCCTGCCAGAAACCCTGGTGGCGTAGTGGTTAAGTGCTATATGGCTACTAACTAAAAGGTCGGCAGTTCAAATCCACCAGGCACTCTTTGGAAACCCTATGGGGCAGTTCTATTCAGCCTGTAGGGTCACTATGAGTCAGAATTGACTCAACAGCAGTGAGTGATGAGTGGTGGAAGGAGCCCTGGTTAAGCACTCAGCTGTTAACCAAGAGGTTGGTGGTTTGACTTCACCCAGCTGTTCTGCAGGAGAAAGACCTGGCAATTGCTGCCATAAAGGTTATAGCCAAGAAAACCCCAGGGGGCAGTTCTACTCTGTCCCAGGGGGTCGCTATGAGTCAGAATCCACTTGACAGCACCTAACAACAATAACGTAGCTATCTAGCTCCCCACACCTGCTGTCCCCTTCTTATCAATCCAGATGTGGAATTCCTCCCTTTCATAGGATTTGCAAACACACTCTCCATTTCCACTGGGCTTCTGTGTGTGTCAGACTTTCCTGAAAGTTTGGGAAGGATAGAGAAGGTTTTTACTGAGCAGCAAACCTAAAAAACATTCAAAGGGAATATTAGCATCCCTATTAATGCCCTCCACAGGCCTCCCTCCACAGGCCTTTCAAGGTGGCTCCATTCCTCTTTGCTTTGCGCCTCAGCCTCTCCCTGCTGCTTCTCTCTCCCGCTTCCCCACCCGACCAGCAGCTCTCCCTGTGGCCTTCCTCCTATGGACTGTTCCTGGAACTCCAAACCCTTCTCAGTCTCACATGCAGAGCGATGCCCCTGCTCCCTACACCCACATCAGCTCCTGGCCCTCTTCCACCTCCACTCCCAACACTGCCCACAGACCAACAGGTCAGCCTTTGGTGTAAAGGACCCAATTCTCTTAGAAGGAAATCATAGCTGTGAGTAACAGTTGTCTCTCTTCTTTACAAAATACCTACTTGGTATGGCTAGAGAGGAAACCCTGGTGGCCTAGTGGTTAAGTGCTACGGCTGCTAATCAAAAGATCGGCAGTTCAAATCCATCAGGCGCTACTTGGAAACTCTATGGGGCAGTTCTACTTTGTTCTACAGGGTCGCTATGAGTCGGCATCAACTTGACGGCACTAGGTTGGGTTTGGTTTTTTAATGGCTAGAGAAGCCTGAAGAGAGGAAGCTTTTGCCACAACCCACTGGCGATTGCCAGAAAAAAACTGCCTAAGGCTGCAATCACTCTGTTATCTGTGTGTGGGTTACCTTCTTTGAGGATTAGCTGTAGCATGGTTTGAATCTCTGCCTGACTTTCCCTGCCATTTAGGGTATGCCTTGTCTTCCTCTTCCATCACTCAGTGTGTCTTCAGGGAATATAAATTAACATAAGTAGCAAATAATTAGGAAAGAAAAAAATGAGTGGTAAAACTGAACATAATAATCTCCCAATAACTCACAGAGCTCTTTATTTTCCCCTTATAAAGAGAGGGGACTCTTTATCCACGGTTGCCCTTCCTGAAAATGAGCTGAAAGTGAACTTGGGGAAGTAGTCACATGGCAGCACCATGACAGGCCCCGGCTGGGTTTCCCCTGCCTCTTGTCTCTTTCTTTACCTGTAGCCTCCTATCTCACTGCTCCCCACACGTCCCCAGGGCCCTCATCCAGTCCAAGCCTCTTCTTTGGGGTCCCCGCCCAACCCCCTTCTCAGGCAGCTTTTTCCATACCCTACCAGTAGTAGCCAGTTGCTGTCCAGTTGATTCTGAGTCATGGCAACCCCATGTGTGTCAGAGTAGAACTGTACTCCCTAGAGTTTTCAAATCATTGGCTGGTTTTTTTGAAGCAGATTGCCAGGCCTCTTTTCGAGCACCTCTGGGTGGACTCCAACCACCAGCCTTTCCCCGCTTAACTGTTTGAACCATTCAGAGGCTCCTTCCCTGTGTCAAACCACACCTGCTCTGCTTATGTCTCTCTCCCCAGGGCCCTGTTCTCAACTATGAAGCTGATAAACTACACTAAAGTGATAATAGATGGTAATAAGTTAATGTGTTACCCCTCCCTGGAAACATTTGCATTTCGACAGGTCTTTCTTTTTTCAGAAGAAAAATAGTTCTTTCCAACAAAGTGACTGGAGATGAGGGAATTTCAGCACCTGCAGCTGCTGGCCTAAGGAAATTTATTTGTGACAAGAGGAGTTTTGAGACCTCAGATCAAAACACCCCTGTTTCTTCTTTTTCCAATCCAGAGAACACGAATAAGAAGATGCTTCTTGCGCGACTTCTAGGGAAGAAGTCCTGAGACAGGCCTGGGACTGGAGACTGTCTCTCACCTCAGAGAGGAGAAAAGATGTCCCCCAGGAGAGCTCAAATTCCCCACAATAGGAAGGGGATGGGGAGGAGGAAAGCCCTGTAGGCTGTGAAGTTACCTGCCCTTGTATCTAGAAGGCTGGCAAAGGTGCCAGAGCCAAGAGGACTTTTAGGGGGTTGTTGTTGTTATTTTTTTTGTTGTTGTTATTAGGTGCCATCAAGTCAATTCCAAATCATAGCGACCCTATGCACAACAGAACAAAACACTGCCCAGTCCTGTGCCATCTTTACTCTCATTGTTATGCTTGAGCTCATTGTTGCAGCCACTGTGTCAATCCACCTCATTGAGGGTCTTCCTCTTTTCCGCTGACCTGGTACTCTGCCAAGCATGATGTCCTTCTCCAGGGACTGATCCCTCCTGACAACATGTCCAAAGTATGTAAGACGCAGTCTCGCCATCCTTGCTTCTAAGGAGCATTCTGGCCGCACTTCTTCCAAGACAGATTTGTTCGTTCTTTTGGCAGTCCATGGTATATTCAGTATTCTTTGCCAACATCACAATTCAAAGGCATCAACTCTTCTTCGGTCTTCCTTATTCATTGTCCAGCTTTCACATGCATATGATGTGATTGAAAATACCGTGGCTTGGGTCAGACACACCTTAGTCTTCAGGGTGACATCTTTGCTCTTCAACACTTTGGAGAGATCCTTTGCAGTAGATTTGCCCAATGCAATGCGTCTTTTGATTTCTTGACTGCTGCTTCCATGGCTGTTGATTGTGGATCCAAGTAAAATGAAATCCTTGACAATTTCAGTGTTTTCTCTGTTTATCATGATGTTGCTCATTGGTCCAGTTGTGAGGATTTTTGTTTTCTTTATGTTGAGGTACAATCCATACTGAAGGCTGTGGTCTTTGATCTCCATTAGTAAGTGCTTCAAGTCCTCTTCACTTTCAGCAAGCAAGGTTGTGTCATCTGCATAACGCAGGTTCTTAATGAGTCTTCCTCCAATCCTGATGCCCCGTTCTTCATATAGTCCAGCTTCTCGTATTATTTGTTCAGCATACAGATTAAATAGGTATGGTGAAAGAATACAACCCTGACTCACACGTTTCCTGACTTTAAGCCAATCAGTATCCCCTTGTTCTGTCCGAACAACTGCCTCTTGATCTATGTAAGGGTTCCTCATGAGCACAATTAAGTGTTCTGGAATTCCCATTCTTTTAGTGAAAACCTTATGAATAGCGGAGGAACATTTAGGGGTAACACAGCATATTAAACAGTCAGTTTCCATGGGGCTGCCTGCCAGTAATGGGAAGACTGTGAGCCAAACTTGTGGAGACTGGGAGGTGGGGTAAAATGCACAGGCATGCTCCAGAATAGTTGAGCTGCCGGAGGTCTCCCCCAGAGGGGTTCAGGCCTGGGGAACCACCTCTGAGGTGTAACACCCTCCTAATGGTCACAGGTATTCTTCTCTGGAGCTGGCAGGTGGAGCCTGGCTGCATGGCAATTTCACCAGCACTAGCTGTCCTCACCTCCTTCAGGGAGGCTGCACTGCCTTCTGCTTCAGGGCTGGGCTGGTGGGAAACGGTTTGTTCACTCATAGATGCTGCATTTCAGCCCAGACTCCAAAACCTCCTCTCGCCTCCATGCTGGACTTGCCATCTTCCCCCTTAGTGGGCATTCCCCAGTTACAGAGGAGCTCTCTTCCCATTTCCCTTTCTTGGCTCTGCCACTGGCTCCCCCAGGGAAAACCCAGGCTTCTGAGGCTCAAGCATGGCACTGCCTAGCCCCAGGCCTCCCGGCCCGAGCCATCTCCTTTCTAAGGGATTCGTCATGAGCAGCTACCCAAAGCAGAGTGGATCCCGCTGCCAAGCCCTTGGCTGGCATTCACGAAGCACAGGCATGGTTGCATCTCAAGATAAATTCAGCTTCCACAAAATCATCCTGAGAGCTGCCGGCTGGCCATGTTGGCAGGGACTGTAGGGAGCTGGCCTACCACAGAGGTAGGATGCTGCTGCAGGATCACCCTGTGCTGGGGCTCCTGAACCCTCAGCCCAGGCAGAACGCCAAAGCACCTTGTGGTTTTGATGCTTCCTGCAGGGGTTCACAGTTTCCCCCACACCAGGCCTTGGGAACACAGTATAAGTAGACCAAACCACCTCTTTTCCAGATTGAGGGAACCTGGGTTCCCAGTCTGAGACCAGAAGCTGAACCCCACTGAAGCCAGTTGCTAATAGCATTATGTCGATTCTCACTCCTGATGACCCCGTGTGTGTCAGAGCAGAACTGTGCCCCACAGGGTTTTCAGTGGCTGAGTTTGGGAAGTAGATCACCAGACCTTTCTTCAGAGGTGACTCTGGGTTATCTCAAACCCCCAACCTTTTGTTTAGCAGCTAAGCACTTTACCCATTTGTACCACCCAGGGACACAACCCCACTGAGGAGGCCCTGAATTCACATCCTTCACATAAGAAAAACACAGACACAAGGCAGCAAGATCCCAGCCCTTCCCTTCGGCTGCCTTGACCTGTGACCCCCTTATGGAAAAGTCTCTGTTTTCTATGTCTCCATTACAGTGTCAAGCAGGAGACGGAGAGATTAGAACAGTCCAAGAGGTGCTGGAGGTGGAATTGACACCCAGGGGTGAAAGCTACAGGCAAATGGATTCTAGCTCAATCAAAAGTACTCTCACACAGGCAGCACTATCTAAAAATAATGGGCTATCTTGGGAGCTAATGAGATCACTGTCCCTAGAGGTGTTCAAACAGAGGCTCAAAACCACCTACAAGAAATAGACCAGGAGGCAATCAAGCACTAGAAGATGGTCGGTTGAGTTGACTTCTAATGGTTGTTTAAAGACATAGTGAGTGTAAAAGGCTCCTGATTGGGTGGCAGGATATTGATTGAGTATAGTTACCCCACTTAGAATCACCACATTGCGTTGGGAGGGACAGAAAGGTGAATTAACATTTATTGAAAACCCATTATGTACTGGACATATTACCTTTAATCCTCACAGCAAGTGTATGAGGTAGGGTTTATTATTCCTCTTTTGCCGTGAGAAAAACACATTTCAGAGATGCTAAGAATCTTGCCCAAAGTCACATTATGTAAATAGTCAGCACAGCCAGGAGCCGGGTTCAGGTCTAGTGTCAGTTACATTTCACTGCGCCCCCTCTTCTGAAGAAGCTGATGTCAACGCCTCCCTGTCCCACCTCCACAGCCTGGCCCTCCAGCCCCCTGCCTCCATGGAGAGTGGGCATGTGCACTGGCCCGTCTGGCCAGCCGGATTCTGTCCCTAAGGCGGGTTCATCAAGCAGGAGGATCTGTGTGTGGCCGTGCCAGGCACCCACCAGCTGGGGCAGATTCAGCCTCAGCAATGAAGGAACCATATTATTCCAGGCGTGGCAAATGGAACTTGTGATGGACTTGTTTCAGAACTTAAGTACTCTTCAGTATTGCTGCTGCAGCAAGACGCGTAATGTCAGGTGTCAGGGAAGCTGCCACTTTGGCAGTTTACAGACAAATTGCAATATTGTTTACAGCAGCCAGTGTGTCCCTCGGGGGATCTGAGACCTAGCCAGGTGGCAGCTTCCCTGGCAGGGAATCACCAGGTTGGATGGTGATATGGGGTTGTGGCCGGTGCAGGGATGGTAGGACCAGCACAGTGGGGGTGGCACAGCAGGTAGGTAGCAAGGGGCAGCAGGCAGAATAGCATGCAGGCCTATGTCATTGTTGATGGAAACATGGTTTATGCAGGCAGCAGTGCTCTTGCCTAGAGTAATCTAAACGCATTTTCAGAGTGGCTTTGCTCTCTCTCCGCCTGCTTTAAGCTCATGAGAAAACTGAATCAGCTCCAGATTCGCGCTGGGCTAGACTATTCAGGCCCAAGTCCTGTGGAAGCTGCTATTGTGCAGCTCATTGCTGCTTGCTTCACTGAAGGTTAAAGACAGAGACCAACCATTCCCAGAAACAGACTCAGCAGGCAAGGAGAGCAGCAGGGTGGAGACGAGGGAAGCCTGACAGTCCTAAGACCAGGAGATCAAGCTTCTCTGGAGGAAAGCCAAAGTTCTGCCCTGTCTCACTTACCTGGTGCTGCTGTAGCAGTATTATCACAAGTGGGTGACTTTAAAGAACAGACGTTTATTTTCTCACAGTTTTGGAGGCTAAAAGCCTCTATCAGGGATTTAGCCCTGTAGATTCCTTTCTTGTCAGCAGTCCCGGGCGTTCCTTGGTTCCTTGGCATTCTTTGAATGGCATCTGTCTTTCCCAGGTTGTGCACACCTCTGTGTCTTATCTGTCCTTTTTAATAACTCAGAAGTAATTGGGTTTAGGATCCATCCTACACTGATATGGCCTCATTAGCATAACAAAGAAAGCCCTGTTTCCAAAGAGGATCACAGCCACAGTTATAGGGGTTAGGATTCCAACACATATTTTGGGGAGACACAATTCAATCCATAACACACTCAAAGGCCCCACCTTTTTTGCTTTTCTGTCTGGAAGAAAAGACCTTCACTTTGATTGAGAAAACTACCCAGAGACTGTGTCTCCTTCTCCACCCCCAGCTCCTCCTTAGCCCTTGCCCTGGTGTCTCTGCAGAAGCTCTGCCCACTGCGTCACCTCTTAATGGCCCGGATGCCTCTCCCTCAGGTCCCCTGGCCCAGCCTCTCTACTGACAATGCTCCATGGAAAGTAAGGCAAGAAATCCGAAAGGGGTAAGCACTGAGCCTGAATGAAGAATTCATTCTGGCAAGTGCTCAGAAATCAAATATCTTGGGTGTATGCTAGCATGAGATGGTTGAAACTCAGCGACTCTCAAGTCAAGGATCATGTCTTACAAGGACTCAGAGCAACAACCTGGCAGGTAAAGGGTTAGCGTGCTGAGCAAAGGTGCTGACAACAGTAGCATTTCATCTACATAACAGCTGTTCCCTCTACTCCCTGGAAGGGCCCTGAAATGAGACCCAATGCACTGGTCAAGGCCAGGGACAATTTCCATGTGAAATTCTATCCTGTGGACAGGAAATGTGTTCATTCATTTGCTAAACTTGTCTGCCTGTAAAGGAGCTTCCTGTACGTGTTTGTACCCAGCAGGGACCAGGCAACAGGGGTGAGCAAGCAGGTTAGAAGTGGGGATGCTAATTCGTAATCAGGATTTACCAGATCCTTAGAGGGAGTCAGCATTTGTGTGGCAATGAGATTATTTACAGAGCTATGAGCAATAGCAATAGTTGGTGAAAAACAGAGCCTGAAAAAGCAAGAGAAGGGAATATGCGGTGGCAGCTGACCCCCAGAGGTCTTGTTCTTGGAGTCTGTGAACAAAGGAATTTCAGACCACCCCAGACCTCAGGATATGATTTCTTATCTCCTTCAGGAACTATTAGCATCATATGTTAGGTCTGAATCTTAAAGCTTTAATTGAGGGGATACTGGTTTATTGATTAAAAGGAACAAGATTAGTTTTTTATTTGTAGCTGAGGGTATTTTTCTTCTTCCTTCCCTTCATGCAAAGATCAGGCAATGCTCCCAAAATTTCACCATCAACCCGTTGCCATCCCATGTGTTGCAGAGTAGAACTGCACTACACAAGGATTTCAAGGCTGTGGTCTTTTGGAAGCAGACTACCAGGCCTTTCTTCTGAGGTGTCTCTGGGTGGGTTCAAACTACCAACTTTTTGGTTAGTAGCCAAGCTCTTAACTATCTGTACCACTCAGGGACTCCAAACCAAATCCATCTGATTCATAGTGACCCTATACTCAAGACCCTCAAAAAAGGGAGGGAGAAAGCAGACTCTGCAGTCCCTAACCCTGAAGGTGGCCCTGGCTTGTTGGACCAGCAGAAGTGGAAGGCAGACGGTCACTCACAGCAGCTGAGTCTGGGGAGGGTGGAGCCCCAAGTCCCAGAGTAGTTTCTTCAGACTCAAAATGGGGGCCTTGGAGAGCTAGCCAGCTGGGCACCTTTCACTGCACTTCCTCTGACTCCCACCTCCCCCTGTCCAGATGCCACCCTGGCCCTGGGATCACACCCATTTTTAGGGCAAACTTTCCCTAGGGTTCCAGACTGGCAGGGTGGACAGGGCTGGGGCACTGGAGAGAGCGCACCTTACTGTTTATCACTAAGCATTGGTGTCTGAAAGCCTCAAACCAAAGGCATCAATAATTCATACATTCATATGCTGTAGAGTATTTCCCCTTTTGTCACATTTCTGGCCAATAGATTTCCCCTGGCCACAAACTCACTGCTTTTAGAACATTGTTAATAACAGATCTACTCTGGTAAAGCCTGCTCTGGGAGTGGGGCATTGGCTGGGGGAGGCGCCTGACCTTGTTTCCCCTGAGAAAAAGGGCCCTGCCAGGTCATAGCAGCAGAAAGTGTGCACGTGGGCTAGGGCCGTCCTTCCCCTGACCTCAGTGGGAAGAGGGATTGATGAACAGAGGGGTCAAGTGAGCGGCCCACCCTATGCCTCCATAGTCTACTACCAGAGCCCACTGATACGGTACTGGAGGGAGAGAGACAGACAGGCAGAGAGACAGAGAGAACAAGAACAAGAGTTCAGGGTTGGAACCCCTTCATGGCAGCCTACCTCATACCCGAGAAGACCATCTCTGGAGACGTCCGTGTCTGAGCCCTGTGTCAGAGTGGGATGAGCATCAGGCAGCGACTCCGTAATTAACCAAAGTGCTGGAGCTCAGGGCACAGCTTGGAGCCTCTGCTCACAGACTCCCTGCTCCTCATCATGGAAACCAGCAGGTCACCCCAGCTCAGGCCCACTCAAGAGTGGAGGAGTAGGCCAAGTGTGTCTTGGTGCTCTCAGCCTTTCTTCTCTAAGCCCCTCATGGCAACTTGGGAGAAAGCAGAATAGGGGTTTTTGCCCAGTGCACTGACTCATGGCAAACCCATATGTGCCAGGGAACTAGGCTGTATAGGGTTTTCAGTGGATGATTTTTCAGAAGGAGATCTCCAGGTCTTTCTTCTGAGGGGTCTCTGGGTAGACTTGAACCTCCAGCCTTTCGGTTAGCAGCCAAACACCTCAACCATTTGTACCACCCAGGGACTCCGGTATGACAGGAACAGTGCCCCCTGTTGGGAGAGAGAGCGTATCCTTCCCCTACTCCTGGGCACTGGGTACTCCTGGGTGGGGTGGCCCCCAAGGTGTGAATACTTCCCAACAGGACCAGACTAGAAAGCCCGAAGTGCCCTCCTCCAGATCACTCACACCCACTGTACTGGCCCCACCCCCACCCTGGCAAGAGAGAAGTTCACCTGAGCATCCCTGTTACAGAGAGGCTGTGGTCCAATCAGGGGCAAACTCTATCATTTTTGCATTTATCCCCAGCATGGTGAGCACTAAGGCTAGCCAGGAGCAGGGCTTCCCAGAGGCTGTGCTCTGCCAATCACGCTGCAAAGGTCTCCCTGCTCCCTCCCAGCCCTGCTGTTTATATCACTGGAAATCTCCTGGTTGGCCTGATATTCATTTGGTTTTGAAAACAAGTCAGTAAGAAATAAGCACACCACGGGCCTGAAATAGAATGTGCCCTTTCCAGATGTAACAAATATTCCCCCCACAGCTGGGTCCATTTTGAACATGGCTACCCTGGATAGGGCCCCAAGGCTCCAGAGCCCCAGAGCTACCTGTTACAGCTAGCAGTCTCCTTACCGGACCACAGGGGCCCAGCTAGAGTGGGCAGTTCATCACAGTGTTTTACAGGGAGGATAAATATTTGTGCTCTGTTGGCACACACAGTGTGGAGCCTGCCTGAGCCTACTTGACGGCCAGGCCTGAGGAGACGTAGGCCTGGGCTGCACCAGCTACAGGAAAGTGTGCTTCCCTGATGGCATTACAAGAAAGTGGTTTGGATGGGCGGAGCCTGAAGCCATAGATTCCTCTGCTCCATCCAGCTTCCCCTCCCAACTGGGTTGACCCCATGTGCCTATGGATACAGCATATGCTCGGCCTCCTCCCCACTACACCCCTGCTGGTTGTCTCATCCTTGCATGAACATTAGAGCTGCAGAGGGCCCAAAAGTCCACCTGTTATTATTGTCGTTGTTGTTAGTTGCCCTCAAGTGGGCTCCAGCTCATGGCAACCTTATGCACAAAGGAATAAAATGTTGCCTGATCCTGTGCCATCTTCATGATCATTGGTGTGTTTGAATCCATTGTTGCAGCTATGGTGCCAAGCCATCTCATGGAGGGCTTCCCTCATTTTCACTGACCCTCTACTTTATTAAGCACGATCTCCTTTTCTAGCTATTGATCTTTTCTGATGACCTGTCCAAAGTAAGTGAGCTAAAGTCTCGCCATCCTCACTTCTAAGCATGTCAAACTGTATGATAAACTGACAGATGGGTGGTCATCTAGTCCGTGAAAGAACTGAGGCCAGAGAAATTAAGAGTTTTGCCCACAATCACCTTGCCAGTAGTGATTCCATTTCCATGAATCTCTTCCTGTTTGGAATCTTCAGAGAAAGTCCTCTTTTTCCAAACTTCAGATGTTTTTCTAAACTTCAATCTGTTTTTCAGCAGGTCTAGAAGAGCTCAGATCCCTAGACCTGAAGGGATGTCCTGCTTTAGGCAAAAGCTGTTTAAACACTTCATCCACATCCTTCATTCCCTATTCTATATTTCTTACCTACATTTTCATGTTTTCCACTCTTTCCCCTAGAAAGTAACTGAACTGACTTTTGCTAAACACCTAGCATACGTATGCCAAGTTGCATTCCATCTAGGGCAGCTCTATGAGGCAAGGATTATCATCCCCAGTGCAAGCATAACCAGTGCATCAAAGAAACAAGACCCATGAGGTGTATTCAAAAGGTGAATTTGTTTTTGTTTGCCACCGTTTCCTTACACATCCCGAAGGGATAGTTCTTCCCCCCACACCTGTTCAAATCTCTGAGTTTTCTGCCCTTTCTTAGAGAATATTGTTGTTGTTAGGTGTTGTGTAGTCAGACCCAGACTACTGGTGACCTCATCATACATGACGGAATGAAATGCTCCCTGGTCCCATGCCATCCCCATGATCAGATGCAGATCGGACCATTGTGGTTCATAGGATTTTCATTGGCTGATTTGCACAAGTCACCAGGCTTTTCTTCCTACTCTTAGTCTGGAAACTGGGCTAAAACCTATTCAACATCACAGCAACACACAGCTTCCACTGACAGACAAGTGGTCTACACATGAGGTGCATTGGCCAGGAACCAAACCTGGGTCTCCCACATGGACGGGGAGAATTCTACCCACTGAACCACCAATACCCTTCTTAGAGAACATAAGTCACTTTAAGTCACCAACACAGTATCTCAGTTCAGTATTTAAAAGTGTCCAATGCAAGGTAACAATCAGTGCCTCCATCAGAGGAGAGGTAAGAAGGGCAGGAAAGTTTTCTCTTCAAGGGTATTATATAGTAAAATGGCTTTGATGTTTAAAGATGTCTTCTCTCATGTCGGAGTCCATGGGTTGTGCAAATGTTACACTCTTAGCTGCCAACAAAAAAGTTGGAGGTTCTCATGAACTTAGATGCAAAAATCCTCAACAAAATTCAACAATATATCAGAAAAATAATTCACATTGACCGAGTGGGATTCATACTAGGTATGCAGGGATGGTTCAACATTAAAAAAACAATTAATGTAATCCACCCCATAAATAAAACAAAAGACAAGAATCACATGATTTTATCAATTGGTACAGAAAAGACATTTGACAAAGTGCAACACCCATCCATGATAAAAACTCTCAGCAAAATAAGAATAGAAGGAAAATTCCTCAACATAATAAAGGGCCAACAGCCAACATCATCCTAAATGGAGAGAGCCTGAAAGCATTCCCCCTGAGATTGGGAACCAGACAAGGATGCCCTTTATCACCACTCCTATTCAACATTGTGCTGGAGGTCCTAGCCAGAGCAATTAGGCTACATGAAGAAATAAAGTGTATCCAGATTGTCAAGGAAGAAGTAAAATTATCTTCATTTGCAGATCACATGATCTTATACACAGAAAACCCTAAGGATTCCTCCAGAAAACTACTGAAACTAATACAAGAACTCAGCAGAGTATCAGGATACAAGAAAAACATACAAAAATCAGTTGGATTCCTCTATACCAACAAAAAGAACATTGAGGAAGAAATCACCGAATCAATACTATTTACAGTAGCTCCTAAGAAGATAAAATACAGAGGAACAAATTTTACCAGAGAAGTAAAAGACTTATACAGTGAAAACTACAATACTCTTCTGCAAGAAACCAAAAGAGACCTACATAAGTGGAAATACATGCCTTGCTCATGGATAGGAAGACTTAACATTATAAAAATGTCTACTCTACCAAAAGCGATCTCTACATTTAATGCAATTCCAATTCAAATTCCAGCGGCATTCTTTAATGAGCTGGAGGAACAAATCACCAACTTCATATGGAAGGGAAAGAGGCTCCGGATAAGTAAAGCGTCACTGAAAAAGAAGAACAAAGTGGGAGGCCTCACTCTACCTGATTTCAGAACGTATTATACAGCCACAGTAGTCAAAACAGCCTGGTATGGGTACAACCACAGACACATAGACCAACGGAACAGAATTGAGAATCCAGACATAAATCCATCCACATATGAGCAGTTGATATTTGGTAAAGGCCCTAATACAGTTAAATGGGGAAAAGACGGTCTTTTTAACAAATGGTGCTGGCATAACTGGATATCCAACAGCAAAAAAATGAAACAAGACCCCTACCTCACACCATGCATAAAAATGAACTCAAAATGGATCAAAGACCTAAATATAAAATCTAAAACGATAAAGATCATGGAAGAAAAAATAGGGACAATGTTAGGAGCCCTAATACATGGCAAAAACAGTATACAAAACATTACAAAGAATGTAGAAGAAAAACTAGATAACTGGGAGCTCCTAAAAATCAAACACCTATGCTCATCCAAAGACTTCACCAAAAGAGTTAAAAGATTACCTACAGACTGGGAAAAAGTTGTTAGCTATGACATTTCTGATCAGCGCCTGATCTCTAAAATCTGCATGATACTGCAAAAACTCAACTGCAAAAAGATAAATAACCCAATTAAAAAATGGTCAAAAGATATGAACAGACACTTCACTAAAGAAGACATCCACGTAGCTAACAGATACATGAGGAAATGCTCACTATCATTAGCCATTAGAGAAATGTGAATCAAAACTACAATGAGATTTCATCTCACTCCAAAAAGGTTGGCATTAATCTAAAAAACACAAAACGATAAATGTTGGAGAGGCTGTGGAGAGACTGGAACACTTATACACTGCTGCTGGGAATGTAAAATGGTACAACCACTTTGGAAATCGATTTGGTGCTTCCTTAAAAAGCCAGAAATAGAACTACCATATGATCCAGCAATCCCACTCCTTGGAATATATCCTAGAGAAATAAGAGCCTTTACACGAACAGATATATGCACACCGATGTTCATTGCAGCACTGTTTACAATAGCAAAAAGATGGAAACAACCAAGGTGCCCATCAACAGATGAATGGATAAATAACTGCCCTGACAAGGAACACAACAGAGAACCCCTGAGGGAGCAGGAGAGCAGTGGGGTGCAGACCCCAAATTCTGGTAAAAAGACCAGACTTAATGGTCTGACTGAGACTACAAGGACCCTGGTGGTCATGGCCCCCAGACCTTCTGTTGGCCCAGGGCAGGAACCATTCCCAAAGCCAACTTTCAGACAGGGATTTGACTGGACAATGGGTTGGAGAGGGATGCTGGTGAGGAGTGAGCTTCTTGGATCAGGTGGACACTTGAGACTATGTTGGCATCTCCTCCATGGAGGGGAGATGAGAGGGTAGAGGGGGTTAGAAGCTGGCGAAATGGACACAAAAAGAGTGAGTGGAGGGAGAGAGCGGGCTGTCTCATTGGGGGAGAGCAATTGGGAGTATGTAGCAAGGTGTATATGGGTTTTTGTGTGAGAGACTGACTTGATTTGTAAACTTTCACCTAAAGCACAATAAAAATTAAAAAAAAAAAAATTGGAGACTCAAATCTACCCAGGGGCACCTTAGAAGAAAGGCCTGGTGATCTACTTCCAAAAACTTAGCTATTGAAAACCCTATGGAGCTTTGAAAATCCTATGGAACACAGTTCTACTCTGATACATATCAGGTTGCCATGAGTTGGAGTCAACCCAACAGCAACTGGTAGTAGGTAGTCTCTCTTGTGAGTTCTGTCATATCTTGTCAGAATTCCCACTGGGGCCAACAGACAGCATTTCCCATGACTCAGGCTCTGCATTTCCTTCCTACTGGCCACTCTCTCCCCAGGTCCTGCTTTTCTGACAGTGCAGTCCACCCCCAATTCTCCCTATTAGGTGCTCTGCTCACTGAAATTCCCTTGGGCAAGATATAAAATGGATTCAGTCCAGTTCTCTCTCTCACTAGTGTCCATATGGCCCACAGGAAACACTCCTGCCTCCATTACCCTGACAAACCCCAGAGTGCAGGCTGGTTCTCTTTAGCTTCACAGCCAAAGCAGTTAGCCTGCCAGGCCCTCTTGCCTTTGAGGTTTCAAAGGCAGGAGTCAGATATTAGCTTCCTGTGTCCCCCTAACTGCAGGCTCTCCAAGTGGTGCTTTCTCTTGACTTGAGGTGAAGGGAAACCTATCCCCACCCCTCCCTCTTATGGGGAAAGGGAGTTCAGCACAGATTACTCAGGGGCATCATTAATTTCCAACAAGTGGACCATATGATTCCCTCATTGTGGGTGGAGGATTTCAAGATTTGTGATCACCGATTTTTAGATAATTCTTTTATAAATTCTCTGTGTGGTCTAATGGGCTTCAGTCAATTTAATACGCTGTAACACAAGTGACAGACACCCAACCCAACTCAAGTTGGCTTAAGCAAAATGGAGGATTTATTGTAAGAATGCTGGGATGTCTCATGGAACACAAGAACATGAATTCAGCTGGGTTTTAGAAATAACTATAACCAGCGGCTCAGATTCCCTCAGAAGCGTCTACATCACTCATCGTTCTTTCCTGGCCTCTGTTTTGTTCTTGCCTCTCTCCGCAAGCTGACTGACTTCTCTCACGTTTCTGTTCCAGTCATGGGAAACATGGCTGTCGGCAGTTCCCAAAAATACACATCTTATAGCCTAGACACCCCCCAAAAAACTATCCCTTCTCTCAGGCTCAAGACCAAAAATCTTGAGGAAAGAGACATATTGGTTGAACTTGGTTCTGGAGCTCTCACCTAGACCAGGGCTGCAGGCCTGGATGGTGTGTGAGGTGGGAAATACCAGAAGAAAAAGGCACCTTTCCAGCTGTTCAGTCATTTGGGCTTGTGCTAAAGTGCCTGGTGGGTGAAACTCTAACTTTAGAAGGATTGGGAGGTGGGGATGAGGTTCTGGTTTGTGTAAAAGCCCAAAGAAACCAGGCCAGCTGGAGAAGCTAAGCTCTCTCTTCTTACCTCTTCTGCCAATAAAGACTTCTTGTCTATCAGTCATAAAACATTTATCTCATACTGCCTTGAATTGTGAGATACCTGCCCAAGGGTCTTATCTTTCATGTAAGATGCCAAATACCCAAGGACTGGGGCTGTTTTTGTCATTTTTATATGCCCTAAAGCATCCCAAGCACTGCTTTACATGTAACAGTCAATGAATTATGTTTGTTGAATGTATAAGCAAATGAATGAATAATTCCAGGGGACTTTTCCCTGTGAACCTATTAAAAACTTACCTGAGATTTACCTAATGGAAAAGTATTCATGGATCTCAGGTAGAATCTCTTGCTCCCCCTCCCGAAAATCTCGATTTCATAGACAAATATGGTAACATTCAGCACAGTGTTTTGCACATAGCAGATGCTTAAAAAATATTTGCTGATTGGCTCATAGGCAGTAAGGACTCCATTCCATATCGTTCCTGCATCACCTCCATGTCCTGGGCCACCTTCCACCAGCCATCTGCCCAGCTGACCTATACGCACTGTAATCTCTCAAGCACTGGGATTTGCCCAGCAGGATGTCACCAGGGCTATTTGTTCAAAGGACTCTACTCCTCTATTTGTTTTCCAAAGGACTTAGAGCTCAGAGGGGACTTCCCCCAAAGTAACAGAAATAGGATGCTGGAACAAGAGACACAGGGTAACTGTGACATCACTGGCATGGATTGAATTATGTCTCCCCAAAAATGTGTATATCAACTTGGTTAGGCAGTAATTATCGGTATTGTGTGGTTGTCCTCCATTTTGTAATTGTAATTTTATGTTGAGAAGATTAGGGCAGCATTGTAACTCCACCCTTACTCAGGTCACCTCCCTGATCCAAGGTAAAGGGAGTTTCCCTGGGGTGTGGCCTGCACCACCTTTTATCTCTCAAGAGAGGAAAGGAAAGCAAGCAAAGAGTTGGGGATCTCATGCCACCAAGAAAGTAGCACCGGGAGCAGACCCAGGTTTCCTGTTCCTGAGAAGCTCCTCCACCAGGGGAAGACTGAGGCTTCCCCTAGAGCTGGTGCCTTAAATTTGGACTTTTAGCCTACTTTACTGTGAGAGAATAAATTTCTCTTTGTTACAGCCATCCGCTTGTGGTATTTCTGTTATAACAGCACTAGATGTCTAAGACAATCACTTTTGACCTTATTGTTGTTAGCTGCCATTGAGTCACCCCCCCCATGCACAACAGGATTGGACCATTGTGCTTCACAGGGTTTTCATTGGCTGTTTCTTTGGAAGTAGATCATCAGGCCTTTCTCCCTACACTGTCTTAGTCTGGAAACTCCACTGAAGCCTGTTTAGCATCATAATAACATGCAAGCCTCCACTGACAGATGGGTGGTGGCTGCGCTTGTGGTGCATTGGTGGGGAATCAAACCCAGGTCTTTTGCATGAAAGGCATTAATTCTACCACTGAACAATCACTGCCCCTACCTTGACCTTATGTTTTTTCATCCTAACCTTCTACAGAGAAGAGGCAGACTGGGCTTGAAAGATACTTCCTTAGAAAGATGGACCCAAAAGAAGTCTAGGAAGAAGGTCAGAGGGAGGAATCGGATAAGGTATAACCTTCTTCTGAATCAGGCATTAGAAGGAAGCCAAAACCTGGGAAAGCAGATGGTTATTTAAAAATCCCATTAAGACTCTGTTGGGGAGGTGGGTGAGCTTACTAATCTCAGGAGTGATTGAGTGGTTATCACTACCCAAAATTAATTGATGGTTTTAAGGAAGAAATAGAGTGGAGGTAACACTGTGTCATAAGCCCTTCACTGGGGGAGAGAAAGACTATTAATTCTCATGATTCCTCATACCACAGGACAGAAAAGTAATAGTTCAAGTTGTGTATGATGAAATCTAATGCTGTGGCATAATTTTTTCTCATCGATCGGTCCCAGCCTATCTCCGGTGATTTACAGGAATAACAGGAAGGGAGGGCTGACTGCAGGATGGCCAGAGTTGCGGAGGTTTAAGTGCTATACTGGTTTCCAGAGATAATAGATTTTCAATTATGGTTATGGAAGAGTGTTATACTCCTGGAAGCAGCAAGCCAGAAACTTAGCCACTCCCAGCTCACCAGACCCCACCCACCTCTCCAAGGGAAGCATCCGAGCTGGGTGGGTGGTTCCTGTCTTGTTCAGCATCCTGGGCAGGTCTGGCTAAGAGAAGGTCTATACCCTATTCTTCATCACTAGGATTCTAAGTAATTAAAACATTTGCCGTCAAGTCGACTTTGACTCATGGCAACCCCATGTGTCTCAGGGTAGAGCTGTTCTCCATAAGCTTGCCAAAGACAGTCAGGTCTTTCTTCCAAGGTACCTTTGGATGAACTTTGAACTGCCAACATTTCCGTTAGCAGCAGAGGGCGTTAACTGTTTGCATCACCTAGGGGCTCCCGACAGAAGCCTAAAAAAAACCCAGTGCCGGTGAGTCGATTCTGACTCATAGCGACCCTATAGGACAGAGTAGAACTACCCCAATAGAAGCCTACTGGCCCTGAAATAATCATTCCCATCTCCCTGCAACTGTGAAACTGGAAAAGATTTGGCTCATGGGTCCAGAATTACACCTGTCCTACCCAGTACAATGCGGTAGCGTAGTGGAGATCTGATCTAAGAAGAACAGTCCGGAACAGGAGGCAGGAGATTGAACAGGAGTCACGGCCACGAATCTAACCAGGAAGGAAATAGTTAAAGAGTGAGGGGAGGGTCAGAAATCAGGAAGAACAAGATGGCAAAGATTGACTAAAATCTCCCTAGGGCAGGAACCACAGCTACTTTTTATTCATCACTGTGTCCTTAGCACCCAGCACACTGTTTGACACAAATGGAAGCTCAAATATTTTTTGAATAAATGAATTAGACAAGTCTGTGGAGTCTGTTACAGGGATAGCAGAGACCTTTATTGTTCAACAGATGGTCATCTATTTCTTCCACCTCCTCAGTCCCCTTGCAGGTAAGAAGTGGGGCCATTGCCAAGTACAGGCCACTAGACTGGGAATAGAAGTGATGTGTGATATTTAAGGACCAGTGCACAGCTTTCCAGCCATATCTTCCCCTGTAATGGTGATTGTGGAGGCCTCATATCCCAGATAACATGGTGTAAGTTGTAGGGACTTCAATCAACCTGGACCCTTGGATGATGGTGGAGCAGAGCCCCCTCCTCCCCTCTTGACCTGTGTTGAATAGGTAATGTGAGTGAGAAATAAACCTGTGTTGTGATTTCCTTAGCCAATACTGAATAAATATAACAGACTGGATGTGCAACTTCAATCCAGTGGTTTCCTTCCAACCCTCCTTTTCCACCCTCTTATGAAAAGCCCTCTTTTTTTGAACATTATACCGTCTGGTACACCATCCTTTAAGTCTCTCACCCAACCCCATCACCATTATCTTCCACCTTCCTTTTCACTCCCCCTCATTCATTATGGACTTTATTAGCTGACTCAAAAATATCTTTTTTTGTTTTTTTAATTTAAACTAGATTATTTTATTTAATTAAATTTCATTTAATGAGGCTTTTTTTTAAATAAACAATCCCATTTTTAGGAATTATGTACAACCAATTATCTACTTCAAATTTTCACATCCTAAAGTCAGCATTAGTAACGGGGATACCATATACAAAAAAAAAGTACATCCAAAGTTCAAAAATGCAATATAATCCTTTTCTTGGAGGAAAAAAATATATATGATAGACAGTCACTCTAAATGAGCAAAAGAAATTTAGTTAAAGTGATCATAAAAAATGTTCTTTACTTGCTGAATATCCTGAAACAAAACACTTACCCATTACAAGCTTTGGTTTGCTCATTCAGAAAACACAGGAATGGTGGTAAATTCCTTACAGAGAGATGAACATTAAATTAGTTATTCTGTATAAAGTACAACGCAGGTTACATTTCGAGCAATTCCTAATTGTTATTATTTATAATCTTCTCCTCCTTTCCTATAAAATGCGTTTCTTGGTAATATTCTTTTTCTCTTGTGGTATACCTAAAAATAACACAAACAGCATTTAGTGGATAGGTCTTAAAAAAGGATTTTTAGAGAAAATATAGAATAGTCTAAAACTTGACACTCAAGTTCTTACTTAGGAAGGAGCCAAGGCCAGCCAAGTTCTTCAGGAGAAGCAAACTGTGTGAAGAAAACTCTTTTCTGTTTTCTCCTCCAATTCCAGGAGCAGCTTATCCTGACTGTCCTCCATGTATGTGCTGGCAGAGCTTACAAATGAGGAAAATCCCAGGGTGGTGTCTTCCAGGGTGTCTTCATTGTCCACATTGATCACATGTGTGGCCTGGAAGGTCTCTTGTTCTCTGGAACACAGCTCTTCCACCACTCTGTCATAGACCGTCTCGTCACAGGTTATGATGACTTCGAAGGCATCTCTGCACTCTTGAAATCTTTCCGGCTGGGGCTTGATCCTCTGATTTCTTCCCAAGATGTGTAACATTCCATTATGGGTATAGTATTCTCTGTCTTTCCTTACAAGATCCTTGTACATTTGTTGATATGTTGTTGCAAAATCGTAAACCAAGGAGAGATTGGGTCCTGGCTCTGGGAGTTTCACATGAGGTCTAGTCCCAAAAGACTAGACACTGAACCCCTTTTTCCTGAGGATACTGTGGACTTCCATGCTCCAGTTGATGTTACTGATATACACCACAGCCAGCCTGAGTGGAGATGAGGGCATAATGGCAGCAACCTGGAACGTCAGAGAGACTTGTGGGCTTCTGCGGCTACAGAGACTCTGAAGCCACCAGGGTAACCTCCTGCTTCCAGCTCTTCCAACTATCAAAACATCTAAGAACAGGAAATAGGTTTATATTAAGTCACCTAGCAGAGTGGGTAGAGACTCTCGTGATTTCTTCACTGATTCAGCCATGATAATGAACTCTAACTATAGAACCTAACCTAATCATGAGACTGATCAAGGGGATTGGATTACCTAAGCCACTATTCTCCACGGGGGTGGTACAGTCCTGTGGAAGCATTTAGAAATCCTTTTTTTTTTTTTTTTAATTGTGCTGTAGATGAAGGTTTACAGAGCAAATTAGTTTTAAAACACATATTGTTTTGTGACATTGGTCATCAACCCCACGACATGTCAACACTCTCTCATTCTCAAACTTGAGTTCCCCATTACCAGCTTTTCTGTCCCCTCCTGCATTTTCCTGCTTGCCCCTGGGTTGGTGTGCCCATTTAGTCTCAGTTTGTTTTATGGGCCTGTCTAATCTTTGGCTGAAGGGTGAACCTCAAGAGTGAATTCAGTACTGAGTTAAAAGGGTGCTCAGGAGCCATACTCTTGAGATTTCTCCAGCCTCTGTCAAACCAGTAAGTCCAGTCTTTTTTTTCTTTTTTTTTGTGAGTTAGAATTTTGTTCTATATTTATCTCCAGCTCTGTTTGGGGCCCTCTACTGTGATCCCTGTCAGAGCAGTTGGTGGTGTTAGCCAGGCACCATCTAGTTGTGTTTGATTCAGCCTGGTGGAGGCTGTGGTAGTTGTAGTCCATTAGTCCTTTAGACTAATCTTTCCGTTGTGTCTTTGGGTTTCTTCATTCTCCCTTGCTCCCTTGCTTGGCGTGGGCCACTCACAAGATTTTAAGACCCCAGACACTACTCGCCAAAGTAAGATGTAGAACATTTTCTTTATAAACTACTGCTATACCAGTTGAGCTGTGTTTCCCACCCCACCCGCACCCACCAAGACCATGTTTCCCACAGCCCTCAGCCCAGTAATCCGTCCCTCATGGAGTTTGGATGTGTTTATAAAACTTCCACGACCTAGCCTTGGTCAAATTGGGCTGGGTTCCCCAGTATTGTGTACTCTTACCCTTCACCAGAGTTGTCACTTATCTATTGTCTATTTAGCATTTTTCCCTCGCCTCCCATCCCCTACCTCCTAACCATCAAAGGTTGTTTCTTTTTGTGTGTAAACCTTTTCACGAGTTTTTATAATAGTGGTCTCATACAATTTGTCCTTTTGTGATTGACTTACTTCACTCAGCATAATGCCCTCCAGATTCATCCATGTTGTGAGATTTTTCAAAGATTCACCATTGTTCTTTATTGTTTTGTAGTATTCCACTGCATGTATGTACCATAGTTTGTTTATCCATTCATCTGTTGATGGGCACTTAGGTTGTTTCTTTCTTTTTGCTATTGTGAATAATGCTGCAATGGACATGGGTGTGCATATGTCTATCTGTGCCATGGCTCTTTATTTCTCTAGGATGTATTTCTAGGAGTGAAATTGCTGGATCATATGGTATTTCTATATCTGGCTTTTTAAGGAAGCACCACATTGTTTTCCAAAATGGTTGTACCGTTTTGCATTCCCACCAGCAGTGCATAAGAGTTCCAATCTCCCCACAGTTTCTCCAGCTTTTGTTATTTTCTGTTTGTTTGTTTGTTTTGATTCGTGCCAGTAATGTTAGGGTGAGCTGGTATCTCGTTGGGGTTTTGATTTGCATTTCTCTAATGGCTGGTGACTGCGAGCATTTCCCCATGTGTCTGTTCATTGCCTGAATGTCTTCTTTGGTGAAGTGTCTGTTCATATCTTTTGCCCCTTTTTTAATTGGATTATTTGCCTTTTTGTTGTAGAGGTGTTGTATTTTCCTGTAGATTTTAGAGATTAGACCTTTCTCGGGTTTGTCATAGGCAAAATTTTTTTCCCAGTCTATGGGTTCTGTTTTTACTTTTTTGGTGAAGTCTTTTGATGAGTGTAAGTTTTCTACTTATTCGAAGATCCCAGTTATGTAGTTTATCTTCTGGCATTCGTGTATTTTTAGTTATGGTTTGTATCCTGTTTATGCCGTGTATTAGGGTCTCTATCACTGACTATTTTTCTCTATGATCTTTATAGTTTTTGGTTTTGTATTTAGGTCTCTGATCCATTTGGAATTAGTTTTGTGTATGGTGTGAGGGATGGGTTTTGTGTATGGTGTGAGGGATGGGTTTTGTGTATGGTGTGAGGGATGGGTTTTGTGTATGGTGTGAGGGATGGGTTTTGTGTATGGTGTGAGGGATGGGTTTTGTGTATGGTGTGAGGGATGGGTTTTGTGTATGGTGTGAGGGATGGGTTTTGTGTATGGTGTGAGGGATGGGTTTTGTGTATGGTGTGAGGGATGGATCCTGTTTCTTTTTTTCTTTTTGCAGATGGACATGCAGTTTTGCCAGCACCATTTGTTAAAAAGACTCTTTTCCCCATTTGATGGACTTTGGGCCTTTGTCAAAGATCAGGTGACCACAGGTGGATGCATTCACATCTGGGCTCTTCGTTCTGTCCTGTTGGTAATGTCTTTCATTGTACCAGTACCAGGCTGTTTTGACCACCATAGATATACAGTACATTCTAGGGTCAGGTAGAGCACTGACTCAAAAATTTCTTTTGCTCCCCAGCTCCTGTCCTAGCCCCCCAATTTTTTGATATCATCAATTTCAGTAACATTCATCGACATTAGCTTCAACCAACCCTTCCATGGCCAAACCCTGGACCATATTACCAAAAGCCCAGTGCTGTCGAGTTGATTCCGACGCATAGCAACCCTATAGGACAGAGTAGAACTGCCCCATAGAGTTTCCAAGGAGCTCCTGGTGGAGTCAGTCGACCCTTTGGAAATACAAATTCCAATAGATCTATTTTCTTTCTCTCTCCTGCCAGATTTGCTCCAACTCTTCCATTTCAACCCGCATATTTGCCTTCTCTACTGGACCCTAATCTCCTTGGAGTTAGAGCTATGTCATATTCATCTCTGTATCCTCAGCACTTATCACAGGGCATGGCCAAGGGGAGTCAAGTAGAAGATATTCACAAAAAAATGAATGAGCAAAATAGGTGACCTTGCATACATTGGGGACCCCCATGGCCTTTAAAAGGTGCCTTGGTAAATGACATTATGGATTCCCCTCAAGAGCATCTGGACGGAAACCAAAAGATCATAATTCTAATTTTGGCTCCATCACCAGTTAACATTGTGGTCTTGGACAAGTCCCTTGACCTCTCTGGACCTCAGCTTCCTTTTGTTTTTTTGCTGAATTGTAAATAGGGATAGAATGAAATTATAGATGTGAAAGTGATTTGAAAGTGTAAAGAACTCTAGAAACTTAGAATCATTAGAATAGTACCCAGTGTGTTTGCTGTTGGTCAGAAAGTATAACATGTCAGACTCATGCTTTTCCTTATGGAGGAAAAGCAGGGTACATGTTGGAAGAATCAAACACCCAGAAAGCCAGTGATGAACCATTAGGTTCCCAGGTTAGCACAGCCTGCTGCTTTCAGCTTTTCTCATTCCTTCAATCACCAAACATTTTTTTATTTCCTACTGTTTGCAGGCACTCAGTGAGACACATCTTGGTCTCATAGAGTTTAGTCTTTTGGAGGGAACAGAAAAGTAAATAATTAATTGCAATCAATGCGATAGAGCAAATAGAAGTATGTGCTAGATGTTAGGGGAGAAGGATGCCCTAATTCTCTCTGGACAGATAGGGCACATTAGAGTTTCAAAGAGGAGGGGGTCCATGCTCCCATCAGCTACACAGGGTCAGCTTTCCTTGGGACACTGTAATTAAGCCAAGAGCTAGAGAAAAGAGATCCATGTGTAAAGATTTGAACACAATTGGAAATTGAGCTCCTTTCTTTAACTACTCCCCCAGACTATTTTCCTTGCCCTGCTACTATCTGGACATAGCCACAAACATTCCAGGTATGTGCACAATTAATCCTCCTAACTGTCCCATTAGACACAGGGTCACTGCTAGGCTCTATGTGAATTAAAGCCAGGACTTCTGAGACCAAATTCCACATTCTTTTCACCAGGTCACACTGCCTATCATGCCTAAAAAAAATGGAGGATCGGAGCCTGAGGATGGGGGATGAAGTCCTCCCAGGGCATCTGTGATTGGCTTCAGAGCTTTCAGACGGGGTTATTATCAGGGTGACCAAGCCTGTCTCCAAACAGAATCCCTCCTATACCAGAGACTCCCTGCAGTGCAGGCCAAACAGATCTATACCTCATTATGCCAGATTCCCCAGCCCAATACAACGGAAATTAAATGCTGTCTGCACAGGAGCTGTGTGGAGTCCTTACATTCCCAGCTGGCCGGGCAGGACTTGGGATGAGAGTGAGAGTGGAAATTACTGCCCATCGATGAGAACCTGACAAAGCAGGAGTATCCTGAGAATCAGTTGCATGGTAGTCAGGCTGTCCTCCTCATCTCAAGGAGCTTGGGTCTCCCCCCTACCCCTATCTTTGGGGGCTTCTGAGGCACGTGGAGCTCATCTCAGCCTGGTATATCAAGGGGTACAATTAACCCACCTCCACCTGGGCTGTAGATCCTAAGGAGGAAATAGACCTCGCCATTTTACTGCCACAAGGTTCTACAGCATGCTTTAAACAAACAATTGGGGGCATTTTTAATAACCTGTGAACAGAAGAGACTAGGATCTCAAAGCTAGCCCCGCTTTTTCCTTATTCTTACCTCAGCCCCCTAAATAGGTATCTCTCTCTAAGTATGTGTGGGAGTGTGGAGGGGGGGCGACAACAGAGGGGAGTTTATCCAGATGTAATTTTTGATACCGAAGTCAACATTTTCACTTACTTTCCACTTTTTTTTCCTCCATCCTTTTCTACTTGTAACTATGGGACCTCGTAATAGCTGTCCATTTAGATACACAAGGGGAACAGTTTTAGAAACAACAGATGCTACCCTTATCTCTATGCTCTTCTTCCTCAGGCCCCCACTCTTAGGCACTGGCTTATTGGAATAAAGAATACATGGCTTAAATTTATGGCTTCACATAGAGGCCACTTCATCAAAATCCACCGTGAGCACGCCATCTTGGAGTCCTCAGTGGATGTGACCTTGACCAGACGGTGAAATAGAAATGGCCTTGCCTGAAGGTGGCGCATCAGACACTCTGGAATATCTAAAGTGACACCTTTCTAGAATTCAGGGAGGGGAGCTACCTTCCCTTCCAGTGGGGGACTGACTCAGGCAGAAAGCAATTGTGCTGCAGTAGTGACCACACTGAAAGCTTAGAATCAGGGGCTCCATGCTTCTGCATATCACTGCTTAAAGATTGTGTTTCTCAAAATAACACGCCCCAGGTGGTCCTCTAAAGCTACTGCACAATATGGTGCATTCACATTTTTTTTTTTAATCAGCTTTACTGGAGCCCTAGTGGTGCGGTGGTTAAGAGCTTGGCTGCTAACCAAAATGTCAGCAGTTCGAATCCACCAGCTGCTCCTTGGAAGCCAGTGGGCCAGTTCTACTCTGTTCTATAGGGTCACTATGAGTTGGAATCAACTCGATGGCAATGGGTTTGGTTGGTTTATCAGCTCTACTAGAAGGCAACTGATTCAAAACGTTGCTTTTATATTAAAACAAGAACATTATGGAGGAGAATGTGGAATTCTCAAGAAATTTTACAACGGTACTCCAAAAGATTAAAGCAAGTTTGTGAAGCTTCAGACTACACTCCAAGACTCTGAGACTACCTTTTCATTCTCCACTAGAAATACTTCACGAAAATGTTTGAGTGGTTCTGCCCAGTGGTCACCTCCTCTGTGTCAGGCACTGGAACCATTCTTAAGTACTTTTGCAAACCTAATTTGGGAGCTAGTTCCAAGGGGACTCAGGCTCAAAGCTTGTCCTTCCAGGATGCAAAACACTAGTCCATCACCACCTGGGACCTGATCTTCCTCTCTCCTTACCGGCAATGGCTCCCAGATAACCCCCAACTCACACTCAAGGGTTGAGTTCAGAGAAGGGGCAATTGCCCCAAATGCCTGAATGTCACCCACTAAATTGTGGAAACCCAATCATACTCATTTAAAGGGACCCAGCATGGAGCCAAGCACAGAATCAATATTCATTTTTGTAGCACTGAAAAGAAATGACAAAGGAAGTTGTCTAACAGCGCAGGCTTTCAACCTGAACCACGCTGATTCATTGGATGTTTGGCAGATGGACCTGTAATTCCCAGACCTGACTTCTTACCCCATGCTGTTCCTTGTCCTCTTTATTCCCCACCCTTCTGGCAAAGGGGGCTGTGAACTGTCCCTGCAGATACTTACAACAGCACCTGTGCCAGAGGCTGGGTTGAGCTGAGGTTTCCTACTGGCAGGACAGAGGATGCCCCAGGGTTAAACTCTCTGAGACAAGGTCAAGTATTGCTGAGGCAAGAAGGTCTCGAGCCTGTTCCTTGCCCTCTGTAATACAGAGAGAACAGCCAAAAAGACCACCCCTCGTACCCCCAAAAACCTCACTCGCCCCCCCCAAAAAACCAAACCCACTATCATTGAGTAGACTCTGACTCATTACAGCCCCATGTGTAGAGTAGAACTGCTCCATAGGGTTTTCTACTGTAATCTTTACAGTAGCGCATTGCCAGGCCTTTCTTCTGTGGCACTGCTGGGTGGTTTTGAACTGCCAACCTTTAGGTTAGTAGTCAAGCACAAACCATTTGCACCACCCAGGGACATTCACTTATCTGCACAGGTGGAAAATTGAGAGGTCAGAGTCTAACATTTCACTAGCCACGCGTCAAGGCCAAGTTCCATTCTTCCCTTTTTGCTTTTGCACAGGGGCAAAGGGCTCTCCTTCTTGTCTCCAGGTGAAGCACACCTGGATCCTTCTAGAACCAAACTTGACCACACTGCTTCTCTCGGCTCCTTTTTCGCCCTGGATGGCTGAGGTAGGCCCATAGCCCATGTCCTGGGTTGGCCAGATGAGTGGACATGGTGGCCCGTCACAGTCTCTCTCTTTCCCTGTAGGCCAGGTTGGTATGTTTAGTGTCACAAGACACAATTTCAGGATTCGGCTTTCACTAGGGCTTGGCACCACCATGGTGCTTAAAAAAGTGATGCTGCTTTTCTCATTTGGTTATTGTTTTTAGTGCATATTTTTTCTTACCCTATCTGTCAGCTCCTTAGAAGTGGGGGAGGGTGAGCGATACCCTGAACCATAACAGTGATGATCCCTAAAATGAGAACCTGTACAGAATACCAAAGGTTACACAACGCTTCCGCATGCACACACTTGGTGCCTGCCTCCCAGTAACTACGGCAGAAATTCAAAGTTACCGATGACAATCAGAACAGCTTGTTGGTGGCAAAGCAGAGCTTGGGATCCAGGCTTCGGAAGCAGGATGATACTGTGGAAAGGATACAGGTTTTGGACTCAGGCTGACCTCTGTTTGATTCCCAATTCCGTAGCTATCTTGCCTTCAGATTCATTTTGTGTGCTGGGTGGGGGAGGGGAGGGGTGTGTGAGGTGGGAGTGGGTGTTATCCTGACCTTGTCCCTCCTCTCCCTCATGGCTTTCACCCCACTCTGCTGCTGCCCACAGTTGCCCCCGCAATGCCAGGCTCATATCTGCCCAAGAACCTTGCTCTCTGGATCAGAGAATGAATTCCGCCCAAGGGAGAAAATCTTTAAAATAATACCTATCTGGTTCCCTTAAAAAAAAAAAAAAAAAAAGAGGCAGGGTGGAGGAGGGGATCTGGACTACCCTAATCAGCCTCTTCATTGCAGGATCCCTCCTCAACCCCAGGGTCTCCATTGTTAGGCAAACAAAGTCCCTGGTACTGGGGTGGATTGGACGCAAATGGAATTAAGTCTCCATCTGTTAGTTTATTCATTGCAGAGCCTTTTTTTTTTTTTTTCTCTTCTGTGTACCCTTTTTGACTACCCATGTTTCATACTTGCTAATGAGTGGATCGAATAGCATCAGGGGCTAAGAAGGAGGTGGCTCGGCCTGTGCCTCAGTACACCGCCAAGGCCTCCAGGAGACACCTCTCCCCTCCCCTTCTCCTTTTGGATCCCTGCTGCTTCAGCCCTCCTAGAAAAAATGCCCAAGCCCTTGATTCAAGAGACATTCATTTGCATGGAATTAGCATGTTGCTCATTTATTGTTCAATTGCACACCCAGTCCCACCATCCTGGTCCCCAGGCCTGGATATGTTAAGGGGATCTGGCTGGGTGGGCTGATGTGAGGCATAAGCTTCAATGGTTCGTCAACAAAGGGGTCTTGGTCTGTAGAGTGCAAATTCCTAGACTGTGGCTCTCTGCTGCCATTGAGGTGGGGCCTGTGGCTAGCCCAAAGGAGGCAGGCAATTACCTTTGGGACAGGGACTTGGTCTCTGGCCTCCTCTTCGAAGGTTCTGTCACAGTTTTAGAAATGCCTGCCATTAGAGTTTCTCAGGAAAGCTTGGTTGAGGAGAGAAGAGAGGAAGAGGTAGGACCTTGGAGCACCTGGAAAAGCAACAATAAGAACAACAGGAGTCCCTGGGTGCTACAAATGGTTAACTCCCTGGACTGCTAACCAAAACGTTGGAAGTCTGAGTTCATTCAGAGGTTCCTCAGAGTCCTGGCAATCAACTTCCAAAAAATCAGCCACTGAAAACTCTATGGAGCATAGTTCTACTCACAGTTCTACTCTGACACACGTGGGACCACCATGACTCGGGCCTACTCAACCACAACTGGTAATAAGAACAATGGAAATAACAAAGGTCACAATTTCTTCACTATCCAGTGTATTCCAGCAGCTGTTCATATTTTAATTCTAATCTCTGTTACCAGCCCTGCAAGATAAATGGCATCATGTTAGTCAGGACTCTTCCAGGCGCAAGTATTCGAAAATATAATTCTAACAGGCTAACAACAGTAACAACAAAAATCACGAAGGAGGGGGTAATTGATTTACGTAGCTAAAAAAATCCAAATCCAGGGATCTTTAGGTGTCAGGCCCTTCAGCAGCTCAAATGATAACATCAGGACATGGTCTCTCTCCTGGGGCAATAGGCAAGGTAAGCACGGCACTTACTTTGCTTACCAGACCAACTGTAGTGAACGATTTCACATGTTTTCACCACATTGAAGATTCTGTTACCGGAATAAGGTTCTTGCCTCTCACTGGTCAAGAATGAACAGGTAAGGCATGTAGTTTTCCACAGGAGCAAAGCTTTATTAAAGAGGCTTGCAAGCAGAGAGGAGAAGGACTTGGAACAGTGCTTACCCCCGTCTCACAGAACAAAAGACGGGCCTAAGTTTTCAAAAGTTCTTGGGCGGGGAAAAGATTCATGTTTATTCATAGGCACAGGCGGGGATATGTTAACTAAGGTACGCACACAGCAGCTTTCCAAGATGGCTCCTGTCCCGAATGCCTCTGGTGTTCATAGCAGGACTTATTATGGGGTGTCGCACCTGCGCAGTCTCTTGCTCCCATGGTTCAATTCCCCGGCCGGGGCTGTAGCCCCTCACTGCCCCTGGTGGAAGGTCACACAGCGGTTACAGCTGGATGTTCTGTGCATGTCCCCGGGCCTGGTCTTCTCCAGCTGCTTCTGAGAGGCAACTTTAAAGAAGTTTGTGTGCTATTTTTAGATACCCTGCCCCACTGTTCTGGGGAATGGCTTTGTTTCTGTGCCCTGGCCCATTTCTTGTTACTTTGTTTGCAGATTTGGGGGCCCCTCTGTTCTCTGTCTTACTAAGTCTCTAGGTTCTCCACTCAGCCCCCTATTACCTCCCTGATAGTATAGTCTATTTCTCTTTTACTTGCTTCTCCTCTAACCACACCAGTCTCTTCGCTATTTCTCAAACAGGCACCCTCCAATCTCAGGGTCTTTGTTCTCTGTGTTAATTCTCCTTCTACGTATGGCTGGCACCTGTCCATCTCTCAACCCCATGGCACCTTCCTACAGAATCAAAACCTCTTTTTAAATTCACAATCCCTGACAGAGGAGGATGACCCAGTAAGCAAGGTAAGCATGGGCTTACTTGTGCTTACTTACTAATCTGTACTGAATCATTTCAAAGATGTGGTGAAACCCATGTGAAATGGTTCTCTACAGATGGTGCACTTATCTTGCCTATTGGATAATGCACCCCTGTTACTCTCCTTCTCTCAGCTCTGCTTATACTGTCTGGACCACTCTCAGGCAGCCTTCTTCAATTTGGGAGCATTCAGCAGCAACAGGCTTAAGTCTATGAGGAGAAAATTTCCCAATGATGTGAATTCAGGTCTTGGGCTTAACTTTCTTTGGTATAGACTGGGTCACACGGTCACATGAATCAGTCACTTTTCTAAGAGACACAGCACTGTAATAAGTCTGAGTCACATGGTCATCTCCAGAGAACAAACATGTATCATGAGCCCTGCAAAGCTTCAGACTTACGTGTCAGCGGAGAGGCCCTCAGGAGAAAATTAGATTCCTGTCACAAAAGAAAAATGCTAGGTGGCAAAAATAATAAATGACCACTTCAGATATGATGCCCCTTTACATATGAGGAAAAACATACTCAGAAAAGTAAATCATTTGCCTTGGGTCGTATAACTAGTCAATTGTTGTTGTTGTTGTTGTTGTTGTTGTTGTTAGGTGCTGTCAAGTTGGTTCCGACTCATGGCGACCCTATGCACAACAGAACGAAACACTGCCCGGTCCTGCACCATTCTCACAATCGTTGCTATGCTTGAGCTCATTGTTGCAGCCACTGTGTCAATCCACCTCGTTGAGGGTCTTCCTCTTTTCCGCTGACCCTGTACTCTATCAAGCGTGATGTCCTTCTCCAGGCACTGATCCCTCCTGACAACAAACTAGTCAATTGCGGATTGGTATTCAAACCTAGGGCTTATCATCTCCAAAGCCATATATGGTACCTCTTCCTTCCTCACGCATTGAATATCATGGAGGAAGGGAGATAGAAAGGGAAGGGTTGTTAGAAGCTGGGAAATGTGTACAAAAGGGAAATCTGCTGACACTGCAGATGGAGCTTCCAAAATACCCCCACAAGTACTTCACAGAAGAAAGGGGAGTCATTCAATATATTTATTGGACCTGGACATGATAGAAATAAATAATTTTACATTCTAGAGCAGGAAGGTGTCTTAGGAGATTTGAGATAACTGGGGCTGACATGAACCATCTGGCACTGCTCCTTCTCATGCCTCCCTTGCCTTCTCTGCAACAGTGACAGAATGCCGTGAATAGCCTGGGTGTGGCAGGCCCCTCCTCTCTGCCTTGCAGAGAGGTATGTGTGTATGCGTTTGTTAATCTACGAGAAATAAAAATCAGAAAGTTGACGTTTATATTCTTCTGTTATTTTCTTGCCACTAACGGCTCATAGGTACCCCTTGACAATTAATTCCCAGTATTTTCTCAGCTGGGTAATCCACAAAGCGGGGGGAGGCTAGTACCTCTCCAACCTCATCTCTGCCATATTTCCCCCATATATGCGTTAGGTTTCTTTGATTGCAAGCAACAAAACCCACTCCACCCTTAAGTTGAAAGGCCCTGGGTACTTAGAGAATGGAAAGAAAATCTGACCTAGCCTTGATGAAGGACAGAAAACAGTGCCGTTCCAGGGATGTAGGGAGTTCAAAATAATCAGGGCTCCTGGCTGAGCAGGCACGTTGGGGTGGGTTTAATCTGCTCTCTGTGCACCAAGCCTTGCCTCTTGGTACAGGTTTGGTCTGTACCTGGAGAAGTGGTGCCTTTTTCTTAGTTGAAAATTGTCTCAATTCTCTGAGCTGCGTGCCTTTCTTAAGTATTACAAAGGGCTAGCAGTGGCCCTGGAAGTAATAAACAATCTTCTCAGAGTGCTGCCATCAAACATCCATCAGCTCCAACAATTTCTGCCCTTATATCATTCTACTTATGGTTCAGATACTAAGGAGAGATTGGCTAGCTTGAGCCCCTGATGAGAAGTCCCATGAAGACTTCAAGGAATAGTGGGCAAGGGTGTGGAATGGGAGGAAGGAGAGACCCCAAAGGAAAATCAGCATTCTTTAGCAAAAGAAGGGAAAACAATTGCTGGACATACAAAACCAACAGTAGCCTGCCACCCCCCTACAAGCTGAACAGAAAGCGAGTGTTCTCCCCTATTCCATACTTCCATGTTGCCAAACTCTAATAGGTTTCATCCACATTGGAGGCCATGTGTATGGTGACCCTGGGTGTTGTGCAGTGCAGAAGCCTTATCTTTTCCCTACGTACTTCCTGCCTTATCAGTTTTCCAAATATAGCACACACTGAGATACCATTGATCTATTCTCAGTTCTTTTACTTAAGGGGCAGGTAGCTCTCTCAGTACAGTATCATATAGAAGGTCCCCAGTTTAAGACTCTTTCAATCTTGCTTTTTTCTTTTTATCACCCAAGAAAAGGAACCCTTATAATCTAGGTCTTCAGATGATCTCTTGCATCTTCTATTACCCTCCAGTCTGTAGCCCATACCTCATCCTCTGAAAGCCACTTCCATACCACTGAAGGAAGGTGCCTGTTCCTCCTTTGCTTCTTGTGTCTTGCAAACTCAGAATCTTAGGTTTAGTAGAATGCTGATAAAGGTTTTTCTCTAGTCTTAAGAAGAATGGAAATAGTGGGTGCTCTAATTTTTCTAATTTCAGTCCATTGATCTGGACTAGTTTCCTCACTAGTTACTTTTGAAGCAAACATACTTTACTAAAAAAAAAAAAGTGATTGTTATTCCCACCCCTAACCCCCGCCCAAGTCTGATCTCACCTAAGGAAACCATAGCCTTTCCTTTAATGTGACTTTGACCTTGCTCCAAAACTACCCTTGAATTATTGTGCTAAGAGCCTTTGACCCCCTTTCTGAGCCCAGCTTACATTGTAAGAGCCATCACATTAACCATGAGTGGCTATGTTTGAGCCATCTGGGATGATAGGTACCAGCTCCTATTAGATTCTTTCTGATCCTCAAATCTCTTTCCTGAGCGAAGTGGGCAGGGGTTGGTCTCAATCCATTACCACACATTTTTCACTTAATTCTAGTCCACACTGCTCTTGATTCTCTCAGCTATTAACCTTGCTTTCCTTTCTCTCTTTCTACCTTTAGCTTGACCTTTAGACTTAATTCATGGCACTACTTTTGTATCTACTTCCTTGGTACCTCTCAACAGCTCTTACGCTGTTCTTCTCTTCCCATGTGGCCTACTGTTGTTGGACTGAGATATGATCCTGAGGAGTTTGTCATATTAGGGAGTTTTCCAGAAAGCAGAGAGAGGAGATATATGAAAATGAAAGAGAGGACAGGTAAGTTTTGATGGAGAGAGAAAGCAGGGTGAAATGTAAGTGTCTTGCTCAGGGAGAGCCATAATAGGGGGCCCTAGTCACTGTTGACCAGGTTAATGATATTAGGTGGAATTGGGACAAGAGGACCAGTGCCAGAAGCAGGACAGAAACATTAAAGTCAATTTCAATGCATAGGGCAGGCTATGCTTAACACTGTCTAACTTGCAGGATCCTCTATGTGATAGCAGTCAATGGAGGACTCAGTGGTGCAAAAACTGACCAATGAGGAAAAAGCAGGACAGAGTGAGAAAACCACAATACTTAGGAAGGGTGGAGACAGAGAGGGCAGTAGCCAGCCCACCAGCATCCCTGCCAGATCCAGCAGTTCTTTGCCATTTCCAAGCCAGGAGATATGATCCTGCCAGTGGATCTTCCCAGTATAGTTTCAAGAGGTCTGGACTGGTAGAGCAGAAGAACTGGAAAGAACCTGGCTCAGGAAGGATCAGAATGACGAGCCCAGGTGTTGCATCCAGGCTTTGATTCCATCCTGGAGATAGAGTTGGACAAGAGTGTCAAGAAGGTGGGAGGTCGAACACTACCTCTTCTCCCACCAATATCGGCTTGGGTGATCCCAGATGTTCAGAGAGTCCCAGTTGTTATCAGGTGCAGCTTGTCCCAAGTGACTCTCCTAGGCTCTATACCTCATACCCAGCTGCCCATTGAACATCTCCACTTGGATATTCCACAATCACCACACACTCAACATATCCCAAACTGAACCATGTCCCATTCTCAAACCTGACCCTCCTTCTCTGTTCCCTGTTTCAGAAGTTTCCCAAGGTAGAAACTTGAAAGCTATCTCTGACTACTTTTCGCTCAAGCCCCTTGTATTTAGTCAGCCACCAAGGTGGTTCTAAACATTTATAAAATTTGTACCCCATCTCTGTCTCTACTACTACAGCTCAAATTCAGGCTACCACCATTCTTGCCAAGGTTATATTAATAGCCTCTACCATTGACCCACTAGCTACCACTCTTGCCCTTGTCAGTTTCATCTTTCAGGCCATTTCCATTTTTAAAACTCTACAATAGTCTGATTTCCTGAAGATACAGTCCAAGCTCAATTGCATTGCCTATCAGATCCTCGGACCTGGCCCTGCCTACACCTCCAGCTTCATTCCTTACTGCCACCTGCCTTAAATTTGATGCTTTACAAAAACAGAAGGCTCGTAGTTCTCCCTTTACACACTTTGCTGTACCTCACCTCCACGTCATTGCTCTGCCAGCAAAGCCCATTCTTGTAGTTTTTGTCTGGCTCGGCTTTTCTTCCAAGAAACCTTTCCTATCCACTACTGTTAATTTCCCCGCTACAATCCTATTCTTCATTTTTCCTATTCTCCCACATACGTTTAAACCAAAAACCAAACCCATTGCTGTCAAGTCAATTCCAACTCATAGAGATCCTACAGCACAGAGTAGAACTGCCCGATAGGGTGTCCAAGGAGCAGCTGGTAGATTCGAACTGCCAACCTTTTGGTTAGCAGCCAAGCTCTTAACCACCGTACTACTAGGCCAAGTGCCCCTTATTTGTGTTCTTGTAATGTCAGAATCGACTCGACGGCACTGGGTTTTTGATTTGGAAGGCACAGTGCTTGTCTTTACCATTGGTCATCCTAATTTTTGTTCTAATGATCTGTGCTATTGTCTTACCACCTAATGAGCATCTCCATGGGAGCAGGGATAGTATATGACATTCCCCAAACCCAGCCCATAATAGACATTAAATAAACTGTGAATAAGTAACTATATTAATAAACTAGGTTCTAATCCTTTGGATGATTTAACACTCCTCCCCTACTTTTGAAGAGGCAAGATGCTTCAGTAAATTCTTTCCCACAGTCACATCGGAGCGAGTTCAATGTCATGGTCTAGACCAGGGGCTCTGGATTCAGGTAGACCTGAATTTGCATTCTGGCTCCTCCATTTATTAACTGTGGGGCCTTGGTCAAGTTATTAAACACCCTTAAGCCTCATTTTTCTCATCTGCAAAATGGGGATAATAATATAATCTTCCTCATATGGTTAATGTGAAGATTAGACAATATGTAAAATTTCTTGACTCTACCTCTGGTCAGTTTGTCGTACTGTGGGGGCTTGCATGTTGCTGTGATGCTAGAAGCTATGCCACCAGTATTCGGATACCAGCAGGGTCACCCACGGAGGACAGGTTTCAGCTAAGCTTCCAGACTAAGACAGACTAGGAAGAAGGGCCCGGCAGTCTACTTCTGAAAAGCATTAGTGAGTGAAAACCTTATGAATAGCAGCAGAACATTGTCTGATATAGTGCTGGAAGATGAGCCCCCCAGGTTGGAAGGCACTCAAAAGATGACTAGGGAAGAGCTGCCTCCTCAAAATAGAGTCGACCTTAATGACGTGGATGGAGTAAAGCTTTCAGGACCTTCATTTGCTGATGTGGCACGACTCAAAATGTGAAGAAACAGCTGCAAACATCCATTAATAATCGGAACCTGAAATGTATGAAGTATGAATCTAGGAAAATTGGAAATCCTCAAAAATGAAATGGAATGCATAAACATCGATATCCTAGGCATTAGTCACCTGAAATGGACTGGTATTGGCCATTTTGAATCAGACGGTCATATAGTCTACTATGCTGGGAATAACAAATTGAAGAGGAATGGTGTTGCATTCATCATTAAAAAGAACGTTTCAAGGTCCACCCTGAAGTACAATGCTGTCAGTGATAGGATAATATCCATATGCCTACAAGGAAAAACCAGTTAATATAACTATTATTCAAATTTACACACCAACCACTGGGGCCAAAGATGAAGAAATTAAAGACTTTTATCGGCTGCTGCAGTCCGAAATTGATCGAACGTGCAATCAAGATGCACTGATAATCACTGGCGATTGGAATGCAAAAGTTGGAAACAAAGAAGAAGGATCAGTAGCTGGAAACTATGGCCTTGGTGATAGAAACAATGCCGGAGATTGAAGGATAGAATTTTGCGAGACCAATGACTTCTTCATTGCAAACACCTTCTTCACCAACATAAACAGCAACTATACACATGGACCTTGCCAGACGGAATGCACCGTGGAAAGAAATGAGGGAAAAACTCAACATCATCAGTCAGAACAAGGCCAGGGGCCAACTGTGGAACAGACCATCAATTACTCATATGCAAGGTCAAGCTGAAACTGAGGAAAATCAGAGCAAGTCCACGAGAGCCAAAATATGACCTAGAGTATATCCCACCTGAAGTTAGAGACCATCGGAAGCATAGGTTTGACGCACTGAACACTAGTGACCGAAGACCAGACAAGTTGTGGAATGACATCAGGGACATCAACCATGAAGAAAGCAAGAGGTCACTGAAAAGACAGGAAAGAAAGAAAACACCAAGATGGATGTCAGAGAAGACTCTGAAACTTGCTCTTGAGCATCGAGCAGCTAAAGCAAAAGGGAGAACTGATGAAGTAAAAGAACTGAACAGAAGATTTCAAAGGGCCTCTCGAGAAGACAAAATAAAGTACTACAATGACATGTGCAAAGAGCTGGAGATGGAAAACCAAAAGGGAAGAACACACTTGGCATTTCTCAGGCTGCAAGAACTGAAGAAAACATTCAAGCCTCAAGTTGCAATAGTGAAGGATTCCATAGGGAAAATACTAAACGACGCAGGAAGCATCGAGAGAAGATGGAAGGAATACACAGAGTCATTATAACAAAAACAATTAGTCGATATTCAACCATTTTAAGAGGTGGCATATGATCAGGAACCGATGGTACTGAAGGAAGAATTCCAAGCTTCTCTAAAGGCATTGGCAAAAAACAAGGCTCCAGGAATTGATGGAATATCAATTGAGATGTTTCAACAAACAGATGCAGCGCTGGAGGTGCTCACTCGTCCATGCCAAGAAATATGGAAGACGGCTTCCTGGTCAACTGACTGGAAGAGCCTATTCCCAAGAAAGGTGATCGAACCGAATGTGGAAATTATAGAACAATATCATTAATATCACACACAAGCAAAATTCTGCTGACGATCATTCAAAAACGGCTGCAGCAGTATATCGATAGGGAACTTCCAGAAATTCAGGCCAGTTTCAGAAGAGGACGTGAAACCAGGGATATCATTGCTGATGTCAGATGGATCCTGGCTGAAAGCAGAGAATACCAGAAGGATGTTTACCTGTGTTTTATTGACTATGCAAAGGCATTTGACTGGGTGGATCATGACAAACTATGGATAACATTGTGAAGAATGGGGATTCCAGAACACTTAATTGTGCTCATGAGGAACCTTTACATAGATCAAGAGGCAGTTGTTCAGACAGAACAAGGGAATACTGATTGGTTTAAAGTCAAGAAAGATGTGTGTCAGGGTTGTATTCTTTTACCATACTTTTATTTAATCTGTATGCTGAACAAATAATATGAGAAGCTGGACTATATGAAGAAGAACAGGGCATCAGGATTGGAGGAAGACTCATTAACAACCTGCATTACATAGATGACACAACCTTGCTTGCTGAAAGTGAAGAGGACTTGAAGCACTTGCTAATGAAGATCAAAGACCGCAGCCTTCAGTATAGATTACACCTCAACATAAAGAAAACAAAAATCCTCACAACTGGACCAATGAGCAACATCATGATAAATGGAGAAAAGATTGAAATTGTCAAGGATTTCATTTTACTTGGATCCACAATCAACAGCCATGGAAGCAGCAGCCAAGAAATCAAAAGACACATTGCATTGGGCAAATCTGCTGCAAAGGATCTCTCCAAAGTGTTGAAGAGCAAAGATGTCACCCCGAAGACTAAGGCACGCCTGACCCAGGCCATGGTATTTTCAATCACATCATATGCATGTGAAAGCTGGACAATGAATAAGGAAGACCGAAGAAGAGTTGATGCCTTTGAATTGTGGTGTTGGTGAAGAATATTGAATATACCATGGACTGCCAAAAGAACGAACATATCTGTCTTGGAAGAAGTGCAGCCAGAATACTCCTTAGAGGCAAGGATGGCGAGACCACATCTTACATACTTTGGACATGTTGTCAGGAGGGATCAGTGCCTAGAGAAGGACATCATGCTTGGCAGAGAACAGGGTCAGTGGAAAAGAGGAAGACCCTTAATGAGGTGGATTGACACAGTGCCTGCAACAGTGAGCTCAAGCATAACAGCGATTGTGAGAATGGACAGAACAGGGCAGTGTTTCGTTCTGTTGTACATAGGGTCTCTATGAGTCGGAACCGACTCGACGGCACCTAACAACAACATGTCTGGTACATAGTAAATGCTTAAAAAAAAAATCTTGTTTATGCTCATCCCCTTTCCCTATTCCTTTCTTCTCTTCCAGCCTATGTATTCCAAAATTTTGGACAAGGTATATGATTAAGTTTGGGAATGGGAAACAAAGTAAAATCTCTTTTTAATACTTCTTTAATCTGAAATTTCTGCTCGTTTTTCAAGGAAATGTTAGGAGAAGGGGCTTCTTTGCAATTCTAGCTTTCTTCTTTTTGTCTAATCCCTTTAAGACCAAGAATGACAAAGGCTTGTGGCAGCAGCTAGAGCACTGAGCCACTGCAGTGTGCCTGGTCCAGAGAAATGGTGCTGCACGCTGACTGCAGAGGGAATCAGCCACATAGACAGATCTCATTAATGCTAATGGCCTTTGTGCATCTAATTAGCGGCATATCACACTCAATATTTACCCTTGTGTGCTGACAATGTTTCACTTTCTCCTTGGGAAGCAAGCTGTTTCTCTACCTGACTCATGGCAAGGAAAACCCCGGATGCTGGGAAGTAGCTTCGTCTCTGCCTGGATGGGCTGACTAGAAGAAAGCTGAGAGGGGCTGCACAGGATTCTGGGAAGGAGGCCGGCAGGAAGCTCCTGGTTCTCATTCCAATCCTGGGTGGAATGTTGGGCAGCAAGATCCTCACCCAGCCAGGGTGCCATTTTCATGATTCAGCCAAGCATCTGTCAGCTATGTGTGCTCCCCCTCCAACCTTTTATTCATCCACATCCCTTTTCCTTTGGATGGAGTGGCTCTCTGAGGTCTATCCAGGCCTCCTGCTTACCATAGGACAAGGGGGAAGGGAGTAAGTCGCCAAGAAAGGACCTTCTTGGAGACCTACCTAGGCAGAAAGCTCCTGGTAACCTGCCCACTATTCATTCAGCAACCTTACTAGAAATCCTAGCTGAGTCATGCCCTGTACCAAGAGCTGGTAGCATAGGATGAGTAAGACAGGAGGTCTGCCTTCCATATCTTCCTAACTACATGGAGACTGACCTCAACAGTCATGACACAAGGTGACAATGAAGCTTCACAGAGCTGACTGAAAGGGAAGAAGCATTCAGGTCTGACCAGGGAAGTCTACAAAGGCTTTATAGAGAGGAATCATTAAGTCACCAAGGCATTATAAGGCTGCTCAAAAAGGGAGAAGAAACCAGAGCCCTCAACAACAAACCCATCTCTATCAGGGAGGCCTGGCTCTCTCAACCCATTGCCCTTTTGTGATGCAACTGAAGTGGGATCTGAGGGAGTGTCACAACTCTGAGTCTGTGCAGACATGGATGCAGCCTCGGGGGACTGAAGGTGTTTTGGAGACCCAAAAAAAACAAAACCATTGATTCCATCTCATAATGACCCTATAGGACAGAGTAGAACTGTCCTCATAGGGTTTCCAAGGATGTAAATCTTTATGGAAGCAGACTGTCACATCTTTCTCCTGCAGAGTGGCTGGCAGGTTTGAACTGCCTACCTTTTGGTTAGCAGCTGAGCACTTAACCACTGTGCCACCAGGGCTCCTTTTTTGAGACCAGCAGGCTAATAATTGCTCCTTTAGCAGGAACTGGGCTTGCATCCCTTGGAGCCCCCCATCTTGGCTTACCTGAACATTCTTCTCTTCCTCTGAGGTCCTCTCTAGCTCCCAACCCTCCACCTCGCTCCACAAATTGACTGTTGATTACACAGGTGACTACAGGGTCAATGGTTTCTCATCATGTCCCAAGAGGTGCTGACTCAAAACAAATCTGTCAACCCTGCGAACTGGTTGCTTGGTCAATGCCCAGCCCCTAAATGCATTGGAGGTCCTCTCCTACCTCCAACCATGTGCAAGATGGAACTGTCTTGAGGGCACACAGAGCACTAGGAAAGAGCCTGAATATGCTGAGCACCCTGAGGAGGTCTAGAGGATTGGGCAGTCCCTGCTTTAAGGTAGAAAGTGAGACTAGATGATGTTCTCTGACTGCACAGCTGACCACAAAGCCAGTGACTTCTCATTAAACTCCAGCAGCTGCTTAAGCACTACGCATGCACACACACACACTCCACAGCCTCTTCTTGCAGCTTCTGTTGACTACAACACCACAGAAGCACTATGTGGGTAGAGTTTTCCAGCAAGAGCCCATGGATGGGCTCACTGCCAGCCATTCTGTCCTGGGCTAAAGGATTGCAGAGCAAAATGTAATGCTGAAGGATGACCCAGCATTAGTCACCATATTAAGTGCCTCTGTATGGCTAAATTTACACAAGGACAAGGCAGGATCAAGGTGGGGGCTGACTTGTCCTGGGAGGAGCATTCCCATGGAGGGCTCAATAGGCCTGAGCTTGCCCAATGAATTGAGTTAGATTACAAAAGAATATTCTGCCCAGGCCAGCCCCAGCTAGCTATACAGAGCTAGCTTCCAAGCAGGCAGGGAGACTGCAGTGAGCCACCAACTGGTGCTGACTTCCAGGCCTCTTGTCTTAGGCTGGGTTCTCTAGAGAAGCAAAACCAGTAGACGGTATAAATAGAAAGAGATTAATATCAAGGAAATGGCTCACGTGATTGTAGAGGCTGAAACATGCCAAGTCAGGATAGAGAGTTCTCCTGATTCACATAGCCGCAGGAGCTGGCAAACCCAAGACTGGCAGGTAAGACTGCAGCTAAGCTGTTAGCTCAAGTCCCAAGAACCGGAGGTCAGGTGAACAGGTGCCAGCTGTATGTTCCAGAGCTAGCAAAAGTCCATGAGCCTTGCCAGAAAGTCCGCTTATATTCAATGCAGGCCACACCCCCAGGGAAACTCCCTTTCAACTGATTGGCCACTCACAGCAGATTCCCTCATGGAGGTGATCAGATTATATCAAATCTCATCATGGAATTGATCACAACATCATACGACTGCCAAACTACGTTAAAACTGCCAAACCACGTTATAACTGCCAAACCACTGTGAATCGTGTCCCAGCCAAGTTGACCCACAACCTTAATGATCACACCTCTTATTCTCTAAAACTCTGGTTCCCTATTACCCCAACAGCTTTCCCAGTCTCTCTGCCTCTCTCTCTGTCCCCAAGTGAGCCCTAGGACATTGTTTCAGGACAAAACTGGATAAGCAGCTGAGACAGAAACAGCCCTAGTGCCAATGCCAGCCCTGCACTGATAGTCTCAACTCAACCCCATTGTCTTGGGCTGGGATATCCCCAGACTTAGGGCAGCCAACCACTAACACCACCCATTTTGGGGCCTGGGATATTTCCTGTACATATACTAACCACACACACACACACAAAAAGAAATCTAGAGGTTATCCAGCTCAGCCTCCTCTTTGGCAGATGGATGCAATAACGTCTCAAAAGGAGTACACAGCATGTTAGGGGCACACCCTGTCCTCCTGACTCCCAGGACAGTGATCTTCCCAGTCCATCAAGTTGTCCCTGGCCTGTACCCTTAGTGACCACAGCTCCAGCTCCTGCTCCAGTTTCTTCCTCTGCCATAGAGCTGATTGGAAACTGACGACCATGACTGGTAAATCTGGTTTCAGCCTTTAGCCTCCATCTGAAGCAGCTAAACTGTGTGACATGATAGGAACCCAGTTCCAGCAGCTGGCGAAACAGATCTGAATTCTGCTTCAATCGCTGAGTAGTCATATGACCTTGGGCAGGTTATTTAACCTCTCCGTTCCTCAGTTTTATCATCGGTTAAACGAAATAGTAAGTATAGTCTCTACCCATATACCCACTGCCATTGAGTCAATTCCAACTCATATCAACCCTCTAGGACAGAGTAGAACTGCCCTATAGGGTTTCCAAGGAGCGGGTGGTGGATTCGAACTGCCAACCTTTTGGTTAGCAGCCAAGCCCTTAACTACTGTGCCACCAGGGCTCCAAATATAATCTATATTTATTTTATATTATAATTTTATTATAATATTTTATAACTTTATTAAATACTTTATATTATAACTTTATTGTAATACTTTATATAATCTTATTGTAATAGTCTATATTACAATTTTATTATATATTAAAGTAGTATTTTTCATTTATATTTATAGTTATTGTGCAAATTAAATGAGCTAATGGAGATTAAAGTGCCTGACACAGTGCAAGTGCTACATGAACCTTGTTGTTGTGTTGTTAGGTGCTATCGAGTCAGTTCCGACTCATAGCGACCCTGTGCACAACAGAACGAAACACTGCCTGGTCCTGCGCCATCCTCACAATCATTGTTATGCTTGAGCTCATTGTTGCAGCCACTGTGTCAATCCACCTCATTGAGGGTCTTCCTCTTTTCCACTGACCCTGTACTCTGCCAAGCATGATGTCCTTCTCCAGGGACTGATCCCTCCTGACAACATGTCCAAAGTATGTAAGACGCAGTCTCGCCATCCTTGTCTCTAAGAAGCATTCTGGTTGTACTTCTTCTAAAACAGATTTGTTCGTTCTTTTGGCAGTCCATGGCATATTCAATATTCTTCACCAACACCACAATTCAAAGGCATCAACTCTTCTTCGGTCTTCCTTATTCATTGTCCAGCTTTCACATGCATATGATGTGATTGAAAATACCATGACTTGGGTCAGGCTCACCTTAGTCTTCAGGGTGACATCTTTGCTCTTCAACACTTTGGAGAGGTCCTTCGCAACAGATTTGCCCGATGCAATGTGTCTTTTCATTTCTTGGCTGCTGCTTCCATGGCTGTTGATTGTGGATCCAAGTAAAATGAAATCCTTGACAATTTCAATCTTTTCTCCATTTATCATGATGTTGCTCATTGGTCCAGTTGTGAGGATTTTTGTTTTCTTTATGTTGAGGTGTAATCTATACTGAAGGCTGCGGTCTTTGATCTTCATTAGCAAGTGCTTCAAGTCCTCTTCACTTTCAGCAAGCAAGGTTGTGTCATCTATGTAATGCAGGTTGTTAATGAGTCTTCCTCCAATCCTGATGCCCTGTTCTTCTTCATATAGTCCAGCTTCTCATATTATTTGTTCAGCATACAGATTAAATAAAAGTATGGTAAAAGAATACAACCCTGACACACATCTTTCTTGACTTTAAACCAATCAGTATTCCCTTGTTCTGTCTGAACAACTGCCTCTTGATCTATGTAAAGGTTCCTCATGAGCACAATTAAGTGTTTTGGAATCCCCATTCTTCACAATGTTATCCATAGTTTGTCATGATCCACCCAGTCAAATGCCTTTGCATAGTCAATAAAACACAGGTAAACATCCTTCTGGTATTCTCTGCTTTCAGCCAGGATCCATCTGACATCAGCAATGATATCCCTGGTTTCACGTCCTCTTCTGAAACTGGCCTGAATTTCTGGAAGTTCCCTATCGATATACTGCTGCAGCCGTTTTTGAATGATCGTCAGCAGAATTTTGCTTGTGTGTGATATTAATGATATTGTTCTATAATTTCCACATTCGGTTCGATCACCTTTCTTGGGAATAGGCTCTTCCAGTCAGTTGACCAGGAAGCCGTCTTCCATATTTCTTGGCATGGACGAGTGAGCACCTCCAGCGCTGCATCTGTTTGTTGAAACATCTCAATTGATATTCCATCAATTCCTGGAGCCTTGTTTTTTGCCAATGCCTTTAGAGAAGCTTGGAATTCTTCCTTCAGTACCATCGGTTCCTGATCATATTCCACCTCTTGAAATGTTTGAACATCGACTAATTCTTTTTGGTATAACGACTCTGTGTATTCCTTCCATCTTCTCTCGATGCTTCCTGCGTCGTTTAGTATTTTCCCTATGGAATCCTTCACTATTGCAACTTGAGGCTTGAATGTTTTCTTCAGTTCTTGCAGCCTGAGAAATGCCAAGTGTGTTCTTCCCTTTTGGTTTTCCATCTCCAGCTCTTTGCACATGTCATTGTAGTACTTTATTTTGTCTTCTCGAGAGGCCCTTTGAAATCTTCTGTTCAGTTCTTTTACTTCATCAATTCTCCCTTTTGCTTTAGCTGCTCGATGCTCAAGAGCAAGTTTCAGAGTCTCCTCTGACATCCATCTTGGTGTTTTCTTTCTTTCCTGTCTTTTCAGTGACCTCTTGCTTTCTTCATGGGTGATGTCCTTGATGTCATTCTGCAACTTATCTGGTCTTCGGTCACTAGTGTTCGGTGCATCAAAGCTGTTCTTCAGAGGGTCTCTAACTTCAGGTGGGATATACTCTCGGTCATATTTTGGCTCTCGTGGACTTGCTCTGGTTTTCTTCAGTTTCGGCTTGAACTTGCATATGAGCAATTGATGGCCTGTTCCACAGTTGGCCCCTGGCCTTGTTCTGACTGATGATATTGAGCTTTTCCATCGTCTCTTTCCACAGATGTAGTCAGCTTGATTTCTGTGTGTTCCATCTGGTAAGGTCCATGTGCATTAAAAAAAAAAAAAATTTTTTTTTTTTTTTATGTGTATAGTCACCGTTTATGTTGGTGAAAGAAGGTATTTGCAATGAAGAAGTCATTGGTCTTGCAAAATTCTATCATTTGATCTCCAGCGTTGTTTCTATCACCAAGGCCATATTTTCCATCTACTGAGCCTTCTTCTTTGTTTCCAACTTTGGCATTCCAATTGCCAGTAATTATCAATGCATCTTGATTGCATGTTTGATCAATTTCAGACTGCAGCAGCTGATAAAAATTTTCAATTTCTTCATCTTTGACCCTAGTGGTTGGTGAGTAAATTTGAATAATAGTTGTATTAACTGGCCTCCCTTGTAGGCGTATGGATATTATCCTAGCACTGACAGTGTTGAACTGCAGGATAGATCTTGAGACGTTCTTTTTGATGATGAATGCAACACCATTCCTCTTCGAGTTGTCATTCCCAGCATAGTAGACTATATGACCATCTGATTCAAAATGGCCAATACCAGTCCACTTCAATTCAGTAATGCCTAGGATATCGATGTTTATGTGTTCCACTTCAGTTTTGACAATTTCCCGTTTTCCTAGATTCATACTTCATACATTCCAGGTTCCAATTATTAATGGATGTTTGCAGCTGTTTCTTCACATTTTGAGTCATGCCACATCAGCAAATGAAGGCCCCAAAAGCTTTACCCCATCCACATCATTAAGGTCGACTGTACTTTGAGGAGGCAGCTCTTCCCCAGTCATCTTTTGAGTGCCTTCCAACCTGGGGGGCTCATTTTCCAGCACTATATCGGACAGTGTTCCGCTGCTATTCGTAAGGTTTTCAGTCGCTAATGCTTTTCAGAAGTAGACTTCCGGGTCCTTCTTCCTACTCTGTCTTAGTCTGGAAGCTTAGCTGAAACCTGTCCTCCGTGGGTGACCCTGCTGGTATCTGAATACTGGTGGCATAGCTTCCGGCATCACAGCAACACACAAGCCCCCACAGTATGACAAACTGACAGACACATGAACCTAGGCTATTTTTATTGTGGTGTTTATTAGGGTCTGCATATTCCAGACCCTATCCACAAGGAATCTGACTCAGTACATCTGTCTTGGGAACCTGTAATCTGCATTTTAGCAAAAACCAGTAGTGATTTTTGTGTGTCTTGTCAGGGAGTGGAGGGTGTCCAAGGACCATATTTGGAGAAGCCCTGCTTTGGAGGCTGAGGAAGTGTCCATTGATTTTGCTGTAATTTGTGAAAGGGTTTTCATGACACTGTTAGCCTTTTTTTCTGAATCCCTAGATCAACATTTATCAAAGCTTGCTCCTCTCCAAAAGAGTTTTTACCTACCTTGCTGATTCCAACCCTTGGTCTTTGTTGTTTTTGTTATTAGCTGACGTCGAGTTGGCCCCCAACCCATGATGACCCCGTGCACAAAGGAACAAAATGCTGCCCTGTCCTGCGCTATCCCTATGATCCGGCCATTGCAATCCAGGGGTTTTCATTAGCTGATTTTCAGAAGTAGATTGCCAGGCTTTTCTTCATCTTAGTCTGGAGACTCTGCTGAAACCTGTCCACCATGGGTGACCCTGCTTGCATTTGAAACACTGGTGGCTTAGCTTCCAGCAACATGCAGGCCCACTGACAGGTAGTGTCTGTTCATGAGGTGCATTGGCCAGAATCAAATTCGGGTCTCCTGCACGGAAGACAAGAATTCTACCACAGAATCACCACTACCCTCAAATTCTTGGCCTAGGGTTCAAGAAACAGCCTTTTAAACACTGCTTACTACTCCTGCCCCTGCCAAGTAATTCTGAGAGTCATTAAGTTTGATATTCACCTACAAAGAGCAGGTTTACCCAGCCTGGCCCAGCCCAAAACATTGGGATGCTGGCCAGTGCAGGTCCTGCCGACACGGCTGCAGTGACAGAGCCTTGAGCTGCCTTTGTTCCCTTCACCTCTCCCCCTCAGGCCTGCTGCTCCACAGACCTCTGCCCCAGCCTGGGTGGCATTTCCATGCTGTCCCCTCATTTCCTGCCAAGAATAGAGCCAGCCTCTCTGATCGTCTGGCTCTGGGCCGGCTGGGCCGTGGGCGCCCTCCTTGATGAGAACTTTGCCCTTTCTCCCTCAGGACCATGAAGCTGTGCTGGGGAGGGAGAGAAGGGGATGAGGACATCATTTAGAAGTCTGCTCAGGTCAAGCTTGGAGAGTGGACAGAAAGTCGGCCCCTTCCACCCTGCCCAGACCTCTGTGTACTCATGTAAAGATAATTCAGTTATAGGAATGGAGGCTGGAGAGATAACCTGATTTAGAAGCCGAAACCATCTGAACTGGGGAGGGAGGCTGGGGTGGAAGAAATAGTTCTTATTAGCCCTGGAAAGCTAGAGAAGAAGGGGGGTGTTTGGTTGAAACCCAGACAGGGGTCTGGGTGTTGGGAGGTGGAATCCCCCGTACCCAGACCAGCCAAGAGCTCACTCACCCCTTAAATCCCCTGTGGATTTGTTTTTTTTTTTTTTTCTGGGTGTTAAGGCAGCCATCATCTGGCTTATACAACTATCCCAGGGAGGAGATAAGCTGAAAAACCTATAAAGTATCAGGGAGAAGAAAAACCTCTTTGGAGGTTTAATATGAGTCATTGATCACCAGCTACCCTTGGAACAAGTTATTTCAGTGTGAGCTGTCATCTGTGAAAGCTAGGTGGCTGGCTGCTGTGGACCACCAGGGAGGAGGGGTCAAGGTCAGAGGCCTGGGAAGCTTTCTCCCCTCCTTGTCCTTCACACCTGAGAGCTAGCACCCCCAAGGCAAAGTCCAGGGCGCCTCCCACCTCCCTCACCCGACTTGGGCTTGGCACCTCCTTCTGTATCTTTCTCACATCCTTTATTGCTTGGAAGTCCCCCCTGTGGTCTCATTTCCACCCAGTTGCATCTTTGGAGGAAGACACACTGGCTTTTTCCCCTAGAAAGGAAAGGAAAGGACTATGTATCTTAGAGAGCTGCTCTATCCATTTATCTCTGTCTACTTCTCCTGGCAGAGGGAGATTTTTCTCCGCCAATAATTTGTCTGTTTTATAACCTGCCTATTGCATGTCAAATGAATGCAAGACAAAGAAGCAGCTGAGGCCAGTCCAAGAGTTCCTCGGACATTTTTGTTGAGATTTGTAGATTAGGATGGCGGAGCAGAAACTCATCCTTGGGGCCAACTAGACAGACTAAAGACCCCTAATTGCACTACAGACGCCACGGTCACCGTGGGGACTGCACCTGACACTGGGGAACAGCTGCCGCTGAGCAGGACTGATAGCTCACACGTGAACTAGGCAGGGAGGGACCAGCAATGAAGGAATTAATAGACAGCCAGGCGTTCCTCCTCCCCCTCCCTTCTCCCACCGGATTCGGAACTGTCCACTCTGATCCCAGGGGATATTTGTACTCCTTCCCCCCACCCCCACCCCAAAATCAAATAACGCAGAGGAAGGGTGGGAGTGGGGTGAAGAGGGGAGCACAGGGAGGGGACAGGCTTCCAACCCCTCTTCAGATTGGGCGAGGACCTACCCAGAACACAGTCCTCAACCCCTGAGGCCCGAAGCCCACATGTTTGCTAGACTAGAGCTCTGACCCACTTGGGCCCTGTAGATCTAGAATCCCTGTACTTTTTCCTGAGAATTTGTTGATTTTCAGGAAAAGAAGCCCCCTTCTTCATTGACTTGGCTTCCCCTAGACTGGTAAGACAATGAGAACATTTTCCCCCACAGGTAATCTTAGCCCAACCCATCCATCCATGAGTCAGCTACAAGGAAGTCAGGGAAATCAGATTTGGGAGACTGTCAGATAAAGCTGAACACCCCCAATGTCTGACAGGAACCAGAAACCTCCCCCCATTCCTGTCCACTGAGGAAGCCACTAAGCTGGCCTTGGCCCTGCCCTCTCTATGCCCCAGGCTCCTGCCCAGTGGGAGAGCACTGCCTGGGCCTCCCCCAGCACTCCACAGGCTCATCTGCCTGAGGCTTTGTCCTCTTGAAAGGCCTGCAGATTTGTAGGTCTCAGCTGCACACATTCCACCCCACCATTCCTTCCCCTCACAGCCTCTGAACCACCTTCCCCAAAGAATCCCTCTCCCAGACATGCCCACACCCGGGGGTACTTGATGGTGGGGTGGGAGTGGGGGTGTCAGAAAAGGGGAGGCTGATCTCTAGACTCTGAGAAACCAGCCTGAAGGGAAGTCTCTCTGTTGGGCCTGCATTGGTTGTAACCTGCAAGTAACCAGCCAAACCAAACCCACTGCTATGGAGTCAATCACGACTCATAGAGACCCTATAGGACAGGGTAGAACTGCCCCACAGAGTTTCCAAAGAGCACCTGGTGGATTCGAGCTGCAGACTTTTGGTTAGCAGCTGTAGCTCTTAACCACAATACCACCAGGGTTTCCAAACCTGCAAGTAGCTCCACGAAAAAAGTGCTGGAGTACCCATTTCAATATAGCCCCACATTGAGCAAGGGCCCTATCTTTCCAGTTCCCACTGCAGAATATGTTGCCTTATTGGGTCACTATGAGTCAGAATTGACTCTATGGCACTGGGTTTGGTTTTGATTTATAATAGTCCTCAGGCTACACCAGCAGTGACAGCACACGGGAAGCCCACCACTTCAGATCAATTCAGCAAGTGTCCCCAGCCTAGAACAACATAAGTAAAGTCTAATAAAGTTATAGAGATGTCAGCTGTCATTTGTGTGTGAAGAGACAATGACCTGAGGTGGAAATATGTGAAACGAGCTTCAGGGTTCCCTTGGACTGTTAACTAGGCATGGGCTTCTGGGCTGGAGACTATGCTTCTCCTGGCCTCAGCGAAGTCTGTGTTATAATGCTGACCACTGAGGTCTCTCTGAGAATGAGTTAGAGAGCTTCCTTGGAAGCTAAAGGCATTGCTAAAATAATTGTTAAAGAATAATGGGTTTAGAAAGCAAGTTGAGAATGAGCTAAGGAATCAGGGAGCCAAGACACAACCTGGGAGCTGAAGCCAAGCCCTGAAAGCAGTGGTGTGTCCACAGGGCCAAGAGGCCTGAGGTAATTCAGCCAGCAGTCCTCACCCGGAGGCCAGGCAAGGCGCCACAGGAGTGTGGGTTCTGGGAGCAGTCTAAGTCCTACATGAGAGCTGGGCATGTGGTCAGTCAGAGCAAGGGCAGGGACCTGGGAGTCCAAGAAGTGCCTCAAATTCCTTCCCAAGGAGGCTGGATCCTGGCTGTGTTTGGCATCCAGTGGAATAGGAAAGTAGTGGGAGTCTAGCCATCAGGCCTGGGCTGTCCAGCCCAGGTGCATATAATCTAGCTACAATCTCCAAGGGGTGGCAGAGCAGGGGGGCATCATAGAAAGAGCGTGCATGATCCCTGGGACCGTGGATAGCTGGGTGCTCTTGAGAAGGCTGTTGAACCTCCATGAGGTCCAGTTGGCTCATGTATAAACTGTCTCCAATAGTACTCTCTGCAGGGTTTTTAGAGGGGTCAGAGATAATGTGGAAGGAGCTCCTCAGTCTTTAGCACTGAATGGTGTTGCTGTTGTTGGATGTCATCAAATTAGTTCCGACTCATAACGACCCTATGTACAAGAGAATGAAACACTGCCTGGGTCCTGCGCCATCCCCACAAGTGTTTTTATGTTTGAGCCCATTGTTGTAGCCACTGTATCAATCCATCTCATCGAGGGTCTCCCTCTTTTTCACTGATCTTCTACTTTACCAAGCATAATGTCCTTCTCCAGGGACTGGTCCCTCTTGATAACATGTCCAATATACATGAGAAGAAGTCTTGCCATCCTCACTTCCAAGGAGCCCTCTGGCTATATTTCTTCCAAGACAGGCATGTTCATTTTTCTGGCAATCCATGGTATATTCAATATTCTTCACCAACACCGTAATCCAAAGGTGTTTATATAGTACCATAAACATTATGAATAATATACCAAGGAGAATAATCCCCACTTCTTGGGCAACGATTCTTATGGCACAGAGTCCAAAAAAAAAAAAAAAAACCCAACCCATTGCCATCAATTCCAGCTCATAGTAACCCTATAGGACAAAGTAGAACTGTCCCATAGAGTTTTCAAGGAGCGCCTGGTGGATTCGAACTGTTGATCTTTTGGTTAGCAGCCTGAACTCTTAACCACTGCACCACCAGGGCCTGGTGACATGCTAGATCCCTTTCTGTATTAGCTTCCTAGGACTGCCATAACAAGATATCACAAAGTGGATAGTTTATAAGAACAGAAATTTATTTTCTCACAGTTCCGGAATCTAGGAGTCCAAATCAGGGTATAGGGTACGTTGTCTCCTTCTGAGGGCTCTGATACGGAAACTGTTCGCTGCCTCTCTCCTAGCTCCTGGTAGCTCCAGAAGTTCGTTGGCTTCCAGCTGCAATGTCACATAGTATCCTTCCTCTTCTCCTTGTCTGTGTAGGTCTTCTCCTCTTTTTTAAGGCAACTACTTTTATAGGTTTAGGACCCATTCTACTCCAGTATGACCTCATGTTACCCAACTAATACCATTTTCAAAGACCCTGTTTCCAGACAGAGTCGTGTACACAGGTACAGAGGTTATGACTTCAACTTACCTTTTTGGGGGACACAATCCAATCCATACCACTTTCTGCAACTCCAGCTCTCTGTACGCTTGCTACCTTACCCCTTCCTCTCATCAGGACTGAGGCAAGCCTGAGCCTGCAGGTGAGCCCAGCAATGGGTCCAGCTGCGGGGAGATAGGAAAGGCAGAGAGAGGAGGCGGAGTTAGTGTGTCATGGCAAAGTTCCTAAGATTATCTGCTTAGGCTTTAAAGGTAAAATGATTAATGTGAAAATCCCACCCAAGAAGCTAGGAGCTATGCATCAACAATGCCTTAAAAATTGGGTACTTATTCTAAGTTTGGGGGAAAGTAAGTAATGTCCTAATACAGGCATCAAAGCTATCAAAGAGAGAGATGGAGACAAACATCTCTCTCTCCTTGCCACATAGCTAATCTCAATTTACTGCTCATATTTCTGGCTGGAGCATCCCAAGAGAAACGGAGCCTAGGAGGCAGACAGTGAGCCTATGCTGGGAACCAGCCTCCCCAGAACAAAGAGGAAGGAGGAATTGGATGTGGCTAATCAGGCTTCAAGGATGGGGCTGCTGTGGGAGGTGGCGTGGGGGAAGGGGGAGTAGCAAATGGGCCCGACAGAGAGATGCCTTGGGCTGGGCAGCCATGGCCACTAGAAGTATTGCAATTGAAAGAAAAATGTCTTTATCAGCCTAACTATTCTTCAGGACCAGGCAGAGAAATTGACAATGTTGATTCATTTAGCTCAGCAGTATTCAGCTCAAAATCAATCTTGTCAAAAATCCATCACGCACACTCGATAAGTAAGAAACGGGATACAGGCTCCAGGGGAATTAATCACACCCCAACAGGGAGTGGCCGAAAACAGATCTGTCATGGCCCGTGATGGAGGGTTCCATTACTCAACCCAGCGTTTCACGAATGTACCCTGTGGACCCTACTCGAGATCATAGGCACCAGCCCCAGCTCCAAGCAGTGGCTTGAGCTGAGCCGGGCCAGGAGCAGGTGGTCAATCGACTGGTCATCTCTCTGCAACCTGGAAAAGTGTCCAAAGCCTCAGTGCAGATTCCTAGATGCTTACTTATTTCGGGATCACACACTCAGCTGGCTGGCATGGCCCAGCAAAGGACATTTCATCTATTCCTCAACTTCAGAAATCGCTGTCACTTAATTTTCCAGCTCTCCCCAAGTGCCTGTGGCTGTAACATATCTGTAGGAACAGCTTCTCCACTGTATAAAGCTCAGGCAGCTTCATTCCCCACTGGGGAGGGCAGAGTGGACTCTGCAGAGCTTCCCCAGCCTTAGCTCCAACCACAAGATACAGAAGCCAAGACCCATCTTCCTCTTTATCTCTGGGTCAGAAGCCAGCATCCCTCAAGGCTGGCCTTCTGGCAATCCTGACTACCTCCAGACTAAATGCAGGCATACGAATGGAGCTAGAGAGCATTCTTCTGGAGCCAGGTGACTGAGAGGCTTAGGTCCCGTCTCCACCATTCACTAGCTGTGTGAGCTTGAGCCAGTTATTAAACTTCAGTCAATCTCACTTTCCTCATGTGTAAAATAGAGATAAGAGTAGCACATACTTCTTAGGGTTGCTGAAGAGTCAATGAGATGCTACATATGCAGAGCCTGGCACACAGAAAATGCTCAATAAGCGAAAACTCTTGTTAGACAAAGATCCCTCTGGCACTGAGTCTTTGCTTCTATTCTCATCTTTCTACCACAAACAGCTGCTAAAAAGTGTCCACTCATCCATACACACAGTTGTGTATTCACTCAGCAAATATTTATTGACCACAGATTCTTCTACAATAGTTCTAAATGGTGGAAATATAGTGTATACATGGCAGGGGCAGGGGAGAGGCCTGCAGATAGCCTATAAACAACCAAAATAGTTGTGGGCAATGATAACTGGCACGAAGATAACCTTTGAAACAGGAAGGAACTAGAGAGTGACTGGGTGGTATGGGGTGGGGGGGTGCTACTTAAATTTTATGCAAGGAAGGCCTCTCAGAGGAGGGGACATCTGAGTTGAACTCCAAATGTTATGAAGGAATCTGGAATCAGAAAACTGGGAGGAATTTTCCAGGCAGTAAGAACATGGCTGGTGCAGAAAGAGAGGGCTGAAGAGGACAATGGCCCTGGGAGGCCAGCAGGAGGCAGATAATGCAGGACTGCCCAGGCCACACCAGGACACTGGGCATTTAGTCTAGATGCAGGGGGAGCCTTTGGAAGAGACATCGTCTGATAATGCTTTTTAGAAAGCTTGCTCAGAGCACGACTTGGAGAATGGATTGAAGCAGTCAAGAGGGGAAGGAAGGAGATGAGCTAGCAGGCTCTTACAGAGTTCAAAGGAAGATGCTGGTGGCTTTGTCTAGGGAGGTAGCAGTTGGTCTGAAGAGAACTGACAAGGCTACAGGTAATATTTTGGAGACAGGCAACAGTACTTGCAGATGAACTAGATGTGGGAGATGAGGGAAAGAGAGGAAGCTAGGATTTTTCTGAAGTTTCTGCCTTGAACCACTGGGTGATGGGATACTAAGTATTGCTCTAGGGAAGACTGGGAGGAACAGGCTGGGGTGGGGAAGTGCAATTAAGAACTCTGTTAAGCTTCAGTTAAAATGCCTATTAGACAACCAAATGGAGACATCAAATGTAAATGGCTGGATTCAGGAGTCATTGATTAATGGATGTTATTTAAAGTCACAGGACTAGGTGAGATCAGCTTGGAAGACAGTGTACCTAAAGAAGAGAGGGGGAAGTACTGAGCCCTCGGAGGCTCATTTGGAGGAATCCTGCTCCAAAATCCCCAGCCTTTTAAGAATATATGGCTTTTAGAACAGAGTCCACGATTAAGGGATGGGGGGCAAGGGCAAAGAAGACTTGGGAGAACAACACCCGGAGGAGACGAGAAACGGTTCTTTTGAATACATGTACAAGTGCAAGTCATGCTGCTGTGGCCCCATCCTACAGAAAGGCAAGATTCTGTTGTAGGTAGATTTTTGTTCTCTGGATGAGTACTTCTGGAATGCTGGTGGCATCAGTCCCTTACGCCACCAATATATGAACACTCTGAAGTGGAGGAAGAGGGGAAAATGAAAGCAAGGAGGGTGAATTTCTTCTCTGAATGAAATGTGACTCTGTTCCAGGGCAATCCATATTTCTCAAGGCTGCAGTACAAAGGAGGACATGTTAACACAGATACCCAAAGCTTACAGATTTCTAGAACTGCAAGATCTCAGTCGCTTTCACCCATAGCAACTTCCCTGGCATTTTGGGGAGGGGGCGGGAGAGTCCCCAGGGGGTCTCAACTGTGCTCACAGTCTCCTCACTTTCTGCCTCTCACAGCCTCATCCCCTTGTGCCCCAAGCCACATAAGCGGATCCCTTCCTTCTCCAGTGGTTTTGATGCCTCCCACCAAGGCACTGTTCTCCCAAAGCTTCAGAACTTTACACTCCCACACAGTAATGAGCTCTACTCAAAATAGAGAGGGTCCCCATTCTCCCTTCTCCATGTGCTGCTGTCCACAGAAGAGGGGGATGCCCCCGACACAGCAGTTCGTCAGACCCTGAATCCTATCCAGCATAGTCAGGCCACCACATAATTCAAGGAGCTGCATCTTACCTGCTGCTGTGCCCCAGCACCTAGAACAGCACCTGCTCCATCCTGTTGTTGTTGGGTGCCATTGAGTTGATTCCAACTCATAGTGACCCCATGCGGCAGAGTAGAACTACCCCATAGGTTTTCTTGGCTGAAATCTTTGTGGAAGCAGATTGCCAAGGCTCTCTTCCTGTAGAGCCCCTGAATGAGTTCAAACTGCCAATCTTTCAGTTAGTAGTTAAGCACTTAAATGTTGCATGCATCAGGGCTCCTGGCGCCCCATACTAGGCTTGGATTAATAACTGCCAAATGAATAAGTTGACGACGGACAGTGAGTAGTGCCTGCATGGAGAGAGCACCATCTGAGATGGATTAAGGACAGCATGGAAGTCGTGCCTAAGGAGGGAAAATCTTAGGGAAGGGACAGGTGACTGTAGCAGGGAGCTCGCTGCAGGAAACAGGCAATTCCAGAGGGGTCTCAGGCAGACTTGCGGCTGAGGAGCAGCTCCCAGCTTCCCCTACCTGTCAATCACACACACTTACACCTGCTTCCGGAATAATGAGAGAGCCAATGAAGGGAGCTATGAGGGAGTAGGCAATGCTCTCAATTTCACAGCTGGGTGGGTTGGGGCCGAGGGATTTAGTTTCTGGGACAGTAAAGAGGCTTTGACTTCTCTCTGTCTCCTTATCTGGTTCATACACAGGTGTTCTGGATGAATCCAGCCTGGGAACCCAGCTCCAGTGCTGACCTCCAGGTTCCATCACTGCACCACAGCCTCCCACCTCCTCAGGCACCCTCTGCTTCCTGGCCTACCTGTCACCTCTCAGGCACATGGGCTCACCAGTGTGCTTACTTTTGGAGACATATGTATTATTATTAATAATGGCGGCCACCATTATTGGATACTTCCTGGGCGCTGGACATGTGCTCTATCATTGAATTCTAATACCAATCTCGTGAGGTGAGTACTATTATTCCCATTTTACAGATGAGGAAACGGGTTCAGGAAGGTTAATTTGCCCAAGGTGTCATAGCTAGTGAGCAGCAAAGCCAAGATTCTATCCCAGCAATGTCTGACTCCAAATTTCATTCCCCAAACTACTTTGCTGTATTGTTTCCCCTGATAAACAAGTCAGCATGCCTCATAAAGTACTTCGGGGAGGAGGGAGGTGGGCCTGATCCACAATCAGTTAAAAAAACAAAAACAAAAAACATTGCTGTCAAGTCAATTCCAACTCATAGCAACCCTATAGGACAGAGTAGAACTGCCCCAAAGGGTTTTCAAGGAGCCACTGGTGGATTCAAACTGCTGACTTTTTGGTAAGCAGCAAGCTCTTAACCACTGTGCCACCAGGGCTCCATGGGTGGTACGATCTGCAGAAATCAAGGTGCCCAGGTCCCAGACAGAGACATCTAGTCCCAAAGGCACTCTCAGATTATGGCTCTACGTCCTTAGGAGTTGGAGCAATTCTTCTCCCAAGGCAGAATCTGCTGCCAGCTGGGCATGGGACAAGCAGATAGACACTCTTCTTTCGGGTCTGAGACCTGATATCAAGTAGAGCCTCAAAGAAGACTGACTATACTATGAACTGCCAGAAGAACAAATAGATCTGTCTTAGAAAAAATACAACCAGAATGCTCCATAGAAGCAAGAATGGTGAGACTTCAGCTAGCCTACTTTGGACATGTCATCAAAAAAGATCAATCACTAGAAAAGGACATCAATGCTTGGTAGAGAGGGAAAATGAAAGAAACCCTCAATGAGATGGATTGGCACAGTGCCTGCAATAATGGACTCAAACGTACCAATGATCAATGAAAATGGTGCATGACTGGGCAAAGGTTTGTTCTGTTATACTTGGTCACATGAGGTGGCAGCCAACTTAAAATAAGAACCTCTCTTACTCTCCCTTTAAATATAGACAAAACTCTTGGGGTGCAGACAGAACCAAAAATCCAGGTGTATCCTCAAGGGTTGGAAAGGTTACCAGGGTTCCAAGCTTGATCTACAACCGTATCCAAAAAGGGAGCCAGTCTACCTTCATTCAGCCAGACTAGCACACCCCATCCTCGAGGGCAGCGGCCCCTCAGAGTCCTTCTCCTCAGCCTGTGCTCCTTCTTCAATCTATGCGGAGTTAAGTAGATTCAATCAGGTTCCCCACAGGCCTCTTGGACCAATTTCTGCTGCCCACTCTTTTCACCAAAAGGGCAGGTGTGCCCCCTAAGCCAGCATCCTGCCTATGATCCTGCCCAGAACTTTCCTTTAAGGCCTGAGGTTGCCTCCCAGCTGTAGTCATTCTCCCTTCCCTGGGGCAACCCTGCCTTATCTCCAGGGCAACGTCAAGGGTTATAATGGTCTCTCTGACCTGCCCATCTTGGAGCTCAGATCTCACGCGGAGACATCAGGGTAAACACCTGCCTTCTGGAATCTGAGGTCAAATGAATGCTCCCAGAGCCCAAAGAAGCCTGGGCCTGGAGTTTGCCATCAGTCAGCTGGCTTTCAACTACCCGTTTCAGAAAAATCTAACTATGGCTTAAGCCAGTAGTTTTCAAACTTTGATGTGCATAACAATCACCCTGGGTGTCTTTTTGAAATGCAGATTCTGATTGAATAAGTCTGGAGGCAGGGGGTGGCCTGAGATCCTGCATTTCTAAGAGCCTTTTAGGTGATGCTGATGCTATGGTCCTGGACCATACTTTGCTTAACAGGGATTTAAACCTCAAGGACCTAGTATTGACTATTTATAAGAAGCCTAGAGATAGGTGGCCCAGGACTGGCTCAATGCTCATAATGTCCTCAAGGGCCTAGCCTTTGTCCATCGGCTCTGCCACTCTTATCATCACAAGATTGCTGCCAAGGCTCTAGACATCACATTCTCACAAGCCAGTGTCACAAACAAGAAGAAAGAGTTTTGCATTTGTGCCTCTGCAGCAAAATATAATTTTTATTTTTTAAATTTTGTTCCTATTTTCAGGGAGTAAAATCTTTCCCAGAATCTCCCACCGACTTACTTATATCTCACTGGCCAGAGCTGGGTCACATGCTCATCCCTGGACCAATCACTGTCAACAGGGATCAGATTGCCATGACAGGGTAAATCAATTATGATTCATCCCCTGGGTCTGGGGGCACTTCCACCTGAACAAATATCAAATCTGTACAGGCAAGAAAGAACGGGGATGGTTGAAAAGTAGACAGCAAACAGATGGGTACAATCTACCCTATACCCCATTGCCAGGCCTCTAACCCTCTTTGCCCTTCTCTGGGGAGAAGAAGCCAGCAAAATAAATACAGAAGTAAAAATAAAGGAGTGTTTAGGGGGCAGAGTGCTTCTAAAGGGAAGATACCAGCACCAACCAACTGTTTCAACATGCTCATCAGAAAAAGGAGGCGATCATTCTTGTATGTCTGACTCATATTGGTGCTGGGAGGACCACACGTGATAATACATGTAAAAGCATTTTATGAACAATAAAATACCACAGGAATGCAGGCATTTGTTGTTGTGGTAGCGATTAGTATTGCTCCTGGTCCTGTGGAATGCGGGGTGGGGGAATGGAAGCAAAAAGAATATCCTCCCCACGGTCCCCCCTCCCCCCAGCCAGATGACCTGTGAGACTCTGGGGGGGAATTTTCCCTGCTCCTCATTTTCTCCCTCTTTGTCCATTGTAAGTGCCTAGGGATCAGCTGACACTGTTGGCAGAGCTGGGTGGGCTGGCATGAGGCTTCTGCCAGAAGAGAAACAGCCGTTTGTTGCAGAGGAGGGACTCCTGTTCCCAGTGGTGAGAAGTCAAAGAGGCAGAGGCCAGAGGGTATACTGTGTCTTCGGCAGAAAGGCCGGACCCTTTGGGCACTGCCTCTGTGGCCAGCATCTTCACACATGCTGTTCCTTCAGCTGGAGATGCTCTTCCCCACACTGCTCTCATCTGGCTCCTTCTCAGCTTAAATATCACCTCTGCACGGACGTGTTGCTTGATTCCCAAATCTAAAGAGACCCCTCCCTGCCTTCTCACCATGTCTCCCACCACCACCTTTTACTCTATCAGCAGTTAATTTTTCTTTTCCAGATCATTCTCTACCATGTGCAATTATTTGCTGCCTTATTGTTCATTAACCTGTAACCTTCCTGAGGGTAGAGGCCATTTCCTTTATGTTCCCACCACCTTCTCGATACAGGGCCTGGCCTATTGTCTTCCGACAGCAAATATTTGCTGAATAAATAAGTGAATGAATGCAATTTAAGCAGCTGTTAAAAAAAAAAAAAAAATTTTTTTTTTTTTTTCTCTGTTCCAGAGTGTAAGAATCAGGGTAAACATTTAAGAGGAGCAAAAAAAATTTCCTTTAGCTGTAAGGGGTAGCCTTTCCAACTAGGGGGGTTGAAAACCATGTAATTTCAAGGAAATCGGTGTGACCACACATACTTCTGTCACTTGGGATGAAGCAAGGAGGAGGCCCATCTCCAATCAGGAAGATGGTTCAACAGCCTCTGGAAGGTCTCACCTGCCTGAGGAAGACATGCCATTGGTATCACCACTACCTCTGTCATCTTGCCCAGGAGTTAATGAATTGTTTCTTTGGTAGCTCCTCTGACCCCTGATACTCCTGCTTTGCTTTCAGCAATCCAGTTTTTTTTGGAGGGAGAGGAAGGATGGAGGTGGGATTGGGGCTGGGACCCCAGGGACTGGGGCCCGGTCCACTGAGCCATGTCATGAGTGGGAAATGGACTGGAATGCTGAAACCGTGACCCAGAACAGTAAACTCATCCCCTGGCAAGGCAGGAGCCTGATGGTGGGACAGAGCTGAGGGAGACCCCAGTCACTCACAACTGGCCTGAAGTTCACTTAAGTGGTCCTAGTGGCAGCTTGAAAAGCTACATGGTGCATCCCACAGGGTCCAGAGCAACAGGAATGTGCAAAGATTAATCAGGCAGCAAGTCTCAGGGAAACAACTGGCATGCCCACCCCCACCTGCTCATTCTGACTGGTGTGCAGGGAAATCCATGTAGAAATTTCATGTGCTTCCACCTGTAGCACTGTAATACCTGCTCTGGCCAATAAGCACTGCAGAAAACAAGAGCTGAAGGAAATTGAGGGAAGGAGAAAGGACTGTTACTTAGCCTTCGGCCAGCACCTGTGTATGTGCGTGTATATGCATGTGTGTGTATGCCTGTGTATGTGTCTATGTGCGTGTGTGTGTTCTGTGTTTCTGTGTGTATGTGCATGTTTGTGTATGTGTGTGTATGTGTACGTGTCTATGTTTCTGTGTGTGTGTTTGTATGTGTGTGTGTGCTTGTATATGTGTGTGTATGTATGTGTTGAGATAGGGGTGGGCAGCCCACACAGACATACTTAAGGAACCAACAGCTGGATATAAAAGTATAGGCTACAGTTGGAGAGCCTTGGATTCATTAATCCATTCATTAACTCATTTATTCAGTAAATACATATCGAACACCCACTCTTTGCCAGGCACTGTGCTGGGCATAAGATTTGAATGGTGAACAAAAGCCACACAGTCCATGCCCTTATGGAGCTTATAGTCTACAGGGAGACTCTGAAATTAACCAAATATTCATAATTTGAAACTGTGGTAAGTGTAGGAATCACACAGTGAGATGAATGTTTAACAGATAGACCTCAGGGCAGGCTTTCCTGAAGATGTGAGATGCCAAATGATATCAGAAGGAAGAGAAGGAATTAGGAGGTAAAAAAAAAAAAAAATTCTATGCAGAAGGAATAGTATGTGCAAAAATTCCAAGGTGGAAGAGGACCAGAAATATTTAAAGAACAGAATGAAGGGCTCGGTGACCGAACAGAGAGAGTAAGGAGAAGTGTGATGAGTGTGGGACCCTTTCTCGATCCTGGAGAATCAAGGAAGACAGCACCTCTACTGAAACCCGGAGTTGAGGGCCAGCTCAGCCTATTGTGCTCCCCCCGATGCACTGACGGTTCAGGACAAGCATCCTCACAGAGCTTTGTTTGGTGAGTCCCCTAGAAATGTGCCATGCTGGTCCTGTTTCCACAAACCCTCCTGGGAGTTGCAAAAAGACAGGGGGAGCTACACTGCTGGCCAGCTTACAATGTAGAGGGCCAAGTCTGCCTCTAACTTAAAATCCAGAGGGTCATGAGGATTATACTACATATCTCCCCAGGGTTTCCTGGCCCAAGAACCAGGAAACCAAATGGATCGGTTGAGCCAGCACCCCAAGGTTGCTAGGGCATTCATTCACAGTCAGGGCTTTATAGGACATGCTATGGATGGATTTCTTCTTTTTTGTTCTCTACCCCCATGGCTTTTTTTAAAAATAAATTTTTTGTTGGAGTATAATATTCTTACAGAATAGGGCACAAATCCTAATGTTAAACTATTTTGTGCAAAGTAGCACACTCTAACATCCAAATGCCTCCCCAACCCCCAAATCAAGATATAACTAGCACTTTAGGAGTGCTTCCTAAGCCCCTTCCCAGGTACACCTCTCCAGAGGTAACTACTTTTCTCATTTCTATTACCATTGATAAAGAAAAAAAAAAAATTTTTTTTCTTAAAAAAAAAAAATATATATATATATTTTTTTTTTCCTTACACTTGCTTAATTCGTTTTGATTATATTTGCCTGCACTTGAGCTCTATTGTGTCTGGTTTCTTTGGTTCTGTATTATGTTTCTGTGATTCATCCATGATGTTGCACAGAACCATTGTTCACTCCTTTTCATTGCAGTATAATATTTCTTTCTGTAATTTATCACAATTTATTTATTTATTCTACTTTTAATTGATTTTTTTTTCTTCAGTTTAGGGCTATTACAAATAATGTTGCTGGGAACATTCTTGTAGTCTTTTGGTGCACTTAAGCACTTATTTTCTGGTTATACACCTAGAACTGGAATTGCTGGGTCATAAGGTATGTGTGTGTTTAGCTACAGTAAATTCCCACAGTTCTTCAAAGTGATTCTACCAATTTATACTCTCACCAACAGTGTGTGGGTTCCAGTTACACCAAATCTATGCCAACACTTGATGTTGTCAGTTTTTAAAACATTTTTAGCTAATCTTGTATGTGTAGTGACATATTATTGACGTTTTAATTTGTGTATTCCTGATGACCAATGAGGTCGAGAACCTTTTCATATGTTTTTAATGGTCATTTGGATACTCTCTTTTGTGAAGTGCCTGTTCAAACTTTGCCCATTGGAAAAAGGGGTCTCTGTCTCCTTCCTCCCTCCCCTCCTCCCTTTCTCCCTTCTTTGCTTTCCTTTTCCTTTCTCTATTTCTCTTTTTGACATTCTTTGAACACTTGGGATAAGTTTTCTTTGTCATGAGTGTGTGTGCGTGTGTGTGTGCATACATAAGTAACCACTTAATATTAATGTACTATTAGTATTAATGTACTATTTATTAATCTTTTCTTTGGTGGTTAACTTTTTTGTATGACTTAAGCAATCCTTTCCCACCTCAGTGTCATGAAGTCTTCATATTATGCTCTAAAAACTATTGTTTTACCTTTCAATAGACCAAGATGGTCTATTATCCATCTTGTATAGATTTTTATATTTAGTGTGACATAGAGGTCAAATTTTATTTTTTCCATATACATATCCAATTGACCTAACACGAGTTATTGAAAAGACCATTTTAAAAAATTTTTTATTGTGCTTTAAGTGAAAATTTGCAAATCAAGTCAGTCTCTCATACAAAAATTTATATACACCTTGCTGTTTTTATATACTCCTAGGAAACCGTGGAGGCATAGTGGTTAAGTGCTACAGCTGCTAACCAAAGGGTCAGTAGTTCGAATCTGCCAGGCGCTCCTTGGAAACTCTATAGGGCGGTTCTACTCTGTCCTATAGGGTCACTATGAGTCAGAATCGACTCAACGGCACTGAGTTTGGTTTTTGGTCTTTTATATACTCCTAATTGCTCTCCCCTTAATGAGACAGCCTACTCCTTCCCTCTACTCTCTCTTTTCGTGTCCATTCCACCAGCTTCTGACCCCCTCTGCCCTCTCATCTCCCCTCCAGATAGGAGACACCAACATAGTCTTTAGTGTCTACTTGATCCAAGAGGCCCATTCTTCACCAGCATCTTTTTCTGTCCTAATGTCCAGTCCAATCCCAGTCTGAAGAGTTGGTTTTGGCAATGGTTCCCGTCTTGGGCTAACGGAAGGCCTGGTGGCCATGACCACTGGGGTCCTTCTAGTCTCAGTCAGACCACTAAGTCTGGTATTGTTACAAGAACTTGAGGTCTGCATCCCACTGCTCTCCTGCTCCCTCAGGGGTTCTCTGTTGTGTTCCCTATCAGGGCAGTCATCGATTGTAGCCGGGCACCGTCTAGTTCTTCTGGTCTCAGGCTGATGTAGTCTCTGGTTTCTGTGACCCTTTCCGTCTTTTGGGCTCATAATTACCTTGTGTAATTGGTGTTCATCAACACCAATTGATGCATCTTAGAAGGCCGCTTGCTAGGGTTTAAGAACCCGGACACACTCTCCAAAGTGTGATGTAGAATGTTCTCTTAATAGATTTTGTTATGCCAATTGACTTAGATGTCCCTGAAACCATGGTCCCCAAACCCCCACCCCTGCTACACTGGCCTTCAAAGCATTCAGCTTATTCAGGAAACTTCCTTGCTTTTGGTTTAGTCCAGTTGTGCTGACCTCTTCTGTATTGTGTGTTGTCTTTCCCTTCACCTAAAGCAGTTCTTATCTACTATTTAATAAGTGAATACCCCTTACCCTCGCTCCCTCCCCCATCTCGTAACAGTCAAAGAATATTTTCTTCTCTGTTTGAACTGTTTCTCGAGTTCTCATACTAGTGGCCTTACACAATGTTTCTCCTTTTGCAATTGACTAATTTCACTCAGCATAATGCCTTCCAGATTCCTCCATGTTATAAAATGTTTCGCAGATTCATCACTGTTCTTTATCGATGCCATTGTGTGAGTATACCATAATTCATTTATCCATTCATCTGTTCATGGGCACCTTGGTTGCTTCCATCTTTTTGCATTGTAAACAGTGCTGCAATGAACATGGGTGTGCATATATCTGTTTGTGTAAAGGCTCTGATTTCTCTAGGATATATTCCAAGGAATGGGACTGCTGGATCATATGGTAGTTCTATTTCTAGCTTTTTAAGGAAGCGCCAAAATGATTTCCAAAGCGGTTGTACCATTTGACATTCCTACCAGCAGTGTATAAGTGTTCCAGTCTCTCCACAACCTCTCCAACATTTATTATTATTTTGTGTTTTTTGGATTCATACCAGCCTTGTTGGAGTGAGATGGAATCTCATTGTAGTTTTGATTTGCATTTCTCTAACGGCTAATGATCGTGAGAATTTCCTCATGTATCTGTTAGCTACGTGGATGTCTTCTTTAGTGAAGTGTCTGTTCATATCTTTTGCCCATTTTTTAATTGGGTTGTCTTTTTGTAGTTGAGCTTTTGCAGTATCATGTACATTTTAGAGATCAGGCGCTGATCAGAAATGTCATAGCTAAAAACTTTTTCCCAGTCTGTAGGTAATCTTTTTACTCTTTTGGTGAAGTCTTTGGGTGAGCATAGGTATTTGATTTTTAGGAGCTCCCAGTTATCTAGTTTCTCTTCTGCATTGTTAGTAATATTTTGTATACTGTTTATGCCATGTATTAGGACTCCTAACATTGTCCCTATTTTTTCTTCCATGATCTTTACTGTTTTATATTTTATATTTAGGTCTTTGATCCATTTTGAGTTTGTTTTTGTGCATGGTGTGAGGTATGGGTCTTCTTTCATTTTTTTGGCATATCAAGTTATGCCAGCACCATTTGTTGAAAAGACTGTCTTTTCCCCCATTTAACTGATTTGGTGACTTTGTCAGATATCAACTGCTCATATGTGGGTGGATTTGTGTCTGGATTCTCAATTCTGTTCCATTGGTCTATGTATCTGTTGTTGTACCAGTACCAGACTGTTTTGACTACTACAGCGGTATAATAGGTTCTAAAATGGGGGAGAGTGAGGCCTTTCACTTTGTTCTTTTTTTCGGTAATGCCTTACTTATCCAGCGCCTCTTTCCCTTCCATATGAAATTGGTGATTTGTTTCTCCATCTCATTAAAAAATGTCCTTGGAAATCGGATTGGAATTGCATTATATCTATAGATTGCTTTTGGTAGAATAGGCATTTTTACAATGTTAAGTCCTCCTACCCATGAGTAAGGTATGTTTTTCCAGTTATGTAGGTCTCTTTTGGTTTCTTGCAGAAGTGTTTCGTAGTTTTCTTTGTATGTCTTTTACATCTCTGGTAAGATTTCTTCCTAAGTATTTTATCTTCTTGGGGGCTACTGTAAATGGCATTGATTTGGTGATTTCCTTCTCAATGTTCTTTTTGTTGGTATAGACAAATCCAGCTGATTTTTGTATGTTTATCTTGTATCCTGATTCTCTGGTGAACTCTTCTATTAGTTTCAGTATTTCCCTTGAGGATTCCTTAGGGTTTTCTGTGTATAAGATCATGTCATCTGCACATAGAGATACTTTTACTTCTTCCTTGCCAGTCTGGGTGCCCTTTATTTCTTTGTCTAGCCTAATTGCTCTGGCTAGGACCTCCAGCACAATAAGAGTGGTGATAAAGGGCATCCTTGTCTGTTTTCAGACTCTCGCCATTTAGGGTGATGTTGGCTGTTGGCTTTGTATAAATGCCCTTTACTATGTCGAGTTATTTTCCTTCTATTCCTATTTTGCTGAGATCTTGCATCATGAATTGGTGTTGAACTTTGTCAAATGCCTTTTCTGCATCAATTGATAAGATCATGTGGTTCTTGTCTTTTGTTTAATTTATATGATGGGTTATATTAATTGTTTTTCTAATGCTGAACCATCCCTGTATACCTGGAATAAATCCCACTTCGTAATGGTGAATTATTTTTTTGATATGTTGTTGAATTCTAATGGCTAGAATTTTGTTGAGGATTTTTGCATCTAAGTTCATGAGGGATATAGGTCTGTAATTTTTTTTTGTGGTGTCTTTACCTGGTTTTGGTATCAGGGATATGCTGGCTTCATAGAATGAGTTTGGGAGTATTCCATCCTTTTCTGTGTTCTGAAATACCTTTAGTAGTAGCGGTGTTAACTCTTCTTTGAAAGTTTGGTAGAACTCTGCAGTGAAACCATTTGGGCCAGGGCTTTTTTTTGTTGGGAGTATTTTGATTAGATTTTCAATCTCTTCTTTTGTTATGGGTCTATTTAGTTGTTCTACCTCTGTTTGTGTTAGTTTAGGTAGGAAGTGTGTTTCTGGGAATTCATCTACTTCTTCTAGGTTTTCAAATTTGTTAGAGTACAATTTTTGTAGAAATCTGTTATGATTCTTTTAATTTCAGTTGGGTCTGTTTTAATATTGTCCAACTCATTTCTTATTCTGGTTATTTGTTTCCTCTCTTGTTTTTTTTTTTTTTTTGGTCAGTGTGGCCAATGGTTTATCAATTTTGTTAAGTTTTTCAAAGAAACAGCTTTTGGTCTTGTTAATTCTTTTAATTGTTTTTCTGTTTTCTAATCCATTTAATTCTGCTCAATTTTTTATTATTTACTTTCTTCTGGTGCCTGAAGATTTCTTTTGTTTCTCTCTTTCTATTTGTTCGAGTTGTAGGGATAATTCTTTGATTTTGGCTCTTTCTTCTTTTTGTATGTGTGCATTTATCGATATAAATTGACCTCTGAGCACTGCTTTCACTGTGTCCCAAAGGTTCTCATAGGAAGTGTTTTCATTCTCATTGGGTTCTATGAATTCTTTATTCCATCCTTAATGTCGTCTATAATCCAGTCTTTCCTGAGCAGGGTATTGTTCAGTTTCCAAGTGTTTGATTTCTTTTCCCTGCTTTTTCTGTTATTGATTTCCACCTTTATGGCCTTATGGTCAGAGAAGATGCTTTGAAATATTTCAATGTTTTGGATTCTGCTGAGGCTTGCTTTATGACCTAATATGTAGTCTATTCTAGAGACTGTTCCATGTGCACTAGACAAGAAAGTATAGTTGGTTGCCGTTGGGTGGAGTGTTCTGTATATGTCTATGAGGTCAAGTTGGTTGATTGTGGCATTTAGATCTTCCGTGTCTTTATTGAGCTTCTTTCTGGATGTCCTGTCCTTCACTGAAAGTGGTGTGTTGAAGTCTCCTACTATTATTGTGGAGCTGTCTATCTCACTTTTCAATGCTGATAGAGTTTATTTTATGTATCTTGCAGCCCTGCCATTGGGTGCATAAATATTTAATATGGTTATATCTTCTTGATGTATTGTCCCTTTAATCATTATATAGTGTCCTTCCTTATTCTTTATGATGGATTTAACTTTAAAGTCTATTTTGTTAGAAATTAATATTGCCACTCCTGCTCTTTTTGATTGTTGTTTGCTTGATATATTTTTTTCCATCCTTTGAGTTTTAGTTTGTGTCTCTAAGTCTAAGGTGTGTCTCTTGTAGGCAGCATATAGGCGGATCTTGTTTTTTAATCCATTCTGCCACACCCTGTCTCTTTATTGGTGCATTTAGTCCATATACATTCAGCGTAATTATGGATAGGTATGAGTTTAGTGCTGTCATTTTGATGTCTTTTTGTGTGTGTTGTTCTTTTTCCCACTAAATTTTTTGTACTGAGTAGTTTATCTTTATATATTGTCCTTTCCTCATATTCGTTGTTGTTTTTGTTTCTGCTGAGTCTCTTTTTTTTTCTTGTATTTTATTTTGATGTGTAGGATAGTTTGCCTACTTGGTGGTTACCTTAATATTTACCCCTATTTTTCTAAATTTAAACCTAACTTTTATTTCTTTGTATCACCTTGTCTTCCTCTCCATATGAAAGATCTATGACTACAGTTCTTAGTCCTTCTTTATTGTTTTAATGTTGTCTCCTTTTATGTAATAATATTGCTGTTTCCCTGTTTTGAGGGTTTTTTTAAAATCTTGATTTATTTTTGTAATTTCCCTTTCAGGGTTGACATCTGATTGCTCTGTCCAGTGTTCTAGTCTTGGGTTGATGTTTGGTATTATTGATTTTCTAAGCAAAGAACTCCCTTTAGTATTTCTTCTAGTTTTGGTTTGGTTTTTACGAATTCCCTAAACTTCTGTTTATCTGGAAATGTCCTAATTTCACCTTCATATTTGAGAGACTGTTTTGTTGGATATATGATTCTTGGCTAGAAATTTTTTTCCTTCAATGCTTTATATAAGTCATCCCATTGCCTTCTTGCCTGCACAGTTTCTGCCGAATAGTCTGAGCTTATTCTTATTGACTCCTTTTTGCAGGTGACTTGTTTTTTCCTAGCTGCTCTTAAAATTTTCTCTTTATCTTTTGTTTTGGCAAGTTTGATTATACTATGTCTCAGTGACTTTCTTTTAAAATCTAACCTTATCTGGAATTCAGTGAGCATCTTGGATGGATGTCTTCTCATCTTTCACAATATCAGGGAAGTTTTCTGCCAAGAAATCTTCAACAATTCTCTCTGTATTTTCAGTTATCCCTCCCTGTTCTGGTACTCCAATCACTCGCATGTTATTTCTCTTGATAGAGTCCCACATGATTCTTATGGTTTCTCCATTTTTTTAATTCTTTTATCTGATTTTTCTTTAAATATATTGGTGCCAAGTGCTTTATCTTCAAGCTCACAAATTCTGCCTTCCACTTGCTCAGTTCTGCTCCTCTGACTTTCTATTAAATTGTCTAATTCTGTAATGTTATTGTTAATCTTCTGAATTCTGATTACTGTATGTCTATGGATTTTTCCAGCTTATTAAAATTTTCATTATGTCCCTGAATAACGTTTTTAATTTCTTCAACTGCTTTATGTGTATGTTCCTTGGCTTGTTGTACGTATTGCCTGATTTCCTTCCTGATGTCTTAAACGTTTCTGTACGTTAATCTTTTGTATTCTGCATCTGGTAATTCCAGGGATGCACTTTCATCCAGAAGATCCCTTGATTCTTTTTTCTGAGAGCTTGTTGAGGTGATCATGTCTGTTTCTTTTTGTGCCTAATATTGACTGTTCTCTCTGAGCCATCTATAAGTTATTGTATTAGTTTATTTTATGTTTGCTTACTGTATCCTAGCTGCTTGCTTTTTTTTTTTTTTTTGATATGCCCAAATGCAATGCTTGAGTGAGCTATCTTGATTATTTTTGCTGTTGGAGCTCTGGCGTCCTGTCCACAGGTGGCTAGAGCTGTTATCAGGCATATCAGTGTAGGAGTCTATTCACTTTTCTTGTATGCTTTCAGCTTAGGTGTCCAGGTAGCTGATCATCAACTGTGTGGTACAGGCTCTGTTCTTCAGCCTTAGAGGGGCAGGGATGATTGGTGTAGGTACCAGTATCTGGTTGCAGCTGGCAGTCATGCTCTGAACAAGGCAGGAGGCTGAGAATAGTCCCCCAAATGTCTCTGAGGAAAGCATTTCCCTCTACTCTAGAGTATAAAGGTGGTGGGTTCTGCAGAAGGACCATGGGCACCCAATGTTTTTCATTGTAAGGACTGGGAGGTGCCATTTATCCTTGGACCCCTGTTGCAGGTGGCTTGGTGTCCTGGGTGGAGCCACCAGACCTGATGTGAGTAGGTGAGGACCCTGTTTAGTAGGCCAAGCAGTGTCAAACATCAAACACCCATCTCTCCTCCACACAACTGAAACAGTTTTTGTCTGCCAACAGGGGTCTATTTTCTGGACCGTTTATGCCTGGACAGGAGCCGCTTCTGTCTTGAGCTCCCCTGGTTAGTGGAGCTCGGAAATTATCTTTTCCCCCAGTTGTGAATTTATTCCTTCTCCAAGGCTGGGAGGATAGTTCTAGGCACTCAACAGGGCCTATCTCAAGCCCAGGGAAATAAAGGGCCGCTGAAGCAGGCTTGGGGTCGGGGATGCAGTAATTTATATGCAATTACTTAGGTTTTGCAGACAGTGCCATCCTTCTCTGGTTCCGGAGGTGTGAGTAGGCTGTGTGGCTGGCTGCTTTTCCCTGAGGAATGAGTGGCCCAAAGGTAGTATCAGCCTGACCCATCCGCTCCTGGGAATGGTGCCTGAGATCTCCCTGCAATTCAGGTCTGGTAACTCCTCTCTGCTTCTGAACCATCTCTTCCTTCCCTGCCACTCAGTTCGTTTTCTAACTTTGCCTTTGATGTTCAGGTCTCGTAGCTTCTCATAAATATACTCGTTTTACCTGTTTTTTATGGTCTTTGTTGTAAGAGGGCTTGCCAGAAGCGTGTCTATTCTGCCATCTTGGCCCCGCCTCTCCCTGAAAAGACCATTTTTGTCCTCTGTACAACAGTACACTTTTGCCATAAATCAAAGGAGAATATTTGTATAGGGCTCTTTCTGGACTCTATATTCTCACACCAACAACAGTGCTTTTACGTCTTTGTTTTTCTTTTCCAACTGTGATCTTCATGGTTGTCTTGGCTATTCTTAAGCCTTTGCTTTTTCATGCAAATTTATGAATCAGTCTGCCAATTTAAAAAAAAAAATTACTGGTGTTTTGATTGCAATTGCATTAGGTATATAGGCCAATTTAAGGAAAACTGACAATGTTTAATATTGAGTTTTCCAATATGAGCACACAGCATATTCTATTTACTTTTTCTTTCTCTCAGTAATGTTTTATAATTTTATTTAAACTCATTTTATTCAATTTATTTCCAGTTATTTGATAGTTTTAAATCTATCCAATTGCAATGACATCTCTCTTTAACTAATTGTTTTTTCCTAGTATGTAGGAAAGCGAAGATCTTGCTAAAATCACTCACTTAAAAAATGGCTTGGCAGGGGCATCTGACCTCCTCTAGCTTCACAAGGGTGAAGGACAATCAAGATCAACAGCCCAAGGCTGATTCCTATGAAGGAGATCAGACATGCATGCCTCCACCCTCCAAAGTTTTTACCAATTCTGACAGCAACCATCCCTCCCATGGTACTCTCTACTTCTCTGCTAAGTTTGATAATTTGTTGCAATGGCCACACAGAACTCATAGACAATACTCAGGATTATGGGATTTATCAGATTCAGTAACACTCAGGATATACGGTTCTTTGATCAGGAAAGCCTCTTCTCAGCTGTGCCCACAGGCATGCCTCCTCTGGTCCCTTGGCCTCTGTCCTTCTCAGGCAAATGTTACAAACCTCTTTTAGCTCTGTGGATAAGTGGCCAGAGGCACTCCACTCTGCCAGTAAGCCATCCTGAAGGTGCTCAGCTCTTTCACTCCTTGGGTCAGTAAGCCTAGCTCCATTGCCAAGTGCCTGGAGGCACTCCACTCTGCCAAGAAGCCTTCTGCCTAAAGGTCCTCCGTTCCCTTGCTCCATGGGTTAGTGAGCCTAGCTCCTATAAATGCCCACAGGCACCGCACTTCACCAGCAAGCCTTCTGCCCAAAGGCACTTGGCTTTCTCACTCTGTGAGCCAGAAGGCCCACTGCGCTATCTCCTGCTGGTCTCCTGGTTCTGCTGCCTCTGCTGCAGCCATTTCTCTGCCACTGCTTCTTGCCATCTCTGGAGTTACAGCTTTCTCTCTCTGTGCTGGTTTTGCTGCCTCTCTCTGTCTTCTGTGCTTCAGCTCCTCTCTCTCTCTCTCTCTCTCCATGTCTCCGTTTAAGTCTAGCAGGATGGCAAAACTGACCAATCCCCTCATTAGGGTTCAATACAAATTATTTACATTATTAGCAAGCTATCCAATCCCCTCAGTGGGCCACAAGCAACTCATTTTCATAGTCTTATCCAGTCCTTTGGTGGGAGTTATAAGAACACGACAAGAAAGGCTATATAAAAGCAATCCATCACACAACACTTACCAAATCTAATAGCATATTCGTATGCACTTTTGGATATTCTACATAGCCATCATGTCACTTGCAAATAATGGCAGTTTTATTTATTTATTTCTAATTCTTACACTTTTGATTCCTTTTCTGGACTTGCACAGGCTAGTATATCCAACCCAATGTAATGCTGAGTAGAAGCAGTGATAGTAGACATTCTTGTGTTATTAATAACCTCAGGGAGTGAATTTCCAATATTCCACCATTAAGTAAGATTTTAAAAGATATCCTTTACTGGAAAGGAATTTTCCTTCTATTCCTAATTTGTTTTTGTTTTTTAATCCTTAACAGTTATAAAATTTCATTGCTTTGCATCTATTTAGATGCTTTTATGAGATTTCTCATTTATTATATGAATGTGGTGAATTATATTGATTGATTTTTTTTTTTAATGTTAAAACCTCCTTGAGTTCCTGAAATAAACCTCACATGGCCATGATATAATAGATATGTGTATGTATGTGTGTGTGTATATATACACATCCAAATTAAGTTTTATCATATTTTCTTTAGAAGAGTTGCATCTATGCTCATGATTAATTTGTAATTTTCCTTTCTTGTAATATTCTTGTCAAGTTTTGATATCAAAGTTATGCTGCCTCATAAAACGAGTTAAAAATCATCTCCTCCTTTTCCATTTTCTGGAAGAGTTTGTTTAAGATTGATGTTTTGTTTTTTCTACATTTTGGAAGAATTTACCAGTGAAGACATTTGGGCCTGGAGATTTGTTTGTTTGTTTGTTTTGTAGAAGGTTTAAAATAAGGATTAATTTCTTTAACAACATGAGACTTTTCAGATTTTCTATTTTTTATGTTAGTTTTGGTAAATTATGTTTTTTCTAGGAATTTGAGCATTTTGTCTAAATTTTCCAATTTATTGGCTTAGAGTTGTTCAGAACATCATCTTATTATGTTTGTAATATCTGTAGCATCTGTAGTGATGACTCCTCTTTTATGCCTGACATAGGTTTTTTAATCCTTTCCTATTTTCCTGATCAGTCTTGGCAGGGATTTACCAATTTTTTTAGATTTTTCAAAGAACCAAGCTTAACGTTGTTGATTTTCTTTATTGTACATCATTTCCCATTTCACTGATTTCTGCTCCTTGTTATTTTTCTCTGTTTAACTCTCGTTGGACTCGATTATTTTCTTTTTCAGATTTCTTGAAAGAAATACTTAGATATATGGTGTTTAGCCTTTCTTTTCTAATACGTGTATTCAAGACCATACATTTTTCACCTCAGAGTTTTAGTCCAGCCTGCCCTGGCTGCCTTGGATGCTCTCTTATATTTCCAATTAGCCATATTGTAATTTTACCCAGGTTTTATACTTCTTGCTGGGAATGTTCACCTAATACATGATATTCTATCATAGTGAGAAGCACCAGAATATTATGATTTTTATGTTTTTAAATCATAAGAGTAATGAAGGCACTGATGTGTTTTAAGTAGTGTGTAGCCAGTTGCTGTCAAGTCAATTCTGATTCATGGCAACCTCATGTGTATTGGATTAGAACTGTGCTCCACAGGGTTTTAAAAGCCTGACATTTCAAAAGTAGATCTCCAGGCCTTTCTTCTGAGGCAGCCCTGGGTGGACTCAAACTGCCAATCTTCCGGTTAGCAGCCAAATGCATTAACTATTTGTATCACCCAGGAACTGCAGGTAGTGTGTGCCATCAGAAAAATTTAAACTTACTGAACTTTACAAAATAAGACACTGAAGGCTTCTTAGCAAAAGAGTGACATGATCAGAGGATCAAAGCTACGTTTTAGGATATTGATTATTAAAAATAAGTAACATTTGTTGAGTAACTACTATGTCAAGAGGCAGGATTGCAAAGGAATTAGGTATAGATTCTGCCTAGGTTTGAATATCAGCTCTGCTACTCTACTAGCTATGTGACCTTGGGCAAATTGTTTAATTTTTCTGGCCTTCCTCATTTGTAAAATATGGTTATTATGTGTGATTAAATGAAATAATGTTTACAATACATCTAGGACAATGCCTGGAACATAGTAATAATAGATAACACTTGCTGATTTCTTAATTACTATTAATTGTATTTTACAGATAAGAAAATTGGGATTCAGAAAGGTAAAGTAGGTTGTCCAAGGTCACACAGCTTATATATGTTACAGCCAGAATTTGAACATAGGACTGCATGCCTCCAAACCCCAGTGACTTAATATGAATGAACGTAAGATGAGTTGGTAGAAGAGAAGGCATATCAAGATGGGTCCTCCATAGTTCCAGCGTAAGAGCCTGAGCTCGAGTAGTAACTGTGCAAAAAGGAAAGGAAGGAAGAGCTCTGAGAGACATGATGAAGGAAGCACAGGACCTGATGACTAGTTGGATATGGGATGGGAGCCGAGGGGAGGAAAGTGAAGAGTCAGTGCTGACTCATAGTGTTAAGCCCAAGTGACTAGGAAGCTAATGACACAATCGACAGAAATAGGGGGATCAAGAGGGGAGTCCGTTTTGGAGGGGAGGTGTAATGTGCAGTTTTAGACATACGGGTGGGGAGTCATAAGTTGAAGATGCAGAATTAAAGCTTGGGAATGGGGCAGGGCTGTAGAGGTCACCCCTGGAAAGGAGGCAGTTAAAGCTTTAACAGTGACTGTGATCCCGAAGGGAGAGGATAAAGAGACAGAAACAGAGCCCCAAGGATTGAAGCTTGGGACAAAGCCAATGTTTATTTATGGGTGCTCTAGAAGGGAATAAATAGACATGTACATAAGGGGAATTGGTGGATGTAATCTACTCAGACTTTCAATAAGCCTTTGGCAAAATTCCATTTCAAAGACTATAAGAAATTGGGGCATGATGGCTACTGGAGGAAAGCAGTTTTCTTAGGAGCAAGGAATAGGTTTAGAAAGAAAATAAAAGGCAAGGAAAAATGGAAGGTTACCTTCCAGGGAGGTAAGTAGAAAGGGTCAGTGCCGTCCTCTGATTTAGTGTTACCAGTGATCTCAATAGGGGTATTTTCAACAAAATCTCCATGTTTGCAGTTGACGTTAAATTATTTCAGGAAGCTAAATATCAAGTAAAGTACCAAGCTGAAGAGATTAGACTAGAGATTTAGGAATCTGTGTGGATGGGCAAAACACAAAAACCCTTTTAGGTATCAAGTCCCTTCAGTCTTCCTTTCCCCATAACTGAGGTCCGAACTGTAAACTCAGTCCTGGCTTTAGGGCTAGTCACATTGTTACCAATTGCCAATCCGAACAAAGGGTCCTTGTCTTTTCCCGAGTAAGAATACAAGCAAAGACAAACTTTATCTTCAGCAAGCTTTATTTTGCTTGAGTCAAGCAAGAGGAGTCAGCGAGGATCTAAGCCTCTCCAAAAAACTGACTTGAAAAGGGAAGCAAGGCTAGGGCTTATATGGATTCCGCAGAGACAATAGAGTAATGAATATTTAGTGGGCTTCTTTCAAGGGGCAGGTACTTCTCAGAATGCTGGTGCATGTTAATTAGGTTGCCTGTGCACATCTGGAATCCAAGATAGAACCCACTGATATTCAAGATGGAGTCCTCTCAGCAGCCCTTGGCACCATTTATTATAGGATATAATGCAAGTGCACTGATCTTTGGCACTACATCACCATCTTCAGAGGGCTAAGGAAGGTTAAACAGGGATCACACTTTGTTCTTCTGCTCATGCGGGAGCCTGTGAAGGGGGAAGGGAGTAGAAAAACACTAAGAAGGAGATAGTAATTCACAGGATTGTTTCAGCCTTATCTAATGTTGACAGGGTGTGGTTCCTGTTTACCCAACCTCTAGATGGTAATCTTTTAACAGCTCTTTTGCTCCGCCAGCACAGTTAACCCTGTCTCACCATCTGTAATCTGGGGTGGAGTGGGGGAACTTTAAGAAACTGTAGTCTCCTGGACCTCAGCATCAAGTCTGCATCTTTCTGGGGCAACCCTGGGCCCCAGCTTTGGTAACTGGGTCAACTCAATCCAGCAATTGCTTATATTGAGCACCTGTTGTGTGCTAGCTGCCACATTAGTGCTAGAATAGTAGTCTCTATCCATGTCTACTTAATAAGGAGCTCACAGTTGAGTCCCTGCCATTATTGCCTTACAGAACACCATTACTTATAGGGCTAGGAAACTGCTTTGATCTTTCAAGTTGTTTTAGAGTTAATGCATATCAAATATGCACACTGTCTTAGTCATCTAGTGCTGCCATAACAGAAATACCACAAGAAAATGGCTTTAACAAGGAGAAGTTTATTTTCTCACAGACTATTAGATTACAAGTCCAAATTCAGGGTGTCAGCTCCAGGGGAAGCTTTTCTTTCTCTGTTGGCTCTGAAGGAAGGTCCTTGTCCTCAGTCTTGTCCTGGTTGAGGAGCTTCTCAGGCACAGGGACCCCTGGTCCAAAGGACTTTCTCTGCTCCTGGTGCCACTTTCTTGGTGGTATGAGGTCCCCAACTCTCTGCTTGCTTCCCTTTCTTTTTATTTCTTGAGAGATAAAAGGTGGTGCAGGCCACACCACTTTACCTTGGATCAGGGAGGTGACCTAAGTAAAGGTGGTGTTATCTAATCCTCTCAACATAAAATTACAATCACAAAATGGAGGACAACCACACAGTACTGGGAATCATGGCCTAACCAAGTTGACACATATTTTGGGGAGGACACAGTTCAATCCATAGCACACATTAAGATGACTATTAGTAATAATGGTATTTCCATGAAATCTCCATGTTTGCAGTTGATATCAACTGTCAAGTCAGCCTCTGCTCATGGCAACCCTATGTACAGTGGAATAAAACACTGCCCACTCCCGCACCATCCCCAAGATCAGTTTTGAATTGAATTTCTGTGATCCATAGGCTTTTCACTGGCTGATTTTCAGAAGTAGATTATCAGACCTTTCTTCTTAGTTCATCTTAGTCTGGAAGATTCACTGAAACCCATTCAATATCACAGCAACATGTAAGCCTCCACTGATGGATGGATGGTGGCTACACATGAAGTTAAAAAAAAAAGTTTCATTTGAGTGGATTCCCACTCATGGCAGCCACATGTGTATCAGAGTAGAACTGTGTTCTATAGGGTTTTCAATGGCTGGTTTTATAGAAATAGATAGCCAAGTCTTTCTCCTGAGACCGTCCGTACCACCCGAGACTCCTGTACGTGGGGTTAAAAAAAAAAGAAACCAGTTGCTATCAAGTTGATTCCAACTCATGGTGACTCCATGTGTTTCAGTGAGGAACTGCACCCCATAGTGTGATACTCCACATTGTGGTATAAGGATAGACATATAGACTAAGGAATAGAACCCAAATAGAGAGCACAAGAATAAACCCATTCATCTATGACCAATTGATTTTTGACAGGGGTGCCAAGTCCATTCAATGGAGGAAGAATAGCCTCTTCAACAGTGCTGGGGCACCTGAATTTCCATGTGTGAAAGAATGAAGTATTCAGGACCCACATCTCGCACTATACGAAAAAAATTAATTCGAAATGGATCAGTGACCTAAAGATAAAAGCTAAAACCATAAAACTTTTAGGAGAAAACAGGAGTAAAGCTTCAGGACCTTGTTTTTTGGCAATAGTTCTTAGATACAACACCAAAAACACAAGCAACAAAAGAAAAAATAAATTGTAATTCATCAAAATAAACTTTCATGCATCAAAGAGCTTTATCAAGAAAGTAAAAGACAATCTACAGATGGGAAAAAAATTTAGAAATAATATATCTGATAAGGATGTAATATTCAGAATTTATAAAGAACTCCTACAACTCAACAACAAAAAGCCCAATTAAAAAATGGGCAAATCTTGAATAGAAAGTTTACCAAAGAACATATACGAATGGCTGACAAACACATATAAAGATGTTCAAGACCATTAGTCGTTAGGGAAATGCAAATCAAAACCACAGTGAGATACCACTTCACACCTACTTAGATGGCTATTATCAGAAAAATGGAAAATAGCAAGTGTTGGTGAGGACTTGAAGAAATTGGAACCCTCATCCTTTGCTGGTGGGATAAGGATGGTGGGATATAAAATGGTGCAGTTACTATGGAAAACGGTTTGGCAGTTCCTCAAAAAGTTTAACATAGAATTGCCATATGATACCCAAAAGAATTGAAAGCAAGGAACACCAACGTCTATTGCAGCATTATTTGCAACAGTCAAAGGTAGAAACAACCCAAGCATCCAACACCAGATGAATGAGTAAACAAAATGTGGTATATAGGTGTATAGTGGAATACTATTCTACCATAAAAAAGAATGAAATTCTAGTGTGTATTATGATGTGGATTCACCTCGAAAACATTATGCTTAGGGAAATAAGCCAGGCATGAAAGGACTAATATTGTATGACCCCATTTGTATGAAATATCTACAACAGACAAATCAAAAAGACAGAAAGTAAATTAGTGCTTACCATGGGCTGGGAGGAGAGGAGGATGGGTAGTTATTGCTTAATGGATACCAGGTTACTGTTTGGGGTGATGAGAAAGTTTTGGAAAACAATAGTGGTGATGGTTGGTTGTACAACATTGTGAGTGTGACTAATATCACTGGACTGTACACTTGAAAACAGTTAAAATGATAAATTTTATGTTGTGTACATTTTACCACAATCAGAAAATAATAAAGGCAAAAAATAAATGAATAACCAATAGACCAAGACCCCCGAGGGAAATGGGGCTCTATCTGTAAACACCACAAAGTTAAGAGCCCTGTCTCATCATTGGTTTCCAGTCTCCAGCAAAGCACATAATAAGCATATAATTAATTTTTATTGAGAGGGAGAAAAAAGACAGATATAAGAGAAGATCATTATGCCTTATAGCAAGTCTTGTTATCCCTTGAGGCATTTATTACTCATAGATTCCTGGGCTGGACAAAACCAATCTGGGGATCTTAAGTTGCTATTTAGGGGGAAGCTCAAGTATAGGTGGAAATAGAAATAATAAGTGGCAACTATCAAACAATGTGGAAAGTGCAGTAATAGAGCTGTGCACTAGGCATTAAGGAAATTCTGAGGGTTCAATCTAGTAGTACTAATCTAGCTAGAAATGATGGGAGTAGGACTTCACATTCTGGGCAGGAGGGCTGCATGAGGAAAGGCATAGACAAAAGGATCAGCAGAGGATGTGTGTAAAGTGGGGAAGGGGGTCTGCTACAAGTGGTTTGATGTTATTGGGTGTGAAGTATAGAGGAGGCTGTCATGGGATTGAGTGTGGAGAACTTGGCAGGGCGCAGATCATGAAGGGCCTTTCATACTGTGTGAAGTAGCTTGGACTTTGTCCAAGCAGGAGAATAACAGGGTCAGATTCATGTTTTATAAATAGATCTTCCTCTCCTAGGAGGATTGATTTGAGGAGGAAAGGCCTAGAGGCAGGGAGACCTGTTCAGAATCCAGGCAAGGAATGATGAGGGCTAAACTGAGGCTGAAGATCTGGGGTGAGATGGAGGGAGCACTTTTGAGAAATGCTTGGCAGGTTAAATTGGCAGCTGGTAAATGATAGAGAATAGAAGCAAGGGAAAGGGAGATGACAAAGAGGTCTCTGAATGTTCATACTTGGAGTCCTGATGGATGGAGGAGCCAGCCGCTAAGATGAGGAAGTGAGGAAGGACATATTTGATGGAGAAAGTGCTGAGTCCATACTTGATATGTTCAGAGGTCTATAAAGATAGGTGAGGGGAAATATCTAGAAGAAAGTTTAGGGCAGAGGCTGGACTTGAAAATACAGATTTGAGAGTTACGTGTTAGAACTTGAGCAGGTGAGATCACCATGGGAGAGCATATAGAGCAAGAGGAGAAGAGGGCCAAGAACTAAACTCCAGAGAAGACCAGTCTTTAAGAGGAGGGTTAAGGAAGAACTACCAGAGAATAACAACAGGCTAATCACCAAAGAGGGGTAGAGAAAAGAGGTTTGCCAAAGTGGGTGAGACCAAGGGTGAGATGCAGTAGAAAGATCCAGTGAGGTAAGAACTAAAGTTTATTCTTTGGACTTGGCAATTAGCAGGTCATTGGTAACCATATGGCGACTAATATCCATGAAGTAGTGAGTGGGGAACCAAATTTCAGTGGGTTAAAGAGGTAGTGGAGGTCTAGAGTCAAAGAAAGAGAAGACCATGACTAAGCAGTTGTTGATGAATCGATCCCACCTCATGGTGACCCAGGTCAGAGTAGAACTGTGCTCTACAGGATTTTCAATGGATACTTTTTTGGAAGTAGATCACCAGGTCTTTCTTCTGGGGCACCTCTGGGTGGACTTAAACTTCCAAACTTTCAGTTTGCAGCTGAGCACATTAGCCATTTGCACCACCTAGGGGCTTCAGACCACGATTACCAATATTAATTTTAATGGCCGTGAAACATCCTAGAGGAAGCCAAGTAGAAAGGGATTAGTTAGAGCTGGCAAATATAGAAGCACTTGTAGCTTTGCAGAGAACACTGTCCATAGAGTAGTGGAAACAGAAATCAGACAGCAAGGGGAAAAAAGTATGCTGGGAGTGAACATTGCAAGCTGGGAGAACAGTTCTTCCTCTTAGAGAAGATAAACCAAAACCATTGTGGTTGAGTCAATTCCAACTCATAGGGACCTTAGATAAGCCTTCTTAGTAAAGAAAGAGGTGAAGTCAACTCCACTTTAGGGTAAGTGTATGAGCTTGGAGAGACTTGAGATTGACAGTAGTGCCATCAGAGATGCATTAGGGAGCCATCAAGAGGTGAATAAAAACTTCTGCTAAGCCAGAGGGGGGAAATCACTTGAAATCAGACTGATGTTAGTTATCGCATAAAAGGCTGTTGAAAAGTCAAGGATAGCACCACCTGAAACAACGAAGTAAGACACTGATTAAGAGAGACTGCTCAAAGTCCCCAGAAGCTCCGATGGCACAGTGCTTAAGTGCTCAGTTGCTAACCGAAAAGTTGGCAGTTCAAACCCCACAGCCGCACTCCAAGGGAGAAAGGTGTGGCAATCCGCTTCCATAAAGATTACAGCTTTGGAAACCCTATGGGGCAGTTCTACTCTGTCCTATACAGTCAATATGAGTTGGAATTGACTTAACAGGAATAGGCTGAAAGTCCCTGCACTAGACTAGAAGCAGAGAGGAGAAGAAAAAGTGAAAAAGCCCCTTTCAGAAACAACATGAAGAGTTAAAAACTTTCTAGAAGCGTTTGATCCTGCCCTCTCCCCCATTTGGGGTCAGTGGTTGCGGGGATGAGGGAAGTCACGTCTCCTGCTCTTCAAACAACATAGGTCAGTCTTGACAACCACTCCCAGCCCCAAAGCTGAAGATGGCTATGTCTGCAGCTTTAGCCCGATGGCCCCCTCAACCTGCCAATTCAATTCATTAAACATTATTAAGCACCTTCAAGGTGTCCCCGCTGGGCAAAGCACTTTTTGAGATGGTGGGGAGAACAAAACAAATGAGACACTTTTCTTAGCTTACAGTCTTGTGCAGGGTAATCTAGTGCCTCAGCCTCCTCCCAGAGGAGTCCCAAGGGCCCATTTCTAGTTATGCCCACAAACAGCCAATAAACACTAAACCTGCCCCCAAGGGAGTGAGCAACCTGGGAGGGGCTTTTCCTCCTCTGAGGACTCCCTGTGAGACCAGCCTGTATAATGTGGTCCTTTATTATTACTGGCTGCTTAAAATATCAGAAGACACATTTTATAAAGTGGATGAATCAGCTAATAATAAGGAAATTCCTGTGCCAGAAATAAATCGGTGAGCACAACCCACAGGGTAGTTATGCTGAAGGCTCTGAGTCCCACATCAGGGCTTTCTGGAAGCTCTTGTGAACATGGCATACAGGCAAAAGCCTTCCAAGTGCTCTTACCACACAGGCGATCTACGTCATTGGTTTTCACAGTTACCTCTCACACGAGCTGATCAGATAGAAAAGCAAATGCAAAAATACATGGGTTGATATTTAATTGCCACGACAGCTTCCATTCAGAATGAGTGAGTATTTCCGTGATAACTCTGGATACTAGCTGCATCTTAGTTCCAGCACCATTTTCTCTAACATTTTCAAATAAAAGCTACAATCTGTTAATTCCACCTTCTCTGTCTAAACTCAGCCTTTCCTTCAGAGTCTGCCTTCTCCGTGAAGCCTCTAATGATCACCTCGGTCTAGCTCATATCGCTAACTCTGTTGCTGACCTACTAGAACATGTATAAAATTAGCCTCTGAAAGTGTAACATTTTCCAATTATTTAATTTATGTAAGTTTTAAATCTCCAAATCAATTTAAACTCATGAAAGATAAAAATTATTTCTTTTTCAAACATTATGACTTAATGCTTCTCTTGTGCCATTCATTCAACATTTCTTGAGCACCAGCTGTGCTGGGTATGAGAACCCAACAGTGAACCAGAAGTTCTTCCCTCAGTGAACTTAACATGAGGCAAAGACAAGGAAATTGTTGTTTTTGTTGTTAGTTGTGGTCGAACCAGCTCCAACTCATGGCGACCACATGTATAGCAGCAGAAAGAAACACTGCCTGGTCCTGTGCCATCTTCACGATCATTGATATGCTTGAGTTCATTGTTGTAGCCACTATGTATTTTGAATGCCTTTCAACCTAGGGGACTCACCTTCCAGCACTACATTGGACAGTATTCTGTTGTGATCCATAAGGTTTTCACTGGCTAATTTTCAGAAGTAGATATCTACAATTATAGATATCTAGGCCTTTCTTCCTAGTCTGTCTTAGCTTAGAAACTCCTCTGAAACCTCTCCACCATAGGTGACCCTGTTGGTATTAGAAATACCAGTGTCATAGCTTCCAACATCATAACAACATGTAAGCCAGCACAGTACAACAAACTAACAGACAGGTGGTGGAAGCAAGAAAACAAGCCAGTTTAAGAAAATGTATTAGATTGCAAGATGGGAAAGTCCTAGTTAGTGCTTTGAGAGTGCTGAGGAGTGGCGTCCAATCCAGACTTATTTCTGTGTCAGCAGGTAGGAGCAGGGGATCAACTTCGTGTAGGAGCTGGTGTCCAGGCTGAGTCCTAGATGTGGAATAGGAATAATTTAAGTCAGTATCTGTGGAGGTGGATGGTGGTTGGGGGCCCTCTGGGAAGGGAACTTCTAGTGTGCATAAATCCTTAAGCTGGTCCATTCTGGGAACCGCATACAGTTCTGTACAAGTGAATGGTGAGTAGGGAAGTGAATACACAAGACCTTGAGAAGCTCATAGTGTGGTCCAGGAGGTGAGACCATCAAGAACAGAGGCAATATGATCTGGGCAGGCTGGACAGGCACCTAAACTAGTGTGGGGTTAGGGAAGGTATCCCTGGGAGGTAACATCTCCACTGAAACTTCAAGGATGAGTAGAGTTAGCCAGGGAAGAAGACCAGCAAGGACATTGCAGGCAGAGGGAAGTGCACACTCAAGATCCTAGAGACAGTAGCCCTGTGAGCTGTAGGGATGTAATATTACGAGTATTTTTCTTTTTGTTCTGGCACCCCAATCCCTTAAACTTTCAGCCTTTCTCTAGCTCTGCTTACCCCAGCTTTACAGCCAGGCTATGTTCAGTACCTTCCCATTGGAGAGAGGAAGAGAAGCCAGGAAAAAGGAGACTGAGAAAAGATTCTCCCTGGGAGGAGCATTGGACATGGGATGGGGAGGAGAGGAGTGTAAGTTCTTGGGAGGAGGCGGTGCCTTCTCCGAGCAAAAGCGTCTGTGTCATTAAGGGTCTTCCTTGGTAAATCACATCCTGGGTATTGGCAGCAACATTCTCTTAAGCCCCAAACTTGAGGGATTTTTGTGTCTTCAGTGCCTGACATTATACCTAGCATTTAATATGTCCCTAATAAGTGCTGGTTATGGGGCAGTGGTAGAATTCTCCTCTTCCATGAGGGACACCTGGGTTCAATTCGTGGCCAATGCACTTCATTCACAGCCCCCACCCATCTGTCAGTGGAAGCCTGCACGTTGCTATGATGCTGAGCGGGTTTCAATGGAGCTTCCAGGCTAAGACTAGGCAGAAAGGCCTGGTGATCTGGTTCTGAAAACCCTATGGATCATAACGGTCCAATCCCTAATCCATCATGGGGATGGCAGAGGAGCAGGCAGCATTTCATTCCATTGTGCATGGGGTCAGCATGAGCTGGAAGCCAATCTGATGGCAGCTAACAATGACAGTAAATGCTGCATGGCTGACTCTATGAGCTCCTGGTTCCTACAAGGTTCCAGCCTTTACTAAGTACTGGCTAGGATGCCTCTCAGCTAGCTGCAAGACATCCCCAGGAGGTCTTCTTTCAGCCTAACCAAGCCCCTTGGTAAGTCACAGACAGATGCTAAATGGTTAATCTTCTTCCCAATATACTTCATCCTCTCAGATGGCCTGGATTAGGTAGGATACAGATAGTGATCATTTATATGATCTCATACTTTTTACCTTCACCCATAGTCTAATTTAAACCCTGGTGGTATAGTGGTTAAGAGCTATGACTGCTAATGAAAAGGTCAGCAGTTCGAATTCACCACTAACTCCTTGGAAACCCTATGGGGCAGTTCTACTCTGTCCTACAGGGTTGCTATGAGTCGAATCGACTCAACAGCAATGGGTTTGGTTTTGGTTTTTATAGACTAGTTTATTTATATTTCCTTCTCTTCTGGTGGCTTGTTGAGCTAGGTATTTTTATTTTTTTAGTGATTACCCTTATTTTTTTTAACAGGCATGTAAAAGTATAATTAAAAATATGTACATCTAAGTTATTTAATATTTTCCTTCTCTTCCTGAACATGTCAAGGACAGTAAAATATCTAATGACTTGTTGAACAGCACCCCTTCATGCATCGTGTTGTTGTGGGCAAAATATAGTTCCCAGGCCAAATCTAGTTGGCTGTCTGTTGTTGTAAATAAAGTTTTATTGCAACACAGCCATTCTCATTCATTTATGTATTGTCTGTGACTGTTTTCACACTAGAATGGTAGAGTTGTGAGTAGTTGTGACATTGTGTGGCCTGCAAAGCCTAATATTTTCTATCTATCCTTTAACAGAAAAAAATTTTCTGGCCACTGCTCTAGAGCTATAATTTTGCCTTTTTTAAATACAAAATAAGGTGAGTTTTTTTTTTTGGCTATCGTTTTGTTTTAGTTATTGGGTAATTAAATTTAGTGATATTTTATTAATTTCTGTGCTCATCATCATTTCTGGTGTTTCAGACCTTCTCTCTGGATTCTTATTCTTCCTGAATTATTCTCTTTAATAATTTCTTTATGTGAGCAGTACATTTTCTTAGCTTTTGTTTAGACTCTTATATAATAGTTTCAAAACCGTTGCTGTCGAGTTGATTCCGACTCATAGCAACCCTATCAGACAAAGTGGAACTGCCCCGTAGAACTTCCGAGAAGCGGCTGGTGGATTCAAACTTTTGGTTAGCAGCCAAGCTCTTAACCACTGTACCACCAGGGCTCCACATAATAGTTTAGCTGGCAATAAAATTTCAAGTTGATAGGTATTTTTCCTTAGCATTTTGAAGGTATTGCTCCATTGTTTTTCTGCTTTTGTCAGCTATCACTTTAATTGTCGATCATGTATCTTACCTTTTTGATAGCTTTAATAATTTCCCTTTGATATTCTATAGTTTCACTACAAGTCCAAGCGTGTATTCATCTTTGCTTATCCTGTTCAGTACTCAAAATGCATCTTCAGTTTGAGTATTCCTGTCTTCAAATCTGGAAAAATTCTCAGCCATTTTTTTTTTCTTCAGATATTGCTTTTTGCCATTACCTCTATTCTTCATTTACAAGATTTCTTATTAGTTCTTTTTTATAGTCTTATCTTCTTGTGTTATTTCTGCTGTTTTTATTTCAAAATTTTTGTTTATTTTTAATAGAGGCTATTTCTTTTATCTCTTTGAGGATTCTAAACACACTTATTTTAAAACCTTTGTCAAATAGGTCCATAGAATTAATTTCATCCAGAGATAATTCATGTTTTGATTCCTCATTTTGTTTGCTATCTTTCTGACATTAAATTTCTTCACAGTTTAGAATTTTGATTTGCAGGGCTCATTTTGAGTGAGAGTTTTTGTGTTTTGTTTTGTATTTTTTGTCTCTCCTTCCCTGTCTAGTAATTTAGTGATTGTCACTACCTGATCACCTGGGGCCAAGTCCAGAAACAGGGTCATAAAATATTATTTCTGACTCTGCAGTAATACCAAGGATATTGCAGATCCAGACATGAAATCAGTGGACATCTGCACGCAAGGCTATGTCCATTTTTTTTCTCTAACTCCTTGAGCCCACGGCTTCCCATAAAACAGTGGTTCTCAAAGGGTGTTCCCCAGGGCAGCAGCAGCATTCCTGGGAACTAGTTAGAAGTAAAAATCCTTGGGCTCTACCCCAGATCGGAAGATTTACTGAGTCAGACACTCTGAGGAAGGAATCCAGCAATTTGTGTTTTAACAAGTTCTCGTAGTGATTCTACTGTATGCTCAAGTCTGAAAATCAATGCTATAAATCCATAGCCCTAGACTTTCTTTTTCCAGCTTCCTTGCATGAAAGGGAGCACTTACCCAAGTTAGCCCTACACTTCAAATAGCGAGCCTACAACTGATTGGTCCCCCATCTCATCACTGTCTGTTTTCAGCCCCCAAGTCAGCAAGGTTGCTTGTATTCTGTTTCTGGTCCACAGAAATGTTTATCTTGTTTTTGAGCTAATTTATTTCTTGTTGGTTTCCTCTTTTCATATTTTATCTATTATTTCTGTGTTAAGGGCAGAGAGAGAGAGTGGTGAAACTTGACTTTATAGAGATATCCTTACAGAAGTCCAAGAGCGTAGTGTACCCTCACCTCTTGGGTTCTATGACCTCAATATTACCTTACTCATTATACACTATCGGATTGGATAACCAGAATATAGTAGTTACATTCACATATTACATACATTTAACCATGCTCTGTGACCTTGAGCAAGCTATTTAACCCCTCTGAACCTCAATTAATTCATCTATAAGAGAAGAACGACAATCACCTCAAAGTTTTAATGTATGAATTCCAATAACCTACGCTGTCAAGTCAATTCTGACTCGTAGCGACCCTATAGGACAGAGTAGAACTGCCCCACAGGGTTTCCAAGGCTGTAATCTTTATAGAAGCAGACTGCCAGCCTTTCAATTAGCAGCCGAGCACTTTAACCACTGCATTGTAAGTAAAATAACCTAGCACAGTGCCTGGCTTGTAACTGGTTTTCACTGGTTGCTAATCTCCTCCCCTTTTGGATCCAAGAAAGACCTGACAATCTACTTTAAAAAATTAGCCAATGAAGACTTTATGGGTCACAACAGAATATTGCCTGAGAGAGTCCTGGAAGATGAGCCCCCTAGGTTGGAAGGCACTATACTATGGCCATAATGATGGACTCAAACATGCTAATGAGCATGAAGATGGCACAGGACCAGGCAACATTTCGCTGTTTTACATGAAGTTGCCATGAGTAGGCACTGATGTGAAGGCAACTAACAACAACAACGAGATTTAGACTACCAAGTTTCCAGTTCATGTACCAATTTCCTTCTTATTCAAATGCCTTTTGTCAATAATCCTAATTCACCAGAACATAATAATATTCTAAAAGAGAAATTCATTAAGGGCTTCCTCCCCATCTGGAAAGAATGGGGCCATGTCCCACTCACTGCACTAGCTGGAGGAATGGGGTTGTTGGCAACAGCACATTACACACAGCCTCAGAAGAAAGAGTGCTCACAGCTGGGGTCTGTAAATTGAAGTTTTTAAGTGGCTCTGTTGCCCTGGTGGTGCAATGATTAAGCACTTGACTGCTAACTGAAAGGTTGGTGGTTTGAACCCACCAGCGGCTTTGCAAGAAAAAGAACTGGCGATCTTCTCCGGTAAAGATTACCAAATCAAAACCAAACCTGTTGCCCTGGAGTCAATTTGCACTCGTAGTGATCATACAGGACAGAGTAGAACTGCCCTACAGGGTCTCTAAGGAGCGGCTAGAGGATTCGAATGGCCGACCTTTTGGTTAGCAGCTGTAGCCCTCAAGCACTGCATCACCAGGGCTCCCTCATAAAGATTACAGGCTAGAAAACCGTATGAGGCAGTTCTACTTTGTCACATGAGGTTGCTATGAGTCAAAATGAACTAAACGGTACCTAACAACAACTGCTGCACTGGCCCCACATGAAACCCCAGGACTAGGAAAAGGATAGCAATACCGATAATAGCAATGATAACATCTATAATAACAATAATGCTAATACATGCTAGACTCTGTTCTAAGCACTTTTCATGTGTTATGCTATTTAACCTTCACAAAAGCCTATGAGGTAATTACTGTTATTACCCTTATTTTACAGATGAGGAAATCAGTTACAGAAGAGTTAAGTCACTTGTTCAAGGTCACCCAACTAACGAGTTGCAGAACCAGGATATGAACCAGGTGGTCTGACCAAGCTGTCAGTATACAGGGAATCCAAAGAATAAGGAATAATATCTTTCTCAGTCAGTGATCTGGGTCTAAGCCTCTTCCTTTTGCTGGTCTGATTTTCCACAGCCATCAGATTACGTTTTCATTCCATTTCTGCAATTGAGTTCTACCCAGGTTCTGCTTCCATTAAAAATGTGCAGCAGTTCACCAGGAAACAGGGAAGAACATTCCCCTCAGGCAAAATCATTGGCTCATCAGGCCATTTCTGTGGTGCACAGGAGTCTCTGTCTTGATTCATCTCCCTCACAGTCACTGGCTGCCTGTCCCTAAGTATTTTAGGCGTCTTTGTTCCTTTCTCTCTGTGGTTGCTCTGTCTCTTCCTAGCCTTGTCTTTGACCAGCTCTGTCTGTTTCTGTCACTCTCCTTTTTTCTTTAGCAAAATTACTTTCAAAATGCAGTGACAACTTCCCACCTGCAGTGGAACCAACTATTCTGAATGGGATATGAGCTTACAGACAGTCTGTTCTTGATTTCTTCTTGCCACAGAGGAATTTTTTTCCACATTGCTGACAAGGCTGATCAAGCCATTCCCACCCAATGTATAGGGTGGGAGTTTGGGGCAACAGGAGACCAGACAGACCTATGCAGGACATGGGGTCACTAACATTTCTGGGTCTGATGCTAGACATCAGAGTTTCCAGCAGGGATGATTCCATCTTGCACTGCCTGACTCAACAATTGCTGTGATTTCGGTCTGTGAACAGCTTGGAGAATGGGTTAGGGAAGAAAAAGCAGAGGCCTTTGAATTTAGCGTTCAGAGAAGTTTCAGGCTTCCACACCTGGGAGGAGACAGAAAAATGAAGATCGCTCTTCACTTGGGCATAAGTGAAGGCATCTGATACCTACTCACTGGCTGTAACATCATCCCCTACTTTTCTGAAGTGCTAATTCATTAAAGCTAATGAGGCCGCTATGCTGCCGAAGCTGAATGCTGATCAGATTCCCAGCATGCACCGGCCAAGCCAGCTCTCACACTGCTGTGCCCGAGAGTGAGGGAGGGCCCTTGCCAGCTGGAGACAAAGATTTGGGGGCCTCTTTGCTATGGAGAGAACCTGATCATGGGCTTGACAGGAATCAGTGCTTGATTTGCATACACTTACATGCCATCTGGATCATGCTGAAATGCACAGACTTCCTGTCCTGTAATGGACCTTCTTCCTGCCAGGCAGTATTGTCCTGTCCTGCAAACACCTGTCCCATAAGGGCATATTTGGGTACCCAAAAGTCACCTGCACTTCCTGTATGATCACCAGCCAGGGAAAGGGGCATCGCTATGGAGGAATGGGGTACGAGGATGGTAGTTCATAGTTTTTTATCCACTAAAACCCAAAACCCACTGCCATCGAGTTGATTCCGACCCATAGCGACCCTATAGGGCAGAGTAGAACTGCCCCATAGAGTTTCCAAGGAGCGCCTTATGGATTCAAACTGCTGACCTTTTGGTTACCAGTCCTAGCTCTTAATCACTATGCCACAAGGGTTTCCTCTTCACCCACAGAAGAGTGTAAATTCTAACTGTGGCTCTGTATGGGAAAGAGGGTATGAAGACAGGTGCGAGGTTGGGGAGAAGGTGGAGAGGGAGAAATATTTGATAATCCCTTATATGGAAGCACCTCTTTCACTCAATAACTATTTATTGAGCACCCATAGTAGACTAGGAAATGTTCTAGGCATGTAGGAATATTGCAGATAAGACAGCAGTGTTCTTACTCTCTTGGAGCTTATTCTGCTGGGTGAAATAGATAATTTAAGTAAATTAATATCAGATAAATAAATTAGGGGAATATATTCAGAGTGGCCGGGGTGGGAGGAGGAGACAGAGAGAGCAATATTAGGTTGGGTGGTGTCGTGGATTGAATTGTGTCATCCAAAAATACGTGTCAATTTGACTGGGCCGTGAGTCCCAGTATGGTGTGATTGTCCACAATTTTGTCATCTGATATGATTTCCGTATGTGTTGTAAATCCTACCTCTATTACGTTAATGAGGCAGGGTTAGAGGCATTTATGTTAATGAGGCAGGACTCAATCTACAAGATTAGGTTGTGTCTTAAGTCAATCTCTTTTGAGATATAAAAGAGAGAAATAAGCAGAGAGACAGGGAGACCTCACACCACCAAGAAAGATGTGCCATGAGCAGCTTGTCCTTTAGGACTGAGGTCCCTGTGTAGAGAAGCTCCAGACCAGGGGAAGATTGATGACAAACACCTTCCACCAGAGCCCACAGAGAGAGCTAGCCTTTCCCTGGAGCTGGCACCCTGAATTTGGACTTCTAGCTTCCTAGACTGTGAGAGAATAAATTTCTCTTCGTTAAAACCATCCACTTGTGGTATTTCCAGGGAAAGTCTTTCTGAGAGATGATAGTACAGCCAAGACCTGCAGAACAAGAAGGAATTGTTGGGAGTAGAACACTACAGGCAGAGAATACACTGAACAGGGGTAAGCTTGGAGGTGTAAAAATGGTGCAGGGTGTCTGATCTCCTTTAAGTTCACGAGGAGGAAGAGTCACCATCAGCCAGCATCAACAGCCCAAGGCTAGTTCCTATGAGGCAGAGATCAGATACCTCCTCTCTCAACCATTTTACCAATGTGGACACCAGCCGTCCCTCCCATGGCACTCTCTACTTCTCTACAGGGTTTGATAGTCCATTGTGATGGCTACACAAAACTCACAGACAATACTTATGATTATGGGGTTTATTAGGGAAGTAACAGGTTACAATGCAGGTTCAGGAACGACTCAGGATACAGTTCTTCGATCAGGACAGCTTCTTGGCCATGCTCCAAGGCAGGCTCCTCTCTCACCTTCAGTCCCCTGGCCTGGTGTCAGTCCTACTTGGGTAAGTGTTGTAAAGCTCTTTAGCTCCACGAGTAAATGCCCAGAGCCACCCCACTCCACCAGTAAGCCTTGGCATGAAGGGGCTCAGCCCTCTCTCACTCTGCTCCATGGAACTGTGAGGCTAGCTCTGTCAAGTGCCCAGAGTTACTCTACTCTGCCAGGAAGCCTCCTGCCTGAGGGCACTCAGCTCTCTAATTCTGTGGGTTGGCACAGATTGTAGCCACTTTACTTGTGGGCTGGGAAGCCCACCTTGCTCTGTGGGCCAGGAAGCCCACTGTGCTATCTCCCACCAGTCTCCTGGTTCTGCTGTTGCCATTTCTCTGCCACTGCTTCTCACCGCCTTGTGCCATCTCTGATGTTACAGTTCTTTCTCTGTCTTTTGGGTGTATGAGGTTCTCAGCACAGGGATCCTGGGTCCAAAGGACACGCTCTGCTTCTGGCTCTTCATCTTGGTGGTAGTGAGGTCCCTGCTTTTCACCTTTGGGAGGGCTCATTTTAAGCCTAGTGGGATGGCAAAATGGCCAATCCCCTCATTAGAGTTCCATACACCTCATTTCATGGTCCTACCTCCACAATGGTGCCATGCACCTTATCTACATTATTAGCAAGTTGTTCAGTCCCCTTGGTGGACCACAAGCACTTTATTTGCATATTCCTACCCAATCATCTGGGGGGAGTTACCAGACCATGGCTAGAAAGGCAATATAAAAGCAATCCATCGCACTGCAGAAGGAAACATGCTTTCTGTGATTGAGAATGAAAAAGGGTCCACCATGACTGAGGAGTAGTGAGAAAGGTGGATAATAGGTGCTAACATCCGAGAATAGGTAGGGCTCAGAACAGGCAGGGTTTTGTAGACCATGGTAAGGAGTTGTTTTATTCCTCAGTTTTTATCACTGCAAGGATGGAGATTTTACAGCATTTCTGGGCAAATGCATCTAAATCATCATAGAACATTCTCCAAGGTCTAATCTAAGACATCCTACTATGGATGGAGCCCATTCCTTTCACGACCATCGGAGTCAGCACAGCTTCAATCCGCTGCCTTTGCATGGACCTTGGAATACCGGGAGAATAATGTCCCCTAAAATCCCAGGGGAGATAGAGAGTCCCAGGTCTAGGAACAGCCATCTTTCCAAGGACAACCTGGCTTCTTTTATTGAAGAATGGTATTAGAAACCACAATCTGGGTACTAGGTGTGTTCACTGGGGGCAGTTGTGCCCTACCCCTCAACTGCATCATTATTTTGCTCTTCTGCCTGCCTCTGACCTCTTTCTCACTATCTCTGCTCACCCAGAACTGAGATCAACAGGAGCGCTAAGATCTCAAAAGTCAGCATGGAGCGAATCTGAAAAATAAGAGGCAAACCTCCATACAGCGTCACATCTGAGAATTTCTGGAAACAATGCTCTTAGAAGGATGCTGAACTCATAGAATTCCTGCAAGTCAAAGATACTACGTCATCCAAACTTTCTTGTTCCTGAGATCCTAAGACAGAAAAATCAGTCCAGGGTCATGCACCCAGTTCCTGCCAGGGCTTGAAATTTCCCTATTCCCCTCCCCTAAAATGCTGTGCTGGTGAAGTCAATTGCTTCCCTCATCCTCCAGTGGCTGCAGGGCTGGCCACTGCCTCAGTGTATCTCTGACCAAGCAGAAACCTCAGTTTGCTGAGGAGAGCGCTGGTTGCTGACATTCCCTAATAAATTTTCAGGGTAGTGTGATAGGAAACAGCAGAGATGTTAGACACCAAATTAACCATGTGAAGAGTGACTCGGGCCTCCCTCAGGCAGGGCAGGGGCTTTGTCACCTGATAATGAGGCGCCGGCACAGGTGTCTTACCTCAGGGGTCCCCAGGGTCTCAACTGCCTCTGCCACTCCTACTGGTGGAAAAGCCCTGACCTGGGATGTGAGGCTGTTTGGATGATCTTGTTTTTCTGATGTAACCCTGCTGGTTTTCCAACCTCCCTTTTCTCTGCCTCCTTCCCTCCCTCTCGGGAGCAATTTATGCGTCTCTGGCTCCTTTTAGATGGGAGATAGTGTTAATTAGCTGTCTGATTCATCCCAAGCCACCTGTCCTAGGGCATTTGGCAGCACGGCCAGACTGGGTGTGGCCCAAACTCTCCAGGGCAGGCAAGTGTCTCAAGGGATCCCCACAATCCCCTATCTGACGTCAGCAATGGATGGTGCAGTCAGATGGGTGGAAAGGAATATTCTGTCCCAAGCAAGGCCTTTTCCTTCAGCTCTTTTTCCTCTGCACTAGCCACACAGACAATTGAAAGAAAGAATTATCTGACATCCTTTGGGAAGTCTTACCTCATTTCTTCCTTCCAGATGAAGTCAGCTTTCAATGAAAAGGCTGTGTCAGTAGGGAGCTCCCAGAGGACACCTCACCAGCTGAGGATTCGTCCACCCTTCCTCCTCCTTACTGTTACATCTACTGGCAGAATCTACACATATGCCATGTCTCGGAGCAAAAGCCCAGTGAAACATCTTCAAAAGTCTGTAATGATGATTACAACTGTCTCACCTCCCTTTCTTTCCTGCACCCACCAAGCCAGGCTTCAGTGCCTTCTTCCTCCACCTCTGTCTTGTCAAGGCCCTCACAACTTCACAGTGATGTATGCAGTGTCCTTTCTCAGCCTTCCTCTGGCTCACTCACTCCGCAGCATTCAACACAGTCTGTCCAGCCTGTGGCATTAGAGCAACGAATTTGTGATCAAGGGTCAAAGAAATATTCTAAGCTGAGCGAGAGGGCAGAGAGGCCAGAGGGCTTGACTTGAGACGGACACCTCATTTACAGAATCTTCTGGAGAAAGCCTTTCTACCCCTTCCCTTTCGTGAGCATGATCAGGCCATATTTGAGAACTCCCAGTCTATAAGGTGTTGTCATAGCACATCTCTGAGAAAGAAGAGCCCAGTTATCAATCTGGGTTCTGTGTGACCCTGGGGTTCTAATAGAAGCTCAGGACCTAGAAAATCCTCGGCCTTCAACAGGGGCATCAGCACCATTATCTTTTTTATATATGAAAGTTTCACATAAAATCTCATTAGTTAAAAAGAAAGATTTTTTTTTTTAAGATAATGAGTGAAAGACAATAGGTTTTAAAGTCAGACGGGCCTGATTGGCATCTTGATTGTGCAACTTAATAGTTAACATCTGCAAGCCTCCATTTTCTGATCAGAAAAATGGGGGTAATAGTATCTACTTTCCTTGGTTATAGTGAAAAGTAAATTAAAAGACTCCTAGCAGAGCACTTGTCACAGAATAAATGTTCAGTAAACTCTACTTTTCTTCCCTGGCTCCTCTATGCCATCCTGCCACCCAAGCACAACAAAAAGGACTGGGTATTTTATTGTGTGGATGACTGCCCCTAAATAGATGTTGCCATAGTTATCGCTAACCCACAGTCTGAAAAGGTAGAAACATCCGATTTAATAAGTCAAAAAGCTCCTGGCCACCAGAAACAGCCATTGCCAAGTCCTGCCACTATTAAGCCCAGCACACAGCTTTTCAGGCCATCACTGAGGGCCTCACTGATTCTTCTTTAACATGCAGTCAGCTTAGCAAGTGGGTTTTCCACCTCTCCAGCTCCAAAAGCATCACACAGAAAAATCTTCCAGCAGAAGAAAGGCAGTGAGGCTATGAGAGATGGATACCTTGACAGCAACAGAAGCATAAGCTAACCTCCTACACTAAGACAACTAAAAAACAGGTATAGAAATAGATTATAGCACCACGAAATTATAATCAGTAGTCTCTGCTTGAGGAGGAAGGAAAGTCTGTAATGTGCTTTTGAAAAATGTCTACTAAAAATGATTAATGTTTTTAAGAAATGGTTTTGGCTCTTGAAAGGATAGGTTTCAGTTACCTGGTTAGTTTGCATAAATTCTAACAATGCCCAGATAAATGAGGCGTTACTGTACTTAAACTGGGTCTGTAGACTTGCGGGTCTGATTTCAGCAATGGAGTGAATTGGTGCAAGACGATGGATTGATCTCAGTCAAAGGGGGAGATGCTGGGCTTCTTGAGGATGCTCGCCCCAGCAAAAACCCGCCCTCTGGAATCAAGTAAGGGGAAAGGAGGGTAGAAGAGACATCTAAGCTTGAAACAACAGATGGTTTGCTCCAGAGCAAAGTGCGATTCGTTAGGTTTTACGTATCCTCAATGAACAGAGATGGGAAGAAAGGAGCAAGTGTCAAATTGCTCATTTAATTGTTGTTGCAAACTCTCTCTTCGTAGGTCCGGTATGCTTGCCACACAGCGTGTCATTGATCCACAGGTGTGAAATTGCCACTGAGCAGGGGCATCGGGACCATTACATGAGAAATACTGTATTGGGATCAAAATGCAATCTCAGACTTCCTGGGGAGCTGGAGAGAGGAAGCTGACAAACGTGAACACTGACTGCACTGAGCACAAGGTTTCCTCAAGGTGGGGAAGCCCAATAGCTTTCTTTTAGGCTTTGGGGAGAGTAATCTTGGAATTCCTGGGTGGGACAAATGGTTAACATGCTCAGTTGCTAACCAAAAGGTTGGCAGTTCAAGCCTATCCCCAGGCACCTAGGAAGCAAGGCCTGGTGACTCACTTCTGAAAAAGCAGTCCCTGACAACCTCACGGAGCACACCTCTACGCTGGCACACCCGGGTCACCGGGGGGGAGTTATTTTGACGGCAACTGTTTTTCACTGGTTCGTCTTGGCTTCCGAGGGCTTCAGAAAAGCTGCCACACTGAATCAGCTTGTCCCTTGTTGGGGACAGTCGTCCTTGTTGAGGGCCATCCACCCTGTGGTCATCTAGCCGGGGCTGCAGGGGAAACAAAGCTGAAATATGTGAACACACTAAATTTGCGTTCAGTTTCAGGGAAGTCACAATCTTCCTGAGGCTCCAGTGGAAAAAAAAGAAAAACGGCTCCAGAGCCTCTCCAGGTCCTCCTGGCTTCCACCCTTAACCGCGGCTTTCTCATCTGCTCCCTGTCCTGGTAAAAGCCCTTCCACCTTCTCCCTCCTGGCCTGAGGGCTCTGCTCTCCACCCCCTTTGCACAGACTCCGAATGGCCATGAAGGATCTTCTGCAGAGACATCCCATGGGAACACAGCCTCCACCTTTTCTCCTACACCTCTCCGTGATTGGGCTTCTGCAGGCACTTGGTTCCCTTCTGACAAAGGATGAGTCCTCCTTGAGGCACTGTCCTGAGCCCCATACCCTCCTGGGTCCCGAGGCTCCCTGGAGGCCACTTAACTCGAAGAGCCTCTCCCATTTCCTCCCGCAGAGAGGTCTGTGCAGATGGAACGCTCCTCTCCAGCCCCGCTCTCCTCCTGACTCTCAAACAAAGCCAGGCACCTGAAGTCAAACTCCAAAGGGCTCTAGAGGGTTCCTGGTGCAGACCAGGGAGTGATTTGCCCAGCATTACAAACCAGGCTGAGGCTTGAACCTGGGCCTCCCGACGTTTCAGTCCCATTCGCTTTCCCCTACACCAGCACTTCCAGCCTCATTTAGAGAGATGTTGGAGTAATTTGTTACCAAAAGTAAAATACCAACGTTAGCAAATAGCTTACTTTATCACAGATTTGGAGTCCCTGGGTGGTGCTAACAGTTGACATGCTTGCCTGCTAACTAAAAGTTTGGAAGTTTGAGTCCACCCAGGGATACCTCAGAAGAAAGGCCTGGCTGGTGATCTACTTCAAAAAAGAAAAAAGCTCAGCTACCGAGAATCCCATGGAGCACAATTCTACTCTGACACGCATGAGGTTGCCTGAAGCAGACTCCATTCACCAACAACAATATCACAAATTTAATTTGGGAAGAATAATAGCAAAGTGGAGCCCTGGTGCAGAGGTGGCTAAGAGCTCAGGCTGCTAACCAAAAGGTGAGCAGTTCGAATCCACCAGCTGCTCCTTGGAAACCCTATGTGGCAGTTCTACTCCTATGAGTAGGAATTGACTTGATGGCACACAACAACAACAAATAGCAAAGTAGTTGTGAGCAAGCACTTTGGAGTCTAACAGCCTGAATTCCGGCTGCACCATTGAGTGTTTCTGTGACCCTTGATCTACCTATCTATAAAATGGGGATAATGACAGTATGTACCTCATAAGGCTTGTTGTAAGGATTAAGCAAGATAAGACATGTCAAGTGCTTAGCACAATATCTGACATAGCTAACAGTAAAAAAAAAAAAACCCAGTGCCTTCGAGTCGAAACAATAAGTATTGGTTAAAATTGGTATTTTTATTCATATTTGTATTTGTATATAGAGTGAAATTTAAGAGTCTCCCTTTAATGACTATACCCTCCCTCCCTTTTATTCTGATAGGTCTTCCTGCAGCGGGGAGAGAAATAGGCATGCTTGCAGGTTGCACACAGGAAGCTGCACATAGTATCAGCCCACCTCATTTTTTGTCACATCCCTGGGTTATCATCACTGCTGTACTAAGGTTTGTGGTGGCTACAATGTATTATAATGCCTTATTGCCCCACAAAATAAATGTAAGTGTGTATGTGTGTCCGCTCATTTTGGCTACGCTTTAAAGAGTGTCTCACACGTGAACCTCCTCTGTCCAGAATGTCTGGACAGAGGCTGAAAATGGCAATACCTCTGCGGCCTGTGTGTGGGTCACCATAGAAGACACGGGCCAGGAGGACCTGAGGACACCAGGGCAGGAGGCTCGGCGTGCGGCAGGCAGCTCTGAACAACAGGCCGGGCCGGCAGAGCCGGGAGTCCCTCAGCTGCTGCCTGGTCCCCTGATGAACGTGCAGGAGCCTCCACTACAGCTCTAACTGCTGTTGGGTTTTGTTTCTACTGCTTCCCTGCTCTCTGACCGGGTGTCACTCTTTTTATCATTATTATTTCCTCTGTGTTGACAAGTGATTTAAACACTTCACAGGAGGGGGTGGGGGCTGGGGACGGGGGGGAATCTTTTTTTTGAATCCAGCCTGTTCATTCTTCAGATTAACAAATAAATGGCTATGGGTATATAATTAAAACTAATAGGTTAATTAGAGGACATTTAGATCTTTCTGGAAAAAAATAAAAGCCAACGATTGTCTCCTTCTGAGAGAAATCTGGAGTATAATAAATAACCCGTAATAGAGGAGACACTTCTGTACAGTTATCCTACTCCTTCCTTCAGTGCTAAAAATTACTGAGTAGCTGGGTAATGGGGACAGGCATTTCCCCACAGGTCAGAGAAGGTGGACTCAGATGAAGAACCAGATCTTCCTCCAGGGAGGGAGAGCAGCTGCTCTGGGAGTCAGGGGCAGAAGTGCAGTCCCTGCCTTCCCCTCTTTCTCTGTGTCTCTGTCTCTCCCTCTGCCCTGTTCTGCTCAGCTGTGACTGTCCCTATACCTGATCCAATCTCTCAGTCCTCCAGACAATGGATTTCAGAGGCTGTCTGTGCCATGACAACCTTTTCCAGGCTGCAGGAGGCAGGGAGCAGCAGCGGGAGAGAGAGGCCAGCCATGGATAAGTTATGGCCACTTCAGTGCCCAGACCCTCTCGGACAGGAAGAGTCCGGATGGCTGGCAGAGCTCAGCCGTGCCCTGAGCTCTCTGCTCACTGAGCCAAGGATGTGTGGGATGGAAGGGGCAGGGATGTGAGCTGGGCTTGGTCAGCCCTGGCCGGGGCATGGCCCAAAGCTAGGCAAGGGGGAGGGGCACTACAGTCAGCCCCTGTCCTTTCTGATTCAGCACATCTAGAAGTGAAGCTTGAGAAGTGCCCTGAGCTGTGCTGGCTTCATGGACTAGTCACTGAATCAGCGTGGTTGCCCTGATTTGGTGTGGCAACATCTCAGATTTAGCCTGGAAGTTAAATCTCAAATACCTGGAGCAAAATAAGCAAACTCATCACTCAAGGTACCATGTAAGGCTCAAGAGCCAGGATCATCCTCACCCCAGAGAGGTATCTCACTCTCTGCTTTGACAGTTGGTAGAGATTCCTTGGAGTCTCTGAGTGTTGAAAATGGTTAACATGCTCAGCTGCTAACTAGAAGCTTTAGGTTCAAGTCCACCCAGTGGTGGCTCAGAAGAAAGGCCTGGCAATCTACGTCTGAAAAATCAGCCACTGAAAGCCCTATGGAGCACAGTTCTACTTGGACACACACGGTGCTGCCATGAGTTGAAATTCACTACACAGCAAATGTTTGTTTGTTTGTTTGTTTGCTTTCTGTTATTCTTTATCTCCTGAGATGGACAATCTGAGTCTTGAATGAGAGGGACTATCTTAGGAGTTTGGAGAAAAGGAGACAAAGTAAATATTTTTCTTTCATTGTCTTGTTTTTACTACTAAAAACAGTAATACCATAGTTTATTGAACACTTACCATGTGTCAGGCATTGTGCCAAGCACTTTTTTTTTATTGTGCTTTAAGTGAAAGTTTACAAATCAAGTCAGTCTCTCGTACAAAAGTTTATATACACCTTGCAATATACTCCTAGTAGCTCTCCCACACGCCTTCCCTCCACTCTCTCTTTTCCTGTCCATTTGGCCAGCTTCTGACCCCCTCTGCCTTCTCATCTCACTCCAGACAAGATGGCAACATAGTCTCATGCATGTACTTGATCCAAGAAGCTCATTCTTCACCAGTATCATTTTCTATCCCATTCTCCAGTCCAATCCCTGTCTGAAGAGTTGGCAGTGGGAATGGTTCCTGTCCAGGGCCAACAGAAGGTCTGGGAGCTATGACCACCAGGGTCCTTCTAGTCTCAGTCAGACCATTAAGTCTGGTCTTTTTATGAGAATTTGGGGTCTGCATCCCACTGCTCTCCTGCTCCCTCAGGGGTTCCCTGTTGTGTTCCCTGTCAGGGCAGTCGTAGGTTGCAGCCAGTTACCATCTAGTTCTTCTGGTCTCAGGATGATGTAGTCTGTGGTTTATGTGACCATTTCTATCTCTTGGGCTCATAATTGCCTTGTGTCCTTGGTGTTCTTCATTCTCCTTTGCTCCAGGTTGGTTGAGACCAACTGATGCACCTTAGATGGCCACTTCCTAGCTTTTAAGACTCCAGACGCCACTCTGCAAGGTGGGATGCAGAATGTTTTCTTAGTAGATTTTATTATGCCACTTGACTTAGATGTCCCCTGAAACCATGGTCCCCAAACCCCCACCACTGCTATGCTGACCTTCAAAGCATTCAGTTTATTCTGGAAATTTCTTTGCTTTTGGTTTAGTCCAGTTGTGCTGACCTCTCCTGTATTGTGTCTTGTCTTTCCCTTCACCTAAAGTAGTTCTTATCTACTATCTAATTAGTCAATACCTCTCTCCCACTCTCCCTCCCTCTCCCTTCTCTTAACTATCAAAGAATATTTTCCTCTCTATTTAAACTATTTCTCAAGTTCTCATAATAGTGGTATTATACAATATTTGTCCTTTTGCAACTGACTATTTTCACTCAGCATAATGCCTTCCAGATTCCTTCAAGTTAAGAAATGTTTCAGAGATTCTTCACTGTTCTTTATCAATGCATAGTATTCCATTGTGTGAATATACCACAATTTATTTAACCCTTCATCCATCGATGGACACCTTGGTTGCTTCCATCTTTTTGCTATTGTAAACAGTGCTGCAATGAACATGGGTGTGCATATATCTGTTCGTGTAAAGGCTCTGATTTCTCTAGGATATATTCCAAGGAGTGGGATTGCTGGATCGTATGATAGTTCTATTTTTTAGTTTTTTTTTTTTTAAAAAAAAGCTTTTTAAGGAAGTGCCAAATCGATTTCCAAAGTGGCTGTACCATTTGACATTCCCAGCAGCAGTGTATAAGTGTTCTGGTCTGTCCACAACCTCTCCAACATTTATTATTATTTTGTGTTTTTTTGGATTAATGCCTGCCTTTTTGGAGTGAGATGGAATCTCATTGTAGTTTTGATTTGCATTTCTTTAATGGCTAATGATCATGAACTTTTCCTCATGTATCTGTTAGCTACATGAATGTCTTCTTTAGTCAAGTGCCTGTTCATATCTTTTGCCCATTTTTTAATTGGGTTATTTGCCTTTTCGTAGTTGAGTTTTTGCAGTATCATGTAGACTTTAGAGATCAGGCACTGATCGGAAAGTCATAGCTAAAAACTTTTTCCCAATCTGTAGGTAATCTTTTTACTCTTTTGGTGAGGTCTTTGGATGAGTGTAGATGTTTGATTTTTTAGGAGCTCCCAGTTATGTAGTTTTTCTTCTGCATAGTTAGTAATGTTTTCCATACTGTTAATGTCAGGTATTAGGGCTCCTAACGTTGTCCCTATTTTTTCTTCCATGATCTTTACTGTTTTATATTTTATACTTAGGTCTTTGATCCATTTTGAGTTCGTTTTTGTGCATGGTGTGAGGTATGGGTCTTGTTCATTTTTTTACAGATGGATATCCAGTTATGCCAGCACCATTTGTTAAAAAGACTGTCTTTTCCCCATTTAACTGACTTTGGGACTTTGTCAAATATCAACTGGTCATATGTGGATGGATTTATGTCTGGATTCTCAATTCTGTTCCACTGGACTATGTATCTGTTGTTGTACCAGTACCAGGCTGTTTTGACTACTGTGGCTGTATAATAGGTTCTAAAATCAGGTAGAGTGAGGCCTCCCACTTTGTTCTTCTTTTTCAGTAATGCTTTACTTATCTGGGGCCTCTTTCCCTTCCATATAAAGTTTGTGATTTGTTTCTCCATCTCATTAAAAAATGTGGTTGGAATTTGGATGGGAATTGCATTGTATGTATAGATGACTTTTGGTAGAATAGACATTTTTACTATGTTAAGTCTTCTTATCCATGAGCAAGGTATGTTTTTCCACTTATGTAGGTCTCTTTTGGTTTCCTGCAGAAGTGTTTTGTACTTTCCTTTGTATAAGTGTTTTACATCTCTGGTAAGATTTATTCCTAAGATTTTATCTTCTTGGGGGCTACTGTAAATGGCATTGATTTCGTGGTTTCCTCCTCGATTTTCTTTTTGTTGGTGTAGAGAAATCCAACTGATTTTTGTATGTTTATCTTGTACCCTGATTCTCTGCTGAACTCTTAGTTTCAGTAGTTTTCTGGAGGATTCCTTAGGGTTTTCTGTGTATAAGATCATGTCATCTGCAAATAGAGATAGTTCTACTTCTTCCTTGCCAATCTGGATGCCCTTTATTTCTTTATCTAGCCTAATCGCTCTGGCTAGGACCTCCAGCACAATGTGGAATAAGAGTGGTGATAAAGGGCATCCTTGTCTGGTTCCCGAACTCAAGGGGAATGCTTTCAGGCTCTCTCCATTTAGGGTGATGTTGGCTGTTGGCTTTGTATAAATGCCCTTTATTATGTTGAGGAATTTTCCTTCTATTCCTATTTTGCTGAGAGTTTTTCTCATGAATGGGTGTTGCACTTTGTCAAATGCCTTTTCTGCATCAAATGATAAAATCATGTGGTTCTTATCTGTTGTTTTATTTTATATGATGGATTACATTAATTGCTTTTCTAATGTTGAACCATCCCTGCATACCTGGTGTGAATTCCACTTGGTCATGTTGTGTCTTTACCTGGTTTTGATATCAGGGATACGCTGGCTTCGTAGAATGAGTTTCGGAGTGTTCCATCTTTTTTATGCTCCAAAATATCTTTAGTAGTAGTGGTGTTAACTCTTCTCAGAAAGTTTGGTAGAACTCTGCAGTAAAGCTGTCCAGGCCAGGGCTTTTAATTGTTGGGAGTTTTTTGATTACCTTTTCGATCTCTTCTTTTGTTATGAGTTTATTTAGTTGTTCTACCTCTGTTTGTGTTAGTTGAGGTAGGTAGTGTGTTTCTAGGAATTCATCCATTTCTTCTAGGTTTTCAGATTTGTTAGAGTATAATTTTTCATGGTAATCTGATATGATTCTTTTAATTTCAGTTGGGTCTGTTGTAATATCACCCATCTCATTTCTTATTTGGATTATTTGCTTCCTCTCCTGTTTTTCTTTTGTCAGTTTGGCCAAAGGTTTATCAATTTTGTTAATTTTTTCAAAGAACCAGCTTTTGGTCTTGTTAATTCTTTCAATTGTTTTTCTGTTTTCTATTTCTTTTAATTCTGCTTTAATTTGTATTATTTGCTTTCTTCTGGTGCCTGAGGATTTTTTTTTGCTGCTCTCTTTCTATTTGTTCAATTTGTAGGGATAATTCTTAGATTTTGGCCCTTTCTTCTTTTTGGATGTGTGCATTTATTAATATAAATTGACCTCTGAGCACTGCTTTCACTGTGTCCCAAAGTTTCCAATAGGAAGTGTTTTCATTCTCATTGGATTCTATGAATTTTTTTATTCCATCCTTAACGTCTTCTATAATCCAGTCTTTTTTGAGCAGGGTATTGTTCAGTTTCCAAGTGTTTGATTTCTTTTCCCTGCTTTTTCTGTTATTGATTTCTACTTTTATGGCATTATGGTCAGAGAAGATGCTTCGTAATATTTTAATGTTTTGGATTCTGCTAAGGCTTGCTTTATGACTTAATATGTGGTCTATTCTAGAGAATGTTCCATGGGCACTAGACAAGAACATATACTTGACTGCTTTTGAGTGGAGTGTTCTGTATATGTCTATGAGGTCAAGTTGGTTGATTGTGGCATTTAGATCTTCCCTGTGTCTATTGAGCTTCTTTCTGGATGTCCTTTGTTGTGTTGAAGTGGTGTGTTGAAGTCTCCTAGTATTATTGTGGAGCTGCCTGCCTCAGTTTTCAATGCTGTTAGTGTTTGTTTTAGGTATCTTGCAGCCCTGTCATTGTGTGCATAAATATTTAATATGATTATATCCTTCTGGCATACTGTCCCTTTAGTCATTATATAGCATCGTTCCTTATCCTTTGTAGTGGATTTAACTTTAAAGTCTGTTTTGTCAGAAATTAATATTGCCACGCCTGCTCTTTTTTGATTCTCGTTTGCTTGATATATTTTTTCCATCCTTTGAGTTTTAGTTTGTTTGTGCCTCTAAGTCTAAGATGTGTCTCTTGTAGGGAATATATAGACAGATCATGTTTTTTAATCCATTTTTCCACTCTCTGTCTCTTTATTGGTGCATTTAGTCCATTTACATTCAGCGTAATTATGGATAGGTATGAATTTAGTCCTGTCATTTTGATGTCTTTTTTTGTGTGTTGTTTACGGTTTCTTTTTTCCACTTAATTTTTTGTGCTCAGTACTTTATCTTTATATATTGTCTTTTCCTCTTATTCATTGCTGTTGATTTTGTTTCTGTTGAGTCTCTATTTTTTTCTTGTATTTTATTTTGACGTATAGGATAGGTTGTCTCCTTGGTGGTTACCTTAATATTAGCCCTATGTTTCTAAATTTAAACCTAACTTTTATTTCTTGTATCACCTTGTCTTCCTCTCCATATGAAAGATCTATGACTACATTTCTTAGTCCCTCTTTATTGTTTTAATGTTGTCTTCTTTTACATAGTAACATTGCTGTTTCCCTGTTTTGAGCGTTTTTTTTTTACAATAATTTATTTGTGTGATTTTCCGTTCTTTGCTGACATCTGATTGCTCTGTTCAGTGTTCTAGTCTTGGGTTGATACTTAAATTATTGATTTTCAAATAAAAGAGCTCCGTTTAGTATTTCTTATAGTTTTGGTTTGGCTTTTACGAATTCCCTAATCTTCTGTTTATGTCGTAATGTCCTAATTACACCTTCATATTTGAGAGACGGTTTTGCTGGATGTATGATTCTTGTCTGGCAATTTTTTTCCTTCAATGCTTTATATAAGTCATCCCAATGCCTTCTTGCCTGCACGGTTTCTGCCAAGTAGTCCGAGCTTATTCTTATTGACTCTCTTTTGCAGGTGACTTTTCGTTTATCCATAGCTGCTCTTAAAATTCTATCTTTATCTTTCGTTTTGGAAAGTTTGATTATAATATGTCTGGTGACTTTCTTTTAATATCTACCTTATGTGGAGTTTGACGAGCATCCTGGATAGATATCTTCTCATCTTTCATGATATCAGGGAAGTTTTCTGCCAACAAATATTCAACAATTCTCTCTGTATTTTCAGTTATCCCTCCCTGTTCTGGTACTCCAATCACTCGTAGGTTATTTCTCTTGCTAGAGTCCCATATGATTCTTAAGTTTTCTTCATTTTTTTAAACTCTTTTATCTGATTTTTCTTTAAATATTTTGGAGCGAATTGCTTTATCTTCAGTCTCACCAGTTCTGACTTTGACTTGCTTAATTCTGCTCCTCTGTCTTTCTATTGAGTTAATTCAGTAATTTTATTGTTAATTTTCTGAATTTCTGATTGCTGTCTATGGATTCTTCTAGCTTATTTAATTTTTCATTATATTGCTGAATAACATTTTTAATTTCTTCAACTGCTTTATCTGTGTGTTCCTTGGCTTGTTCTGCATATTGCCTGATTTCCTTCCTGATGTATTGAAGGGTTCTATGTATTAATCTTTTGTATTCTGCGTCCAGTAATTCCAGGAAGGCATGTTCGTCTAGAAGATCCCTTGATTCTTTGTTTTGAGAGCTCGTTGAAGCAGTCATGGTCCGTCTCTTTATGTGATTTGATATTGACTGTAGTCTCAGAGCCATCTATAAGTTATTGTACTAGTTTATTTTATGTTTGCTTACTGTATCTTAGCTTCTTGCTTTGTTTTGTTTTGATATGCCCAAATGTGTTGCTTGACTGAGCTAGCTTGATTATTTTCACCTTTGAAGCTCTGAAGTCCTGTCGCCAGTTGGCTAGAGCTGTTATCAGGTGTATCAGTCTAGGAGTCCATTCACTTTTCTTGTATGGATTCAGCTCTGGTGTCCAAGTGTGTTGTACAGGTTCTGTCCTACAGTCCTAGAGGGGCAGGGGTGATTGGTTTAGGTACTGCTATCTGATTGCAGCAGGGAGTCATGCTCTGAAGAAGGTAGGGGACTGAGAATCGTCCCCCCAGTGTCTCTGAGGAAAGTGTGTCCCTCTTCCCTAGATCATATAGGTGGATGGGTTCTGCAGACGGACCATGGGCACCCAAAGTTTTTTGTTGTAAGGATTGGGAGGTACCAGTTATCCTTGGACCCCTGTTGCAGGTAGCTGAGTGACCTGAGTGGAGCCACCAGACCTTAGGCCCCTGATGTGGGTAGGTGAAGACCCTGTTTAGTAGGCAAAGTTGTGTCAAACATCAAACACCCACCTCTCTACTACGCTGCTGAAATATTTGCAGCCTGAGAAGAAGAGCTTATTCTCCTGAAATAGGCCCACTCAGGTCCATACAGGTGGGAAAAGTACTCAAAGTCAACAGGCTCTCTATGCCTGGATAGAAGCTGCTTCTGTCCTGAGCTTCCCTGTTTAGTGGAGCTGGCAAATTATCTTTTCCCCCAGTTGGAAATTTATTCCTTCTCCAAGGCTGGGAGGATAGCTCTAGGCACTCAACAGGGCCTATCTCAGGCCCAGGGAAATCAACAGCTGCTGAAGCCAGCTTGGGGGCATGGGTTGTGGTAAAATATATGCAAGTACTTAGGCTTTGTGGAGAGTGCTGTTCTTTTCTGGTTCCAGAATTGTGAGTGGGCTTTGTGGCTTGCTGCTTCTCCCTGAGGAAACTGTGGCCGAACACTAGTACCAGCCCACTGCAGCCACTCCTGGGAACGGTGCCCAAGGGCTCCCAGCATTCAGGTTCAGTAACTCCTCTCTGCTTCTGAACCATCTCTTCCTCCCCCTACCACTCACACCATTTTCTAACTTTGCCTTTGATGTTCAGGGCTCCTAGTTTGTCATAAATATAATCGTTTTACTTTTTGGGGGGGGTCTTTGTTTTAAGAGGGTTAGCTGGAAGCATCTGTCTATTCTACCATCTTGGCCCCGCCTCCCTCACCAAGTACTTTTTTGATGGCGAATTTTATGTGTCACCTAGGCTAGGCTTTGATGCCCATTTTTTTTTGGTCAAACACTAGTCACCATGTTTCTGAGAAGGTATTTTGTTGAAGTGATTAACATTTGCAATCAGTTGACTCTAAGTAAAGAAGAATACCCTCTATAATGTGAGTGGAGCTCATCCAATCAGTTGAAGACTTTAAGAGCAAAATCACAGGTTTCTGAGAGGGCAAGTAATCTGCCTCAAGACTTTGAGGTATCCTGCCAGAGTTTCCAGCGTGTATCTGATATATAGGTTTTAGATTTGCCAACTCCACAATCATGTGAACCAATTCCTTATAATAAATCAATTTTTCTCTGAGGTAGGTAGGTAGATAGATAGATAGGTAGGTAAGTAGGTAGGTAGGTAGATAGATGATAGATAGACAGATAGATAGATAGACAGACAGACAGATGGATATTCACCCTATTGGTTCTGTTTCTTTGACAAGCCCTGACCAACACAACTTTATAAGAATCTCGTCATATATGGTTGTCCTTACGTAAGTCCTGAGTCTGCTGGGGATCCATGAAAAAAGATGCCTTTCTGTAGGTGTAACCCACTCAAGCCACCAACTTATGCTACGTTAGAGGAATTGGGGCGGAGGGTGCTACTTTTCAAAGTTTTATATGTTGTTGTTGTTGTTAGGTACTATCAAGCTGATTTTTGACTCATAGAGACCCCATATGACAGAGTAAAACTCCCCCATTGGGTTTCCTAGGCTGTAATCTTTATGGAAGCAGATTGCCGGGTCTTTCTCCTTTGGAGTCGCTGGGTGGGTTCAGACTGCCAACATCTGGGTTAGCAGTTGAGCACTTAACTGTTGCACTACCTTACCTAGGCCCTGGAGTTAAAATTTATATCCATCTAATAACCTTTTTTTTTTTTAATAACCTTGCTCCTATTTTCTATAGTTTTTTTGGTTATATTTTTTAAAGTTGCCTCTACTTTTATAAGATCAAAACAAACAAATAGAAAAGCTGCCTGGCATGAGAGGAGGTCTAGAAAAGACAAGAAAATAGCAGGGACCTGAGACACAGTCACACCAGCTTAGCTGCTCAAATCCTATTAAAAAGCATATGATCTAAAAACTGCTTTCAAGGGACCTCTGCTCAAATACAGGAGAAGAAAAAGCAGGCAGGACAGGAAAATCCACTGTGAATAAATGAGAAACCAATGTCCTCACCTTTCTGTGCTTCCACAAGACTGCTAGGCAGAAGAGAGGAGGCAGGCAGGGGCAAAGAGAAGATACTTCTTGCTGGCTACGTCCTCACCTAGCATACTCAGGTTGTCACTCAGTCAAGGACAGCCCAACACAAGAAAGACCCAAGGAGCAGAGACCAACCCACCCTGGGAGTAAGCAGAACTAGTATTTCCTGGAAACTGGGTCAAAAAGGAGAGATCTGGGCATTGATTTTCCAGTCCACAGAGTTAGACTTCTAGAATGGCCTCCCTTCTCTCATAAACACATTCACCCTCCACCATGGTGACACTTCTTTCTCACCTGTTGTTAATTGCTGTCCAGTTGATTCCAACTCATGGTGATCCCATGTGCACAGTAGAACTTCTCCATAGGGTTTTCAAGGCTGTCTTCCAAGTCACCTCTGGGTGGGTTTGAACCACCAAACTTTTGGCTAGTAGTCGAACACTTAACCATTTGCATTACCCAGGGAGCTTGCTCTTTCTCACCTAACGGATCTGAAAGAAATGACTTAAGTGGGTGTCCCAGCTCTGGTCTTGGTGTGCAATCCTAGCCAAGTCCCTTAACCTCCTAGCCAAGGTTTTCCTAATCTGCAAAGTGTAAAATGGGATGGGGGGGCGGTGGGTAGTAACTGACACCAGGGTTTTGAGGACAAATGAACTAATACATGTTAATGTAAGATCAAAACTGTATGAGGAATTATTATAATGTGTAACAGTGATCAGGAACTTTCTGTCCTCTAAAGCTCCTGTGTGAAGTGCCTGTCTGACTCAGGCTTGAACCAGCTCCTGTGGAACAAGAGGGATGATGAAGTCCTGCTTCTGTCTGTTGAAACAAATACCTCATCACTCATTTTTCCCTCAAAAACTGTATGTTGATTAGAATCTTGCAGCAATCTCTGCCCACTGCTCAACAGCCCTGCTCACTGGTGACATGCCTATGGTATTTGCGAAGTCACTTTACCTGTGATAAGGGCTGATGTTTCATTTAGTTCTGGCAGGGAGATAGCCAGTGGAGTCACCATTTGTCCTACAGGGCCCCTACAGGCCAGCCTGAGTCCCCTTGGCTGGGTGCCACGTGTCCTGAGTCTGCTGCCCTGGCACGCAAGGGGGTATTCCGTGATTGCTGAAATTATAAGGCAGCACTACAGGACTCTGGGAAGGTTATAGATGTCTTGAGGGCAAGGGAGTCACTTTGTTTTGTTCCATAGCTCAGTAAAACAAGGATGTTTTATTTTTGAGCATCAACCATATGTCAGGCACTGTGCTAGGAGCCAAGGATAGAGATGAATGGGCCATGGGTCCAGTCCTTAATAAGTTTATAATCTCCCGGGGAAGACTGCCCCTGTAATCCAACTTAAAGCTGTAGTCAAGATATAGCCATGGGGCTGAGGGAACAGAGAATTAGGACAGATAGCCCTGCTTGGGGGTTCAGAAAAGTCTCTCATATGAGCTGATGCCTGAACAGAAGAATCAAGGAATAAACAGGAGTTAGCCTGCTGATTGGGCAAGAGAGGAGAGCAGGATAGTCCAAGCAGGGCAAGGTGATAGTTCATACGGACGAGAGGATAGAGACATGAAGCATCATTATGTGTAGGAAGAGCCACATACAGGCCAGTATTGTTGTGAACAGCCATCAAGTCAACCCCTGACTCACAGCAACCCCATATACAATGGGATTGGACCTTTGGGATCTGTAGGGTTTTCAGTGGCTGATTGCCTTTATTCCTAGTCCATCTTAGTCTGGAAGCTCTGCTAAAACCTGTTCAGCATCATAGCAACACATAAGCTTCCACTGACAGATGGGTGGTGGCTATGCTTGAGGTGCATTGGCCAGGATTACTGGTGCCTAAAATGTTGAGGAAGGGAGTAAGGAGAGATGAGACTGGAGAGAGAGCCCAGGGCCAGGTTATCGAAGGATATGTGAATTTTCAAACTTTGTTGGAGCACTGGGGTTCTTTAGTGGTGCCTTGGGATGGGGAGAAAGACTGTGCAGAGAGGGCACTCATCACAGCATCTTGGCTCTTATCTCTCAAATATTGGGGTTCCATGTAATGTTTCACTTAAAAAAAATTCTAAAGCTTAAAAAAAAACCCAACAGCTACCATTGCTTTAGCTAATAAAGAGTCCTTGTAGCATTTTAAGCTGGGGACAATATGGTGGTAGCATGGTGTCTGAAACTGAAGGTTTCTGGAGGTAGGGGAGCCTGTCCCATGGTGAAATGGTCCATGCAAGAGAAATAGAAAGAAGGTGAGAGACTCACGAAAGAGTTAGAAGGTGAAAATGGTGGGATTTATTCATTGATTTAATATAAGGAGTGAGAGAGAGGGAAGGATCAAGAGTGAATACTGGGGTTTTGGCTTAGAGGACTGGGTATATGCTGGTGTTTTTAACTGGGAAAAGGAATAGAGAGGAAGGAACACATTTGGGCAGACAGATGAGTAGAGTGTTGGCCACGTGCCAATGGGACACTCAAGTAGAGATGACCTGGTGGCTGATTGATAAAGTCTTATATTTCTGGTTATATCCTAGCCTCCCGAACGTAGTGCCTTTCATGATATAGATAGATGTTAAGAGGAAACATATTTTTTACTTTAAAATTTACAGATGAAGCGTTCAACTTTCTCTACAACCTCTTCTCTGCTTTCAGTCTGATATCCTGCTTCTCAAAAGTGTGGGAAATCAGAATAGGCTGACCTGCCCTGTCCACGAATGTTATGCTCTGCTCTGCTAGATCAAGGTCCTCATTGCCCCCTAAACATATGCCACTCTGAAGCCCCTGGAAGAGACAGAGAGATGGTGGGAGATAGAAGTAGATATCACCCACACAGGGTTCATATAACATGTAATAAAAGGTACAATCTATGTCACAGTGTCCCCCCATTTCTGCTGACTCCCTTCACCCACTTTTTCCTTCTATCCAGTGTAACCCACCCTTCCAGACCCAATTCCAGTTCCACTTTCTCCATGAATCCTTCTCTGATCTACTTCTACAAGGGAGGTAAAACAGTCTGGAGGAACTGTCAGTCCGTAGGGGAAATTCATTCTTTAGATCACCCTTTCTCCCCACTTTGTGCTCCATTTGCCTAGAGACTCAACCATTCAGGCATCCCAGGTCTGCCACATTGGGTGCAGTTGCCTTTGTCTCTAGACAAGGAAAGTCCCTGGGCCCATCACAGTGCTAGGCATTCTCAGGAAGTGAGGACACCTTGTTTTGAGTCAAAGGCAGTAAACTAATCAAAAGGACTTGAACCCAGCTAGCCTGCCTGTCTCTGTAGCTGTGTCATGGTCTGTTTCTAGCCTGTTTGGGGCTACTGGGCTTCCATCACACATGTGCTAAGCTTGCTTTCCTCCTGCTTTATTTTTAGTCTGTTCCTTCTCCCGGATGAGTTCTAATTCTGTAGGCCTGGGCAAATGCTTAGCAACAAAGCCCAGGAGCACAGGGCCTCAACTCTCTGAGCACCTCTCTTCCTACATAGTCCTACCTCTTCAGTGAGTAGTAAGGTGCCTTCTTCCACTAGTAGCAACATGAAGGGCTACACTTAGTTCTACAGCAGCAGTGCCTGGAGGCTCTTCTCCACTCCCACTCTCTCTTCTGAGTTCTCTGCTTCTCAGGGTGTCCAGGGAACTCCAAGATGACTCCAGCATGGATTGCAGCCTCTTTGGGGACAATCAAGATATTCAGCTCATTTTTTCCATGCATAGTCTTGCATCAGATCAATAGGGATTCTTTTTACCCCTCCCAAATATAGAAAGATTTATATAACCCACAAGGTATACTTGCAAAAAAAACATGAGGCCTGGTAAATTATACACTATTCATTTTGCTACTAAAATGATAAAAAAAAAAAAAAATGATACCCTTTGCTTAATTAATGTAGCGATATGTTGCAGCGCATATCATCTTCATTCATTAAAATCCCTATATATATGTATGTGTGTGTGTATATATATATATATATTTTTTTCTTTAAAGGACATCCAGCAGCAGTTAGGAAGAATACAATCAGATCCCACAGTGTTTGAGGACATAACTGCACTAAAAATAGGCTTGTTGTCTCACCCTAAAGAACTTCACACACATCCATCCATCTGTCCACCCATCCATTCATCTATCCATCCGGCTGTCCATCTGTCTGTCCATACGTCCATTCATCCATCCATCCATTAACAAATAATTGTCAAGCACTTATTCTGCGTCAGGCACCATGTAGATGCTGGGACACACCTGGTCCCTGTCCTCAAGGACCACATGGGCTAGTGTAAGAGTCAGATAAGTCAAAAGGCACTTACAAGGCAGTGTAAATGCTGTGACAGTGGTAAGTCAGGTGCCCTGGCAGTACGTAGACGTGTTGGGTCAGGAAGGCTTCAGTAGATCACTAATTTGAGATGATGCTTTTACTCATTTTTTACATGAATATTTTCTGACTCCCATTACCCTGACAACTTGAATTTAGCATCTTGTCTGTCTTCTTCTTCAGTGTTCCTACCCCAGCATGTATAGTGGTAACTGGGACATAGGAGAGGCTTCAAAATACATAGAATGGCTAAGTGAATGCTGTAAAAAGAATGGTATGTGCAAAGTTCCAGAGTTGAGAGGACACATACCATGTTCTGTGCAGGTTAAAGGCCACTGTGCCACATCCTCTGATGCTTCTGCCAATCCCCACCCCTCAGCCCATCACCTTCCTACACGTACTCCACCCACCCCTCTACACAGTCGTCCCCACCCACTCTTTCCCACGGGACCTGGCGTTTTTCCACTTGCAAGAGTAAATAAGCACGTTTGCATCCTAGAACAACAGCAGCCATGTCTCTCCATCACCTCAGGGTTAATGGCCAATGACTCCCGTGTACCCTCTGCACGGAACCATGAAAGAGGAAGCTCGGTCATGACCACCTGACAGCCTCACTGTTGCCCAGAACAATCACACAGGCCCCGTACACACACTTGCTGTTGGGAAACTCTGCCCAAAGTGGCACTGAGGTCAGAGTCAGAAAAACCTGTGTTCACATGCCTACGTGGTCTTTGGCAACTTACTTAATCTCTTTCTCCATCTTTAAAATGGAGATTAAAAATACCCACTTCATAAAATATGTATGGATAAACCAGTCAACGCATGTGAACTGCCCAACATACAGTGTACACTAAATAAATGTAATTGTTATTATTGGATGAAACCTAAGACTCTTCCAGTTTTAACAGTTTACCCCTCATTGCCACCAAAAACTCACACATGAACAATTTTATTTCTACTATTTCATTTAATCCTAACAACTACCACATGGGCTGATACTATTACCATGATCTACACTTAACTGATAACACACCTGTCTTAGTTATCTAGTGCTGCTATAACAGAAATACCACAAGTGAATGGCTTTAACAAGGAGAATTTTATCCTCTCACAGTCCAGTAGGCTAGAAGTCCGAATTCAGGGCACTGGCTCCAGGAGAAGGCATTCTTTCTCTGTTGGCTCTGGAGGAAGGTCCTTGTCACCAGTCTTCCCTTGGTCTGGGAGCATCCAGCACAGGAAACTCAGGTCCAAAGGACACACTCTGTTCCTGGAGCTGCTTTCTTGGTGGTATGAGTTCCCCATGTCTGTCTGCTTGTTTCTCTTTTTTATATCTCAAAAGAGATTGGCTTAAAACACTATCTAATCTTCTAAATCTCATCAACATAACTGCCACTAATCCATCTCATTACATGATATGGTAGGATTTACAGCACACAGGTAAATCACATCAGATGGCAAAATGGTAGACAATCATACAGTACTGGGAATCATGACCTAGCCAAGTTGACATATTTTGGGGGGACACAATTCAATCCACGATAGCACCTGAGCCTAGAGAAGTTGAGAAATGTTTCCTAATCCCAGCTGGGATTCAAATCCAAGTCTATTTGTTTCTGAGACTCTCGCTTTTAACCCTTTGGGAACTCGTGGGACGTACAATATCCAGACCACTTTTTATGCCTCTGGAGTTCTTTGGGAAAGAGGTAACCCAATTTTGAAATGTGTGAAATTCAAAAATCCTGAGGCGGGGTGGGAGCCTCATTTTTGTGTGGATTGAGTGTTGTCTTAAATCGTGCCTCCCAGACGTGTGAATTTTCAAAACTTTTGACAAATTTGCCTTTATTTCTGTAAGATAAGCCTCCTCCCTAGTTTTCCAGTTACTATGATCTCATGAGAATGTACTTAGCACAAGAATAAGCTATTGCCAGTCTTCATTCAGTCATAGTGGCCACTTTCTCCTTTATGAAGAATGGCATTTACTTACCACGTTGGTGACTTTTGCTACATCCAAGTACCATCTATACTATTCACATAGTAATTTTCTTTAAATTAGATTCAAAATTACTCACTTTTTCAACAGCCTCATTCTAAGAAATAATAATCATGAAAATCACAGGTTTTATGTCCCATTTACACTTATATACATAAAATAAGTATAGTACCCCAAGCCATTGCCATTTGAGTTGGTTCCAACTCATAGTGACCCTATAGGACAGAGTAGAACTGTCCCATGCAGTTTCCAAGGCTGCAAATCTTTATGGAAGCAGAATGTCTCATCTTTCTGCCATAGAAAGGTTGGTGGATTTGAAATGCCAACTGTTTTGGTTAGCAGCTGAGCACTTAACCACTGTGCCACCAGGGCTCTTTAAGTGTATGTGTACTTTTTAAAATTTTTCTTCATGATCCCCCCAATGTAATCTCCTGTACCACCTGAGCATTCGTTCCCAGTTTCAGAAACATTGTACCAGGCAATGGAGAGCCACTGTACATTGTGAACAAAGAGAAAATCAAAGAGACCTTTTGGGGAAATGGATTCTACTTCCACAAACATCAATAAACACACCCTGAACACTCACAGGTGAAAGGCGTTGAGTGAGGTGTGGGTAAATTGACCATAGTTTGTATTACTGGGATATATGTGGCTCTAGGAGCATTGGATGTGTGCTGGCGTGAGAGGCACAGGAAAAATATGGTACCTGGCACCTTCCTGGGGTGGGAATTTAGTTCATTGGTAATTAAAGTAAGACATTACAGCTATATTATGGAGATGTTTAGTTAACAAAAGTCATGGAATCATTTAATAAAAAAATAGACCAAGTCTGCGAAATTTCACCCTGGGTATGTGTAGCTTTGGCTCAGACCCCGGAGCAGAGGGGATCATGGTCCTCTTCTTTAGCCCATGGCTCTCAACCTTGGCTGCACATCAGGATGTCTGAGGACATCTTTTAAATCACTGAGGCTCAGACTCTACCATAAGCCATTTAATCTCACATCTCTAAGGATGGGGCCCAGGAATCGATACTGCTCAAACTTCCCTAGATAATGCTAATAAGCAGTCAAGATTGAGAAATACTATTTTAGGGGTGCTTTTTTGGTGGGAAAGGGAGCCCTGGTGGCACAGTGGTTAAGAGCTACAGCTGCTAACCAAAACGTTGACAGTTCAAATCCACCAGCCACTCCTTGGAAGCCCTATGGGGCAATTCTACTCAGTCCTATAGGGCTGTTATCAGTCAGAATCGAATCAACCGCAATGAGTTTGATTTTTGGTTTTGGTGGGAAAATATAAGGGAACCCTGAAAGAGAGCAACAAGGGATTAGGGTTAGAAAACCTGGTCAGGAAGCTATTCTAATAGTCTGTAAAGAATCTCCACATTTTCATTTGTTAACATTACAAGATTTACAAATTCATACCTAGCACACCTACAACAGACACATAACAACAACAAAAAAATCACAAATGCTCATGAACTGATAAGTGCATACACATAAGCAATACACAGCCAGATCTTATTTATAAGTACACAGAGCTTGCCTTCGAGTTGACTACAAGCCTAGTCAATTCACTCAAACACTTCTGTATGGCAGCTATACTACAAGAACTGGGAGTCCAATCAGCTTTAAACTTGTATAAGATTGGGGCAGCTTCTGACAAAGCACAGCTACCAAGCTTGAGGATCTAATTCTATTCTTCCCATAATAAAGGAGTCACAGAGAAAATATATATATTCATAGAGACTCCACATTCACATCACACACACCACGCATACATACATTCCCACCCACGCGTACACTAGGCAGGTTAGGTTGAACAATCCTCAAACTCGGATACCTCAAACTGCCTTCAGGACATTATGGGGCTTTTTTTCCTGCTACCTCTAGTCCCACTTCCCCAAGCCTGAAGGTCAGGGCCCCTCCTGACTCCTAGCTGTGAGAAGGCCCTCTGTCCTAGATTAGAGGGGCACTTGGCAAGAAACAAAAGAAATTGCAGCCCAGCTCCCAGGGCAGTACTTTGCTTGCTTCACAGTTAGTTCTTCTTGCTCCCTGGGCCCCCAAACAAGAGGCCACTCAGAAATTACAATTCAGAAACAAGAAGGCATTGTCCCCTGGGCCTGGGGGCTTTCCTGAGGCTTGGGTGAGAGAAAGCAAGACGAGAGTGTTCCCTGGGCTGGGAAGATCTGAAGAGAAACAACTTCTCATGCAGCTGGCCGAGCTGGCATCATCCAGATTGATGCAGGTACTTGCCCTGATTTCCTCTTAGGACTCTAAGAACTCCTTCTCTGGAACCCTTGCTCAAAAATCTATTTCCATGTGGCACTAACCCTACCTACCCTCAGCTTCAAAGGCCCTTGGGCAGCTCACAAGCTCATCCTGAAGGAGCAGAGAAAGGGCAGGAGTTACCATGGCCTCACCCTGAGGGACCAGCTTAATCTCCCCCAAATATTCACTCTCCAGAGTGGGGGACCCCAGCCTGCCTGGCCCGAAGCATCAACAGTTGGCATGCAACATGTAGCCAAGTCTCCCAAGAGCTGCGGTGGACCCTCACCCTCAGATCCAGCCTTTCGTGCTCAGACTTGGTAGTGTCAAGTAATGAAGAATTTCAGTGAGGATCAATAATTATGGTGAGGTCTCACCCTGCTCCCTCCAGGATTCATTACAGCAATAGCCTCTGTCTTAGTTATCTAGTGCTGCTATAACAGAAATACCACAGGTGGGTAGCTTTAACAAACAGAAATTTATTTTCTCACAGTTTAGGAGGTTAGAAGTCCAAATTCAAGGTGCCAGCTTTAGGGGAAGGCTTTCTCTCTGTGTCTGCTCCTGGGTGATCTTCATGTGGCTTGGCGTTTGCCTTCCCCAGACTCAGATTCTCTTGTTTGCTTGTTTAATCTCTTTTATATCTCAAAAGAGATTGATTTAAAACACACCCTACACTAATCCTGTCTCATTAAGGTAACAACGACAACCCATTCCCAAATGGGATTATAATCACAGGCATAGAAGTTAGGATTTATAACGCATATTTTTGGGGGGACACAATTCAATCCATAACTGCCTCCTAACTGGTTTTCCTTCTTCAAATCTCATCTCCAAGCAGAGTTTCCACAGGACAGAATTACCATGCTAAAACGTAGTTCTGATTATGCCACTATTGAGATCCTTCATAGCCCCCCTCTGCCCCAGAATAAAGTTCAAACTCTTTAGCGTTGGCTACTCAGCCCTAAGGAGCCCTGGTGGTGCAGTTGTTAAGCCTTAGGCTGCTAACGAAAAGATCAGTGGTTTGAACCTACCAGTCACTTTGTGGGAGAAAGATATGGCTGTCTGCTTCTGTAAAGATTACAGCCTTGCAAACCCTGTGGGGAAGTTCTACTCTGTCCTATAGGGTCACTATGAGTCGGAATTGACTCAATGGCAACAGGTTTGATTTTTTTCTTTACTTATACCCTTGTCCTGTCCCCTGCCCTGTGCTCCCCTATGTGCACTTGGGCTTTAGCAGTTTCTTGGATACAACATTTTCTTTCCTCTATCTGTGCTCTGTCCATGGTCTTCCTTCTTCCTGACATGTCATCACCCACCAAACTTCACTCTCATGTCCTACCCACATGCTCACTGCAGTTCCTACCTGCTCCAAAAGCCAAAAACCAAACCCAGTGCCATCAAGTTGATTCTATGGGCCTGGCCCGTGGGAAATTGAATACTTATTCAGTGAATGAATAATTACTTGAAACAATGCTACTCCTTCTTTAAGATTTGGCTCTATCATCATTGTTTCTGGAAAGACCTGTATGTTCCTTTTTATAGATTGCTTCAAACTCATTTTAATTTTCTTTATTTACATCTGGGAGGTACAGATGACTAACTCAGCTGCAAACAAAAATGTTGGTGGTTCAAGCCCACCCAGAAGCAACTCAGAAGAAAGGCCTGACTATTTACTTCTGCAAAACCATCCACTGAGAACCCCATGGAGCACAGTTCGATTCTGACACACATGGGGTCACCATGAGTAAGAGTCAACTTGATGACAACTGTTTGGGTTATTTAGTTCCACCATAAAATGTGAGTTCCTTCAGGACAGGAACAGTAACTTTGTTTTCTGGGCAACACCAACGGCTGGCAAAGAATCATTCCCAAACAAATGATTGTTGAAATAAAATGAGGTGAACCAGAGCCACACCAGTGTATCGGCATATTCTACAAGTGGAACCATCTACAGACTGGTATTTTGTTCAGCTTAAACTCGTGGTTTTGGAGTCAAAGTATGCGTGAAAGGCAAGAAGAAGAGGATCTGACCTGAATGTGTGAGGGCTGAGTTGGCTGTTCCCTCAGAGACAGCAAAGAACAAAAGGGCTCCTCCTCTGTCGTTCTTAACAATGCCTTGGCAGCGATCAGGGCTTAATAGCAGTAGTTAGAACAGGTCTGCTTATGTTCTGTGTGCAAACTGGGGAAAATAAGCAAACACTACAGCAGAAACCAATGCAGTTCCTATGTTTTCTATTTAACAGCGCCAGCAAGCAGCCTGTTGATGCTAATTGCATAGGGGATAGGGGGTCTCTCGGGTACCCAGGGAAAGGTGAAATAATGCCACAAGAAAAGCCTGAGCAACAAGCTTACGTGTCAATATTTATGTCCCTTCCAGGACAGGAACCAGGTTCTTGAAGTGATGGCAAAATCAGTTCTGTGCCAACCAAAGACGAGGTCATCCCAGGGGAAGCCAAGAAGAGCAGTTTTTACGAGTAAAATCCTGTGTTTTGCTGATGAGCAAACACATCTCAGTTGCAAATGCTTATTCGATTAACATTGAGCAGACTGAATTCTCAAAACCAATTGGATGACGGAGATCCAGTTCATTAGTAAGTAAAATTTTCGCCTTCCATGCGGAGACCTGGGTTCGATTCCTGTCTGATACACTTCAAGTACAGCCACCACCGGTCTGTCAGTGGAGCTTGTGTGTTGCTATAATCTTGAACAGGTTTCAGCAGAGCTTCCAGACAAGACAGACTAGGAAGAAAGGCCTGATGATCTATTTCTGAAAATCAGCCAATGAAAATCCTATGGATCACAATGGTCTCGTTCAGTTGCACGTGGACAATGAAGAAAGGAGAAGAAGAAAATAAGAAGTGCTGAATTTTTTGTTTGCTTTTTAACCTTACTTGTTTGAAGTTACGAGGAAGGTACACACCGGCTCTGCTCAGAACGATTCTACTGCTACCAAGTCCACTTCCTTTACTTGCCATCTCTCAGCAAGGAATACCATGTTGAATAGATGATCTGGGTCCTGGAACCAGTCATATCCCAGGAGGGAGTGGAGATGTGTGTGTGTTAAGGTGAGGGAGAAAAGGGGAGGACATTGGTACTGAGACCCTTTTAGGAAGTCTGGTGGCCTCAGGAAAGTGGCAGTTGTGAAAGGGTTAAATTCTGAATGCGGCTCATGAGACATCCTCAAGCATTTTCTAGAATCATTTTGGAGTCATGCTCTGGAGATGTTTTCATCCGACAGTGAGATTCTTTTGAAGTTGGAGCATTTAAAACCCTAAGCAGCAGTTTTTTCTCTCCTCTCATTTATTACATATGCTTCCTTTGGACCACTATTCATGGAATGGATAATATAGTAGTTATCCACTGGAACAATTATTCTCTTGTTTTCCTCTATAAATCTCGGCCATAATGTTCTTCTTTTCCTTAGAGTCCACCAGTACAATGAACAGATGGGCCATGTGAGGACAGAGGGCTCCTGAGACTGCGTGGAGCTGTAAGAAAGTAGGGCTTAGAACAGGGAGGGCCACGGAAAAGTGCAACAGCCCCGTAGCAAAGGCCTTGGCTGCAATTTGGTACGTCACGATTTCTACCAGCTGGCCAACTCAGTTAATGAAAGAGACCCCCATCAATCCAGATTTTAAACCAGAAAGTTCAAATAACCATTTTAACTTAGAGTTTATTACAATGATATAAACCACAAGTTAGAAAGCTGATATTGGGGATCATTCAAAAAAAGCATTTTTCAGAATATAACCAGTAATTCACCTTTACCTTCTTGTAGAAGCTGAGGATACCTAAGTATTTACAAAGACAACATAAATACTGTATATAGTTCTTGTTTTAGTATTTTAGTTGTTTGAAAACTTTCTGTCTATGTGCAGTCAAATGGTACCTGAAAGTTACTCTGAATAAACCCTAATATCTCAAATAGGGAAATACCATTTTACCTATCCTGTCCCCTGCCTTTCTGCTGCTCTCCTCCTTCCCCATCATCCCCTTACATTTTTCTAGGAACTTAGCCTTCCTCCATACACCGGTTACCAGAGAAACTGTCTCCTTAGTACAATGGTACCCACCCCCTGGTGGGAGTTGACTATACCGTGGCAGGTACTCAGGTCCAAACTGGCCCTTTCAGAGCCCCTTCTAGTACTCCAGTAAGTAGAACTGAGTAAGAAAAAGCAATCTCCCTCCTACCACAGTGAGGCATTGATAGTTAAGTGGTAGAATACTCGCCACTCATCCAGGAGACCCCAGTTTGATTCCTGGCCAACCCACCACATCTGCAGCAACCACCCATCTGTCAGTGGAGGCTTCCATGTTACTATGATGCTCAACAGGTTTCAGCAGAGCTTCCAGACTAAGATGGACTAGGAAGGCCTGGCAACCTACTTGCAAGAATCAGCTGATAAATACTCTATGGGTCCCAACAGTCTGGTCCACAACCGATTACGGGGATGGTGCAGGACTAGGCAGCACTTAATTCTGTTGTGCATGGGGTTGCCATCAGTCGGAGGCCAGCTCAACTGTAGCTATCAACAATAACAAGAACAACTTCTAGCACAAAGCCAAGACGATGTGAGCTCCTACATCACTCCCAAAGAGGCAGAGTTTGGAAGCACAAAAGACTGTATCAGAAGATAGCATTTTCATTTCCTGAGGGGAGAATGGCATTCCTGAAGTATTCCATTGGTTTGTGGCATGTTTATGCCAAATATATGAGGTCTTTGGGCCCAGGCTTTTACTAGCAATGACCTCAAGCTAGTCCCAGCTCCCAGCACTGTATTAAATGTTTATTAAAGCGACATCTCACTGTATGCGGTGACCACCCAACCACTCTATTCCAATGAATCTGTCTGTTAAGTAAGGAAGATCTATCAATATCAGTGATCAATTAGATGATTATGGTCAGTAAAGCTGACCAGCATTGTTTAATGGGCATTTATTCTTATGGCGCTTGGTTTGGCTGACTTCCACCCCATGTAAGTGGTAAGATTTAGAACCTATAAAAGAGAGTGAGGAAAGCTTTAGGGCCCTGACTTCTGGGTCCCTCAGAGGGCTGGGTATGCACATTATATTAAGACCCAGAGGACACCAGAGACATGAGTTAGGACAGAGTACTAGGGAAACACTGGGTGTTTCAGCATACTTAAGATTGCGATTTGCGGTAGATTAATTGGGAAAGTAGCCCCAATTATTCCCCTCCCAGGATTTATGCCCTCTAGGGTCGCTATGAGTTGGAATCAACTCTATAGCAATGGGTTTTTATGGGATGTGACTTTGTAGCTCTTCCCATTAAGAAATAATCTATTTCTCCACCCTTGAATCTGGGTCCATGGAATGTGGCACATGTGTCAGTTCTGAACCAAGGTCTCAGGAAGTCTGTATCACTCAAGGTTTCCAGAGAAACAGAACCACTAGCTGAAATTTTGGCAATTCGAACCCATCAAGAGGTGCCTCGGAAGACAGGCCTAGTGATCTGCTTCCAAAAGGTCACATCCTTGAAAACCGTTTGGAGCAGTTCTATTCTGCACACATAGGGTGGCATGGCATGGGTCTGAATCAACTCAACGACAACTAACAACAACATATATATATGGAGCCCTGGTGGCACAGTGGTTAAGAGCTATGGCTGCTAACCAAAATGTTGGCAGGTTGAATCCAACAGCCGCTCCTTGGAAAGCCTATGGGGCAGTTCTATTCTGTCCTACAGTGTTGCTGTGAGTCAGAATGGACTCAACAGCAACTGGTTTATATTTACACACACATATCCTATCTATCTACTTATAGATTTATTTTAAGGTATTGATGCACACGTTTATAGGGGCTGGCAAGTCCAAAGTCTGTAGGGCAGGTCAGCAGGCTGGAAACTCAAGAAGTAGTTGATTTTGCAATCTTGAGGCAGATTTTTTTTCCTCTGGAAAGTTTCAGTTTTTGCTCTTAAGGCTTCAATTGGTTAGATGAGACCCACCCACATTATTGAGGGTAATCTCTTTTACTTAAAGTCAACTAATTGCAGATGTTAGCAACATCTGCAAAATACCTTCACAGCAACATCTAATTGCCTAAATAACTGGATAAATAACTGGATACTATATAGCCAAATTGGCATACAAAACTATCACCTCCCACTTACTTTCTTGGAATTTTGCCACCACATGTGAGCAAAGCAAGGCCAACCTGCTGAATGATGCAAGACCATGTGGAGAAAAGCCCACTTGTCCCAGTCAAGTCCATCCCAGGTCAGCCTATACCCAGCCAAATCTCCAAACATATAAGAAAGAAGAGCAGAAGACCAGAGAACTGTCTACCTGACTTGTACCTGAGTCCAGGCACATAAGTGAAAACATCTGAGACCAGAAGAACTACTCATACCGTCATGAGCAATAATGTGCTTATTGGTTTAAACCAATGAGTTTTGGGGTAGTTTGTTATGCAGCAATAGCTGAGACACTATTTAAAAAAAAAAAAAAAAGGTCAAAGTCAGGTAAAGGACTCTGTGAAGGTACCTGCTGAACTTTCCTTAAAATCACAGTATATTGCACCATAAAAGTTGAAGCAGTCCCACATTCCACATTGATCTGGTTAGCAGAATCAATGGATCATAGGAAGGAGATAAAGTTATATCTCCATTGCATTTTTGCTTTCATGTTTTGCCTGTTTCTTGATCTACACATTTCTTTTGGGAGTGGGAATGTCAGTTCTGACGTCCCTCACACATCTACTCAGCTCAGACCTCTTTAAATGAACCCGATCAGTCTTCAGTAACACACTAGGGGTATAAGAAAGCCTACATCAGGCCCCATCCACGTTACTTCCTCCCGGATGCCCTCTCTGAGCTGCCTCAGAGACTCTCTGCGCTCTCAGTTCTTCCCTTTGTATAGTATTTATTACACTCCATCAGAACAGTGCCCTTACTTTTCAGACATTCCCACTAGACTGGAGGCTTCTGGAGGACAGGGACAGGGATGATGTCCACTTTGTCAATCGCTGAATCCTCAGCCCCCAGCACCGTGTTTTGCACATAGTGGCCCAAACCCCCTGCCATTCCGACTCATATCAACCCTGTAGGACAGAGTAGAACTGCCCCATAGGGTTTCCAAGGCTGTAAATCTTTATGTAAGCACACTGCCACATCTTTCTTCTGTGGCACATAATACGTGCTTGGTAAATATCTGCTGAGTGAACAAACGGCTGCAGGCCACTTTTTCTTTTTTCTCCATTGCACTTCTCATTCTGCTCTCCGTTTCATAATTTCTGCAGTCATGTTACACCTGTTTTCCATCTAGACCCTAGGTGCAGGAAACTAAGTAATATGCTGTCTTCTCTTAGTAGGAAGATGGAGAAATACTATTTACACCATAGAATATGTCTGTCAAAACTGGTGAACATAAAACAGTAAAATTTTGCTAGTCAAAAAAAGTAAGTAATGTCCAAGCATCTAAAAAATTCCTGTGTTATAGTCCTGGATAAATAAGGGAACCGTGACCATCTCTGCACGGCAACTAGCACATGGAATACCCTCAATTCATACTAGGTAACAACAATCTGGGTTCTACCTGCAACCAATCATGGAGATGTGAGACCAGGCAGCATCTCATTCTGTTGTACCTGGGGCTGCCACAAGTCAGGGACTGGCTCGACGGCAGCTAACAACAGCTATCTGGAATCAAGTAAGTTGAGCACTGACCTATGTGCTCTGTACTGGGTGATATGGGACAGATACAAGAAGTAATACAAACAGGCAAGGCCAAGGCGAGGCCAGGAACAGGGGTGATATCTCATTCACTACTAGCCAGTGCCAAGCTATCATGTGGACCAATTTCCACCCCAAACTTAAGTCCATTTGTTGACTTTGAAATCCTTCTTAGGCAGCATTGTGAAACGTTTACACTCCTCCTCATAACATTCTCTGATTTTATAAGATCTCACCTCAATGAAATGGGGATGAAGTTTCTAGAGGCTTTGTGTATCTGAGAAGGCAAAATTCAAATTCCTTTACTTACCAGAAATGGGCTTTGTTTTATGCAAAAATACATAGTCTGTCCTGTATTACAGCCACAGTGTAATGTCCCCAAGGGGTTTCTCTCTGTGTGCTCATTCCATTTTATTTGCTTCTCTGTGGCTCAATTTTCATGGGTTTTATTTACTTTTTTTGCAATGCCTAAAATCTCTGACATGCACCTTAATGAAAAGTAGCAAACCACTTGTAAGGTTTATAAGATGCTCAAGTAATGGGAATTAGAAATCATCACCTTTGGTGAGGGCAGCAAACGGTTGTCTGAATCAAGCTGACTTTGGTGGCACACATTATGATGGAACAAATTACTGATGAAGTGCTAAATTACGGGAAACATCCCTGTTACTTATTAAACACTTTGGTTAATAAGAACTGGAAAAATAAAGGGTTGAGGCACATTTTCATATCGCCAGTGATACCAGGTCAGAAGTGAACAGATGTGTGAACTTACAGCCCTGCTACCTGTGAAAGCCCCTCCACGGGAGGGACTGCCAACCTCCCAAGTTCTAACCAGACCTTGAACACATGGACAAATAACCTTCCTGTCTAAAATGGGTGGTGTTGGCCAATTCTAAGTCAATACTAGGTCTTTTAATGAGCACAGAAAAATAAAGCTGGAAATAAAGGAAAATTGGGCTGGAAAAGCCGGAACATGGAGATACAATACTTGAGAGATGTTTAATATTGTCTATTTGAAAGCTCCCACTTTTTAAGGTATGATCTAGCTGAGGAGCAAGGGTGTTATACCAGCCTTCCCTAGTAACTGGCTTCCCATTTTGGTGCATGTGCCTGAGTGACTGTCTTGGTAACTAGCCTAGATTTCTGGTTTTCTAAAACCAGAACCCTGACTTCATCTGGCTGCTCCCCTTGCTTCAAGGATCACCCTTCTACCTCTCAGAGGCTGGCCGTGTAACAGGATGCCTGATGCCTGCCAGAAGGTTTATCTGATGCCATCACCTTGAATACTGACCTCTTAGATTTCTGAACACTGTGTGATCCTGGGTTCCTTGTAGTGATTCTGCACTCGATGGTCAAGGCTCTTCTGTTTCTTCCCGTGCTTGCCCCCACCATTGACAACTTCTAGCTCTGATTACGCCTGTCTGTACAGGTCCCCTCCAGGTCTCAGATTAGTCTGCTGAACTATACTCACTTTGACATCAGCAGAAGGGTCTGCCTACTGCCTCTAAACCACCAAAAAAATTGCTGTCAAGTCAATTCTGACTCATGGAGGCCCCATGTGTGTCAGAGTAGAACTGTGCTCCACAGGGTTTTCAATGACTGATTTTTTTGTAAGTACCAGCCCTTTCTTAGAGGAATCTCTGAGTGTACTTGAACCTTCAACATTTTAGTTAGCAGCTGAGCAAGTTAATTGTTTGCACCACCCAGGGCTACGCAGCACCACATAGGAGAGTGGAATTCCAGGCCCAGCCACTGTGCAGTAAATGGGATACAAGGCCAGAGTCTGAAGATCCAGTTCTAGCCCAGAAACTGCCATTGGCTAGCTGTGTCATTTGAGAAACTCATCACACCTCTCTGAACTTCAGCTTTCTTATTCATTATTTCCTAATTGTATTTATATAAAAAAAAAAAATTGTATTTATAGAGGGGCTGCTAAATATTGGAAATTCAAAAGATAAAAAAGACAAGGTCCTTGCCCTCAAGGAGCTCATTCTGGCAGAGGAAACAAGTCTTGTAAATAAATCATTAGAGTTATGGGCGAAGCGCTAAGAAAGGCATAGTCAAAAGGTTATGAAAACACTGAGAAAGAATAATTAACTGTGCCTGGGAGACACGGAGGAAGAGATGTTTGAGCAATCTTCAAGGTTGCATTGGCATTGACCAGGGAGCAAAGTGCCTCCAAGGCAGAGAAAATAACATATGCAAAGGTACAGAGGTGAGAACTGCAGGAAAGAAACCAGAAATTGAATAGGATTTGGGATGCCTGGATGAGGATGTAAGTGGCCAGTAATGAAGTTAAAAAGTAGACAGGAGCTAAATAACGATAGGCCTTTTCATGGCAGGCTAAAGCGGTTATCTTTCACTGTATAGATAATGAAGAACCATTAAGGGCTTTTATGTTTATTAGATCAGTTATGTGTATGAGATAACTGTGGCCCACGTAGAGAGAATGGATTGATGAGGTAGGAATTGGAAGTAGGGTGGTCAATGAGAAAGGTATTTCAACAGGGCGGGTAAGAGAGACAGAGCACTGTAGAAGTACAGGAAGCAAAGACAAAAGCTTCATAGAATGAAGAATTAGAGGAACATGGCAATTCATTGGGAGCCCCTGAGTGGTGCAAATTGGTAGCACTTTAGCCGCTAACCAAAATATTGGTTGTCGGAGTTTACCCAGAGGCATGTTGGAAGAAAGGCCTGGGGATTTACTTCTAAAAAACCAGCCATTGAAAACCCTATGGAGAACAGTTCTACTCTGACCTGAGTTGGAATCAATGCAACAGTAACTGTTTTTTTTTTTTTGTAACTAATTAGGTGTGAGGTATATGGGAGAAGCAGAAGTCAGGTTACCTCCAAAGATTCTGGTTTGGATTCATTGATGAGGATAAAGGGACTCTATTGGGAAAGATGAAAGCGGATTTCTGTTTTGCAAAAGTCATTTGAGATGCTGAAGAGCCAGCCAGGTGAAGATACCCATGGGGGTAAGAAACATTGCCCAGGAGCTGAGAAGTCTGGGTTAGTGATACATCTATGAGAGCCATCAATAGGGGGGATGATTATGTCATAAGAACTGAGGAGCTCAGCCATATAGAGCACACACAGTGAAAAGAGAAGACGGTCAACAGCAGAGCCAGAGGGGAAGAGCCGCGTTTGAAGACCTAGTGAAAAAAGAACCAGCAATACGCTGAGCAGAAGTTGTTAAGGAAGCAGGAAAGCCAGATGAACAGGGTCACCAAAGCCAGGAATGGAAATTTTCCCAAAGAGCAGTGAGCAGAGTCAAAGTGACAAAAATTCAAGTCCAGACTAGGAAAGCATTCATTGGTTTAGGCAGAGGGTAATGGCAATTGGAGGGTTATTGATGACTTTGTAATGAGCAGTTTCTAGGAATGATGTACCAAAGATGAGAGGTGATTACAGACAGGTCATGAGACATTACAGCCAGTGGGTATAGGCTATTTAAGGGAAAGAGAGAGAGAAGTAGCCAGAGGGCAACACAAAGTAGAAGGAGACTTTTTATATAAAGTGGAAGAAATCTAAGCATATGTACAATGAAGGGATTAGATGATATGATCCCCAAGATTCCTTCCAACCCTACTGTCCTTTGATGCTAAGGACCATACTTAAGAAAGGAGGGAAAGAGTCTCCTACTACTGGAGAATTTCCAATACAACGAGAAATATGAGCTGGAAAATGTTAAGTGACTCAACATAGTTTCTAAGGCTTCCCACTTGCCTGCCTCTCTCTGTCCTTCCAAAAACCAAGCCATTCTGATGAGCTCTGAGCATGAGCAGCACTTGGGGAAAGCTCACTGGAGCCCAAAGGCGTGTGTTGTTAGTTGCCATCAAGGTGACCCCATGGACAGCAGAACAAAACGTTACCCAGTTCTGTGCCACCTTTGTAATCATTGGTATGTTTGAGTCAACTGTTGGTATGTCGTTGGGGCTACTGTGTAGTGCCTTCCAACCTGAGGGGCTCATCTTTCAGCAATGTATTGTACAATATTCTATGGTGATCCATAAGATTTTCATTGGCTAATTTTTGGAAGTAGATCACCAGGCTCTAGTGTGTCTCAGTGTGGAAGCTCTGCTGAAACCTGTCCACCATGGGTAAGCCCGCTGCCTTTGGAAATTTTGGTGGCTTATCTTCTCACATCATAGCAACACACAAGCCGCCACAGTACAACAAACTGACTGATGAGTGGCGGGAAGCCATTTAGCCCACCTGAAGTTTGCACCTTCGGTTTCTATCCTATCAGCCTTCTCATCTAGTATTTACAGACTGAGTCTTCTCTGATCTATAACAATCTCCCAGGATATTGTCTGGTTTTAATTTGAAGACCCTAAAAATAAGAAAAACCATAATCAGAGTCAAGTGACAAGCAAGAGGGAAAAGAGTTTGGGCGGGAAAGGGGAGAAGGTAAGCAAACTAAGACAGAACCTACTTCCCTCTCTTCTAGGAGTTTACGTCAGATTTTACATTAGTTATCTCTGTAGCTCTTCACCTGTCTAGGTTAATATTCTCCAGGGAAGACCAAGTTGAACATGAACTACAGAAGACTTAAGCGTTCAATCTATTTTAATCTGTTAGCAAGATATTTCTGAAATAATTTTTCGAAGGCATTTTAGACTTTCAAGAGGAAGAATCTTATCTTCAGTGAATTACTATTTATTAAGGCTTTAATACTTTTTGTTGTTGTTGTTGGCAGGCTGCTTTTTGTGGCCCATTAAAGCAAAGTTTATCTTTGGGGGAAGAAAAGCACAGCTTGGTTTTCAGCCTGGGTAAAGGAAAAAATTCTACATGATCAGTTTTAATCTCACCTGCTGAAGGGTCTTTACTACTTAATGAAGTATATTGGGAATGCATGTGACACCAAAGGTCACCCCTAAATAGAGCTCAGAGGGGAGGGAACGAAAAGCACAAATTAGATTCACTGGCTGTGCTAGGTAGCAGGAAGCTTCCAATCTTCATCCCATTTGTGACAGAGAGAATCAAGCAACGGTTCTGGAATATGGCTTCTGGGGAGGAGAGCCGGGGTGGGAAGGCTCAGCCAGTTTCATGTTTGCTTGTTTTCTCTGGCCAGTCATGTGAAGAAAGTTGGCTGGGAGTTTTTTTCTTTATTATTGTTGTCTATGACACAATCACTACATTATACTGGAGCTCTTTGAAAAGCCGGTGTGCAGCTCAATTGCCTGATTAGCATTGTGATTTAATGGAACACGGTGTAGCCTTAGGGAAGCCCAGGATTCTACAGTGGCATGGGAGAGGGGTTGGCGCCTTCAGAATTTTTAGAAAATATGCCAAAACCCGCACAGGCAGCACAGAATTCCCAGGGGCCTTTGTACTTTTTTTTGAAGATGAAATTCACATAACGTAACAACCGTTTTAAAGTATACAATTCAGTGGCATTCAGTACATTCACCATGTTGTACAACTGCCACCCCTGTCTAGTTCCAAAACATTTTCATCACCCTAAAAGGAAACCCTGTACACACTAAGCAGTCATTCCCTGCACTCTCCTCCCCACAGCTTCGGCAATACCAATTTGCTTTCTGCCTATATGGATTTATCTATTCTGGAGATTTTGTATAAATGGAATAATAATATGTTACCTTTTGTGTCTGGCTTCTTTCACTTATCATAATTTTTTTAAGGTTCATCTATAGTGTATCAGTACTTCATTCCTTTTTATGGGTGAGTAATATCACATTAGGAGTCCCTGGGTTGGAGCCCTGATGGTGCGGTGATTAAGAGCTCAGCTACTAACTGAAAGGTCGGCAGTTTGAATTCACCAGCCACTCCTTGGAAACCCTATGGGGCAGTTCTACCCTGTCCTATATATAGAAAAAATATATATATATATATGTATATGGTCGCTATGAATTGGAATTGACACAACAGCAACGGGTTTGGCAGTGCAAATGGTTAGGATGCTGAGCCACTAACTGAAAGGTTGGAGGTTTAAGCCACCCAGAGGGGCCTCAGGAGAAAGGCCTGGAGATCTACTCCCCCAACCCCCTCTCCCTGCCAAAATCAGCCATTGAAAAGCAGATCTACTCTGACACACATGGGGTTGCCATGAGTCAGAATCAACTCCACAGCACCTGGTTAATATCCCACTGTATGTATACCATATTTTATCCTTTCGTTTGTTGATGGACATTTGGGTTATTTCCATCTTTTGGTTTTTGTGAATAATGTCGTTATGGACATTCATGCATAAGTATTTATTTGTTTGAGCACTTGTTTTCAATTGTTTCGGGTATATACTTAGGAATGGAATTACTGGGTTATATGGTAATGTGCAGAAACCCTGGTGGTTTTTTTTTTTTTTATGGTAATGTGCAGAAACCCTGGTGGTATAGTGGTTAAGAGCTACTGCTGCTAACCAAAAGGTCGGCAGTTAGAATTCGCCAGGAGCTCCTTGGAAACTCTATGGGGCAGTTCTACTCTGCCCTATAGTGTCACTATGAGTCGGAATCAACTCGAGAGCAACAGATTTGGTTTGGTTTGTTCAGTTTATGATAATATGGAGGAACCCTGGTGGCACAGCCCTTAAGAGTTACAGCTGTTCAACAGAGAACCCCTGAGAGAACAGGAGAGCAGTGGGATGCAGACCCCAAATTCTCATAAAAAGACCAGACTTAATGGTCTGACTGAGACTGGAAGGACCTCGGTGGTCATGGCCCCCAGACCCGCTGTTGGCCCAGGATAGGAGCCATTCCCTAGGCCAACTCTTCGGACATGGATTAGACTGGACGGTGGGTTGGGGAGGGATGCTGGCGAGGAGTGAGCTTCTTGGATCGGGTGGATACTTGAAACTATGTTGGCATCTCCTGCCTGGAGGGGAGATGAGAGGATAGAAGGGGTTAGAAGCTGGCAGAATGGATGCAAAAAGAGAGTGGAGGGAGAGAGCAGACTGTCTCATTAGGGGAAGAGTAATTGGGAGTATGTAGCAAGGTGCATATAAGTTTTTGTGTGAGAGACTGACGATTTGTAAACTTTCACTTAAAGCACAATAAAAATTATTAAAAAAAAAAAAGAAGAAGAAGAAGTTACAGCTGTTAAGCAAAAGGTTGGCAGTTTGTATCCACCACCTGCTCCTTGGAAACACTATGGGACAGTTCTACCCTGTCCTATAGGGTTGCTATGAGTTGGAATCAACTTGACAGCAACAGGTTTAGCACAGGTTTTTGGTAATGCTATGGTTAACTTTTTGAGCAACTGCCAAATTATTTTCCCTTTGTACTGTTTCTATGCAAAGAATTAACCTCAGCTCTTGAGAACTCAGTTTTTGAAATCATGTTACTCTTGTAACCTGGGAAGTTTGTCTTCCTAAGTATTTCTGACCCTGTAATGAGGAAAGTGAGAATGCTAGCCTCAAAATGGGGCTCCAATTGGTCTGAATCCTGATGTTATAGACAAAACACAGGCTTCCAAATCAAAAAAGTCTGGACTTATGCCCTGCCCATGCCACCAACTAGCTGTGTTAGAGAACCTCCCTGGCCCAACTTACTCACCTGTAAATGGAGGATAAGGTCTAGCCCACAGGGTCATCAAATGGATGATATGAAAAAATCCAAATGCATTTTCATTAACAAATATTTATTGGGTGCCTAACACGTATAAAGCACTGTCCTAGATACATAGGATACAACAGTGAGCAACACCAACATACAGAGCTAAGGCATGCAAACTGCCCAGCCCAGTGCCTGGCCTCTAACATGACTGTGACGGTAATTTCATATGTCAACTGTGGAAACCAGTTATTTGGTCAAACACTAGTCTATATGCTGTTATGAAGTAGTCACAAGTAAGTTGGCCTTAGGTAAAACAGGTTACCCTTCATAATGTGGGTGGGCTTCATGCAGTCAGTTGAAGGCCTTAAGAGCACAAAGTTTTCCCTCGATGTGTTCTGCCTCTAAACTATAAATAGACATCTTGCCAAAACTCTTCTGTTCTTGGCCTGACCTATAGATTTTGGGACACAGGACTGCAGGAATCTCTAGTCTGTTGTGTGACCTACAGATTTTGGACTTGTCAGCCACCGCCATTACATGAATCAATTCCCTAAAATAAAAATCTATCTATCTATCTTACTGGTTCTGTTTCTCTAAAGATTCCTGATGGAGACAATGACTAATAGACAGGTTGAGGGTCCTCATGTTAGGTAATGCTTTGTTTCTAAAAACTTACTTCTAAATCCATTATTTTTCTCTGAAATCATAGGATTCAACCTTCGAAAGTTATTGAAAGCAATACAACTACAGAAATATCCCAAGACCTCAAAGACTAACTTCTTTTCCTCATTTGGAACTGACGGTAGCCAGACACTGTAACCATCTGCTGAAGGATCATGGTGTGTGGGTTGTAGGCAAGGCAGTGCCATCCCTAAGAAATGATAAAGGAAGGTGTTTTGGACCCATTCTTGGAAGGCTCTGAGCGTTGTCAAGTAATAACGGTTGCAGCCATCATCTGTTGGGGGAAAGAGGGGGCTTCAGCATTTGTTCAGGTGCATATAGAAACCAGGTCATGACTCATCTTCCTCAGTGCCATTGAGTCACCACATGTGGGATTGTCCTATAAGAAGGAAGGGGAGAATGCTAGGCCCAAAATGGAGCTCTAATTGGTTTGAATCTTGATGTTATAGACAAAACATGTGACACACACACACACGCACACACACACACTTACTGCATTTATGTTCCATGCATTGTGCTAGGTACCAGGCATATAATAATCACATAGACACAATCCCCAGTCTCGACAAGTTTATGGTGTACAGCAGAGATTGGCAAACTTTTTTTTTTTTTTCTGTAAAGAGCCAGGTAGTAAATATTTTAGGCTTTATGGGCAGTATCATCTCTGTCACAACTACTCAACTCTGCCACTGCAGTGAAAAAGCAGGCATAGATAACAGGTAAATGAATGATGTGGTTGTGTTCCTATAAAATTTTATTTACAAAATAGATGGCAGGCCAGATTTGACCCTCGGGCCGTAGTTTGCCAACCCCTGGTCTAAAGGGGAAGACAATTATGTAACTAGATAATGTCAACAAAATGTGGAAAATATTTAACAGTGATAGCAGAGGATAGGCACCTAACTTATCCTTGTCTGGAAGTTTCAGGTAAGGCTTTCTATTTAGGAGCTTATATCTGTTGCCCACCACCCGTCTGTGGTGGCTTGCTTGTTGCTATGATGCTGGAAGCTATGCCTCCAGTTTTTCATATACCAGCACCCATGGTGAACAGACATCAGTGGAGCTTATAACTAAGATAGAACAGGAAGAAAGGCCTGGTGACCTACTTCTGAAAATTAGCCAGTGGGGGAGGAAAAAACCCTATAGGTCACAACAGAATATCACTCGACAGAGTGCTGAAAGATGTGAACCCTCGGCTGGAAGGTACTCAAAATACACAGTGGTTAGAACAATGGACTCAAGCTTACCAGTGATCATGAAGATAGCACAGGACCAGGCAGCATTTTGTTGTGTTGAACATACAGAACAAAATGAGTCAGAGGCGACTAGTCAGCAGTTAACTAGCACAACAACAACTATCTGTAACCCAAAGTGGACATTTCTAATTCCTTTGCCCTTTTGAAAGAGCAGACCCTCCAAGAACCATTACTTTCCTGTTCGGGAAGCTATGGCAAAAGTCCAAGGGAGAGATGATGAAGATGTGAACTGAGCAATGGTTTTAGGAAGGGAGTGGAGCAAGAAGACTTGAGAAATATTTAGCAGGTAAAAGTGGGAGGACATGGAGATGAAATGCCGTGAAGGAAGGAAGTGGGGTGTCATGCTTCTGACAGGGTGGTTGGGCAGTTAGTCACCAAGATAAGGATATTAGGAGAAGCTTGACTTTGAAGTAAGAGGAGAAAGTTTATTTGCTTGTGGGGAATTGAAGTGGAAGCATCCAGCAGGTGGTAGACATACGTGAGTCCCTGTGCTCAGGGGAGAAGTGGGTACTTGAGTATTCTCCCCTGAACTATTGATCCAACCGACCAATGAACCAAACAGTTGTAATCTAGGATACTTCAATTCTTGGTGGCCCCATGTGTGTCAAACTGTGCTCCATTGGGTTTTCCGTGGGTAATTTTTTGGAAGTAGATTGCCAGATCTTTCTTCTGAGGAGTTTTTGGGTGGACTCGAACATCAAACTTTTTACTTAGTAGTCAAGCACATTAACTGTTTACACCACCCATGGACTCCCAAACTGTTGATTAAAACAAACAAACATAGAACATCAAAAACAAAGAAACCTGTTGCTGTTGAGTTAATTCTAACTCATAGCTACCTGATAGGACAGAGTAGAACTACCCCACAGGGTTTCCAAGGAGAGCAGCTAGTAGAGTCCAACAGCCAACCTTTTGGTTAGCAGCTGAGCTTTTAACCACTGTGCCATCACCAATGCTCCGAACTATTGATAGAGACTCCTAAAGGTCCTTTGTCTTGCTCCCATCAAATCTATCCTCACTCAGGAGCCACGAAGTGCTACCTAAAGCACAAATCTGACCTTGTTATTCCCCAGCAAAATATTCTTCCATGGTTCTTCACCTTCTATAGGTTCCTTAGTCTGACCAGAGAGGTTCTCCAAACCAGGCCCCTGCCAGCCTCTGCATCCCTATATGTCAGCATACCCTGCCTTCTCTGAGCTCCTCCGTGATGTCAAGGCCCAGCCAGGAGGTGGATTTGATGATTCAATGCAAATAAGAAATACTAAGTCAGCATCCCTGGGGATTGGACCCTTTCAATGTGGGCGAAAGTATAGAAATACTTATCCTCAGTGGCAGGAACAAAGTCTCAATTTTAGCTCAGGAGTCCTCAGCAAGATTGCAAACCTTGGCCTGGCAGCTCGCTGAACTGGTTACCCTCCCTCACCAACATACCCTGAATCTTCAACTTTTCCAGAATTTGTAGCACAAAGGTGAGCCCCACCGGGAGTGAGGCCTTCTCTCCCATCCTGTTCTCTATTAGCCACACCTGGAGAACTCAAGGCACTGGGAAATAAAAACTAGCTCCTCCTCCCACAAACTCTAGGGACCTCATTAAACTCAAACTGCCTAGCATTCACATCACTGCTCCTGAAAAGTAAACAGGATCGATTTTCCTTGGCTGGGGAGCAGAGGCTGGCAACTTAGTGCTGATGTTTAGACTCATCAGACACCTCTTCAGAAGAGGATTAGCTGTGAGGCTCCTGGCACTCACAGCTGATGTTTAAAAAAAAAAAAATCTAAATGATGATGAAGGTGGAAACATTCTCCAAAGATTATGGGTCAAAGAAACAAGAAGTAAAGTTTTTGAAGAAATATTTACAAAAAGGATGATAACTGCTAACAGGCTTGTTCTATACGAGCAGACACAGTTTAAAAAAAAAAAAATCTGTCCACCACCTGTGGCATATTCAGGCTTTGCCTCGAGGAGGACTTGTTTTCTTACCTGGTGGGTTGAGTCACCCAGCAATGTGTAAGCTATCAGTCCATAAGCCACAGTAAGGGTGATTTCAGGCCATCTCTCATGGTTCACTAAGATGAAAACTTTTCTCTTCTGCTGTATTGATTCTAAAGAATCTTTGTCTTTTCCATTCAACATTACATGACTTTTAGTAAGGAGAATCCATCGGTTTGCTGTACTGTGGTGGCTTATGTGTTGCTATGATGCTGGAAGCTATCCCACCGGGATTTCCAATACCAGAAGGGTCACTTACAGTGGACAGGCTTCAGTTGAGTTTCCAGACCAAGACAGACTAGGAAGAAAGCCCTGGTGACCTACTTCTGAAAATTAGCCAATGAAAACCTTATCAATCATAATAGAATATTATCTAATATAATGCTGAAAGATGTGCCCCCTAGGTTGTCAGGCATTACATCACTGCTGCAACAATGGACTCGAACACACCAACGATCATGCAGATGGTGCAGGACCAAGCAACATTTCATTCTGTTGTACATGGGGTCACCGTGAGTCAGAGCCAACCTGATGGCAGCTAACAACCACGGTAATAAGAGCAGTGCCCCACCAGAATAAAAACTGCCAGCCTCGCCACGGAACTGGGCACCTAGCCTGGGTCTTCTCCTTCAAGATGTGCTTTCCAAAGGGTCTTTGATCTGACCTTAAAAGGAACTGCATGTCTCCAAGTCCAGGCCCAGGAGAAACCTGTCTGAATGAAAATATTCCCTTCTTCTTCACTCCCAGACCCAGTTTTGTCCCTCTGCATGTAGCTGTGACCTGCTACCCCCAAACTCTGTGTTGCCCCAAGCAGTGTGGGACATTTGGTGAGTTTGGTGTCTGTCAATGCACAACCAAGGATTTTAGAATTCTTTTCCCCAGAATTTTTGTTCTGAAGGGCACTAATAAACATTTTCAAATGTCTCTAAATTTCCAGAACAAATATATCTCAAGAAGTTTGATTACAGACTCTAATGCACAGTGGGAAGCTAACAATTATAAGCCAGTAAGAGGAAACAGTGGAATTGGACACACAGGCTTTTGCCTTCACATCTAGTCCAAATCTGGCTCTGCTCCCTAAAGATACCCCTTTGTTATTTCTTCAATTGCCTTTTCCTGTGCTTTTGTGAATGGGTAGAAGATTCCAGGTAGCAGGAAGAATTTTGCTGCAATGTATTGCTAGTGCAGTGGTCTGGATTATTGATTATTGTTGATAGTGAAAACACTGGCTTGGGCGATTGATAACAAGTAATTATTTACCAGCTGTTGTAGGCTCTCACATGTAGTTACTCAACAGTGGGAGTAATTGTAAAGTAAAGGTAATGATGGCAGACAAGCGAACGGCAGATATTATCAGAAAGGAGATTTTATCCTTATACAATTAACACTACTTGTTGGCTTCTTTGTCTGCCCTTCCTTTTTTCCTTCCTCCTTCCCTTTCTTACTTTCTCTTTTAATACAGATGAAGTACGCTAACCATCCATTTGTTGGCCCAAGCCTCCTCTTGAATAAACCTTTCTGCAGCCTTCCATGGACTCTCTGCCATGGACCCTGTTAGACACCAATGAACCCTTCTAGGCTGCTCCAGCAATGCATCGTGTTCATCTCTATTAGGACACGTATCATGTTATATCATTATACTTTGTTTATGTGCCACAACCAGGTCTCCTGCACATTCTCTTTACGTGCCTGTTTACCAATTGGATTATGAGTTCCTGGAGCAAAGACTTTGAGTCTTTCCAGTGCCCACAATGTGCTCACCATGTAACAATCAATATGTTTTTTGAATGTATGCATGTACACGTGCATAATTTTCACTCTCTGAGTCAAACTATTAAAACCCACATTATTCATCCACATGAAATACTTATTTTTTAAGTTGACCATCAGTTTTGATGAGAAATGTTGTAAGTTTTTTCAGAGGGAAAGGTCCGTATTCTTGACTCCTCAAGTGCCAGAGCTCCTGGGTGAAATCTCCATTGATATTTAGGCCCCTTGGCTGTAAACAAGAAGCCAAGATTTAAGGTTCCAGGCACTAGAGTAACTCTGAGGCTATTGTGAGTGGGCTTCCTGGCAAACCTCATTTTCCCCTCATTTGTGCTATAAGGGATAGATGTAGGGAAAAAGTCCTTCCCCAAAATACAAACATTCATTCACCCATTCATTCAGTGTTTGTTTATTGAGTGCGTGTTATGTGCCAGGTTCATTCTTCTGGCACTCCAGTATATTCAATATTCTTGGCCAACACCATAATTCAAAGGCATCAATTCTTTTTTGGTCTTCCTTATTCATTGTTCAGCCTTCACATGCATATGAGACCATTGAAAATACCATGGCTTGGGTTAGGCACACCTTAGTCCTCAAAATGACCCTTTAAAGGGGTCTTTTGCGTAAGATTTGCCCAATGAAATTTGTTGTTTCATTTCTTGACAGCTGCTTCCGGGGTCATTAATTGAAAGAAGTACAGCCAGAATATTCCTTAGAAGTGGGAATGGTGAGACGTCGTCTCAGATACTTTGGACATGTTATCAGGAAAGACCAGTCTCTGGAGAAGGACATCATGCTTGGTAAAGTAGAGGGTCAGCAAGACCCTCAATGAGATGGGTTGACACAGGGACTACAATGATGGACTCAAACATAGCAATGATTATGAGGATGACTCAGGACCTGGCAGTGTTTCATTCTGTTATACATAGGGTCACTATGAGTCAGACCAACTTGAGGACCCCTAAGAACAACAATTATGTACCAGGTGCTATGAAAAGTGCTGATACACATACACTTCAGTAGTCCCTATTCTCAATGGCTCAGTTTAGTAAGGAAAACACATTTAAAAAACATACATATGTATATAATATAATGTAATATATTATATATATGCATATATATGTGTATATATGTATATGTGTGAACACGTATATATAATATTATACATATAATACCATATGCTGAAATTAGGGTATAATATAGCATAAAAAAAAAAAAATTATACCCTAAATTCTACACCTAATTCATGTGTAAGGTACTAGGTGAGCACGAGGAGAAGAGTGATCCTGATTAACTGCATGCTAAAAATTTTTTTTTTTTTTAAGAAGAAGTTCACTACCCACCTATTAGATTGTCATACAGTGGTGGCTTGCATGCTGCTGTGATGATGGAAGCCATGCCACCTGTATTTCAAATGCCAGCAGGGTCAACCATGGTAGACAAGTTTCAGTAGAACTTCCAAATGAAGACAAACTAGTAAGAAAGACATGGGAATCTACTTCCAAAAATTAGCCAATGAAAACCTTATGGATTACAACAGAACATTGTCTGACTTATATGCTTGGGACACGTCATCCAGAGGGATCAATTGTTGGAGAATGATATCATGTTGGTGAAGTACAGGGCCAGCAAGAGTGAGGGAGACCTTTGGTGAGGTGGACTGGCACAATAGCCACACGATAGACTTGAACATGCTGGTGACTGTAAGGATGACAAAGGGCCAGATAATGTTTCATTCTGTTGTAATGAGGTTGCCATGAATCAGAGTCAAGTTGACAGTAGTTCTGTCCACCTATCTATCTACCTGCCTATCGATCTATCTATCTGAGCAAGAAGATTGTGGTATGTTCAGGGCTAGACTTGGACTTGGAAGGCTGAGGCTGGAGTCCATGAATAATCTATTTGCACAATGAGTAGGTCAAGGTCAGGGTAGAGAAACACACTTTGAAGGTGAGTTCTGTGAATGGGAGTCCAGAGAAACCTAACACAGCTAAACTGGGAGTCGTCTTAGTCATCTAATGCTGCCATAACAGAAATACCACAAGTGGATGGCTTTAACAAAAAGAAATTTATTTTCTCCCAGTTTAGTAGGCTAGAAGTCCAAATTCAGAGTATCAGCTCCAGTGGAAGGCTTTCTCTCTCTGTTGGCTCTGAAGGAAGGTCTTTCTTGTCAATCTTCCCCTGGACTAGAAGCTACTCCACACAGGAACCCTGGGTCCAAAGGAAGAGCTCTGCTACCGGTGTTTCTTTCTTGGTGGTATGAGGTCCCCAACTCTCTGCTTGCTTCCCTTTCCTTTTATCTCTTAAGAGATAAAAGGGGGTACAGGCCACACTCCAGGGAAACTGCCTTTACATTGGATCAGGGATGTGACCTTAGTAAAGGCGTTACAATCCCACCCTAATCCTCTTTAACGTAAAATTACAATCACAAAAAGGAGGATGACCACACAATACTGGGAATCGTGGCCAAACCAAATTGATACACACATTATTGGGGGGACATAATTCAATCCGTGACAGGAGTACTGCCTGGGAAATGCCCTTGCAGCCCTTTCATCCAGAATGTCCAATAGTGCCTAGCATGGTCACTAAGGACTACCAAGGGAAGGTGACTGGAAGGGTATGTTTTGCAAAACATCTTGAGCCTCTTGAGCCATTTTGGCCCTCCCTCATACTTCTCCTTTACTCTCTCTTCCTTAGAAAGGTGCTGGGGAGTGTTGGAGCCCAAGAATGTAACTTCCGCTGAGCACCTGACCTCCCCAGCTATCCTAACGATCCAAGTCAAGAAAGGCATTGCAATTTACAACTCCCACCTTGTGGTACTGCCAAGGCTTTCTTTAGAAGGCTATTTTATATTCCCTCTTGACTTTAGCATGCCATGTTTTCCTTTGCATATTAAAGATTGAAAATTGAGGCGATGGACACATTCCCTCAGTACCAGAGTCAGCTGCCAAGTTTCTCTGGCTGACTTTATCCCCTCCTACAATGCTTCTTTGCTAGCATGATTTTCACAGGGAGAGTGTAAGAGAATATATACACTTCTCTCACCCTTTTGCCTTCTAGTGAATTATCTGAGAAATAACCAGGAAAAAAAAAAAGGGAAAGCCACACACACGGAGTCCAAGGTACTGTTGATTTCACAAGATTTTAATGCCGTGATGAACTTGGGAGAACATATTGTATTTTATGTTTAACTGCAGCAGGCGACTTTATGCTTAATAGGTTTTTTTTTAATATAGTTTGAGCCAGTACTGCCGAGGGAAAAACTACGTTTTGTTCCTGCCTTACATTCAGGACATGATTTCTGCAAATAAATAATTCGTAAAATGCAGTTTCTCTTACAAAGACAGTGTTTCACACATCTGTTTAATGTTTCATTAATGGCACAACAAATGAAACCATCAACCAGCCTGTTCTCTATATTAATTCAATGTATAAGGAAAATGTGTGATGACTCTAGACAGTAAGGCTGATTACCGTGTCAGGGAAATCCACTAGTTTACTTATGGATCTGCAAAGGCTGCCAAAGTACAAATCACCATGCTCGCAAATGGCGATCCAATTTACTGCTTAAATCAAGAATGAGCACCATGGCCTAATCCTCAGCAGAGCAGTACAACCCATTACGTACTAATTTAACTTAATCTCCAGTACCGAAGCGATGATTAATAAATCCACTGGAAGTGGAAGCATCAGTAGGAAAAAGATGTCATAAAGAAGGTGGCTGATGAATTTCCCAATCTTCTTAAAAAGGAGGCAATCTTGAGTTGAGCCAAAGAAATTGTGTTTTTTCGGTAGTGATAAATATGAGAGGATCAGTTTATATCTCTCGTATCGTAGCAATCTTACACAAGACCTAGATGCATGGGGAGTCCAGTTGGCTTGGGTTGTAAAGGAAGTCAAAGATCAAGCCAAGCACAAAAACTTTGGACTCTGAGTTTAGTATAGGCTTGACCTACTTCATATGCAACAATGATGCCTCTGTGGATCATTTCATTTGCATTGATGTTCCAATAATAATAATGTGTTTGTGCTAGGAAGATGATAGCCCTTCATTTTGTTTCCTTTCTAACCAAAGCATACATTTGAGGAGGTGCTGGCTAAAGTTAGAGTTGGAGGAATCTGGCTTGACTTAGGGACATAGTTCTGCAGAGCGTATCTCCAGCCCACCCACTTGACTGGTTTCTTTTCCTTTGCTTCCTTTGAATGGAGCCTTTTATGACCATTACTGCTGATCTCTAACATCCCAAATGTCTTTATCTAGAGTATTTGCCACCCACTGATACCCCATACACTCTTTCATCTTAGCGTGTTTTCTAAGGTCCTTTTGTGATTGGGGTATGGAAAAAGAATGAGAGTTGGAATTTTTGCCTTGTTCACATTTGTAATGTGGGAACTGCATGACCAGGACACTGAACATGCAAATAAATAATGTGGGATGTTGAGGGGGGCACACATGAATTCAAGAGGTAACACTGGCAAAAAACCTTCCCGAGCCATGCATCATATTATACCAAGCAGTACAAAAAGGATCTACTCTAACCTGGCCTGGGGGATTGTGATTAAGAAATGTTTCAGTGGGGGACGAGAAACCTAAATGGATTCTAAAAACAAAAGAAAAACAAACAAAAAAACTGAAAGAAAAAAAATGGTTGTTGACCCAATAAGATATATATAAGGTCAGAAGGTACCCAGAGAGAAAGATGATGGCATCAGAGAAGCATGGAGGTAAGAAACAGGATGGGGTGGGCAGAGGGTAAAAAAAAAGTCACTGAATTGATTGACTCATGGTGACCCCATGTGTGTCAGGGTAGAACTGTGCACCATAAGGTTTTTAATGGCTGATTTTTTTGCAAGTAGATTGCCAGGCTTTTCTTTCGAGGTGCTTCTGGATGGACCCAAACTTGTATCCTTTCAGTTAGTACCTGAGATTGTTAGCTGTTTGCAGTACTCAGGGACTCTGGGCAGAAGGTACTAGAGTCTAAAATTCAGGCAAGAAATAGCAAAACATGAGCCTGGAGAAGTAGAAGGGGTAGGATCATGAAGGGCCTTGTGTGCCGCAGTGAAGGGGAGTGCTGACTGCCTTAGGCAGGGGAGGGGGCGTGACAGGGTCAAGTTTGGTTTCACTATAAGGAGGATGGATCTGAGAGCAACAAGCCTGGAGGCAGGGAGAGCAAAGGAATAGAGAAGGCACATTCAGTGATCAAGACAGGAGATAATCAAGGCCCAAGCTAGGGCTGTAGAATTGGGATAGAGAGAGAATCACACATGCTTTAGAAGGGACTGGGGTCTCAGACAGGCTAGGAGAACAGGTTCTGGGCACCGGCAGGGATATGGGCACTCATTATAGGTCACTGAGAGGACAGAGCTGAGGTTCCACAGCATCCATTAGCCAAGGCTCAGGTCAGGCCAGTAACGAAGAAGACCTGCAACCATGCAGAAGGCACTTGTCACCACAGTCAGCACTGTCTCTGTCCCCTGCCTGAAGTTGGAGTTGATCTGGGAACTGGGAGGAGCTGGTGGTCGGGCTTGGATGAGGTCAGCTGGTCTGGCAGTAGAAAGTGAGGGAGAACAGTGTCAGGAGAAACAGGCTGGAACTGCAAATCATCTGTCACCCCCTCCTCCAACTGCTCTGCAAAAGACCCCTAAGTAACCCCAGTTCACTGCTCCTCCACAATCCCTTCCTCTAACCAAAGGACACAGGTCAGGGCTCATATACCCTAACATCCCACCAAGGATTTCCTGTGCAAAGGGGGTATAAAAGTTCCTGAAGCGGCACCAGCAGGGTAGTCCAGGCCTGACTTTTCCAGAGACAAAAGGGACTTGACCACTGTTGCCCCTAAATCTACAGGGTTTGTTCACATGTTCGTTTATTCACTAAATATTTATCGTTGCCTGTGGCGTGTCCAGCACTATACCATCATGCACTATGGGGTGGAAGGTAGAAACGCCATGGAGAAGACTTGGATGTGGACCTTACCGTAAGGAAATTATAGTCTAGCAGGAGAGATGGAAATAGGTAGACATGGAAATAGCAACAAAACAAGCGCTGAGGTGGGCAGGAGAGAGTAAGGTTAGTGTGACCGTCATTCTAAGGAAAGAGCAGTTATTTCCTGCCATGGACATCCCAGAAGGTTCTATGGAGAAGATGGCATTGGACTGGGTCTTGATGAGTAGGGAGAACTAGCCATCTAGGTAAAAGGAAAAGCCCAGAAAAGTCTCAGAAACAAGGAACATTTGAGCAGATTAGCTTATTTACTATGAAGGGTATGAAAGGAAGTTAAGGGAAACAAGGCTGAAAAGAGAGCCCAGAGGACCTCAAATGTCAGACTGAATTTGGACTTCATTCTGTCAGTTGCAGAAAGCCAGTGAATCATTTTGAGCAAGGAAAGGTATTTTCAGGAGGTATCCTGGGGAAACTGGATTTTTGCTCATGACTTAGCCCTAAACCATGAGAAATGTCCCAGTCCTTAATTTTTCCCTTCCACTGTAAATGCCAATACTCCTTTTAAGCTTGCAAACACCCAATTCCGCTCTGAATGTAGTGAGCTATTGACTGATTTAAGTTTCTCATTTTTTCTTTCACTGAAATGCCTTTTGTGCCTCGCTGATAAGTCTAAAAGGACATGGGCTCAGTGGGTGCCCAGGGAGAGCCATATTTGGGGAGGGAAAGCGTGTGTGGAAATCAGAGCTAAATAATATATATTAAGGAATGTTGTGTAACAAGCACAATAAAATATTCATCCCATTCATTAGGTGCAGGGAAGTACAATAAAAGTCCCCAAGGGACAACTTGCAGTTTTGGAGAAATGTTAACGGCGCCTTCTCATTTCAAAACACACTCTGCCATCCTAAAACAGAATACCCCGAAAGTGACAGTGATCCTATGAGAAGGGACACAAGGAAAGGAACATGGAGTAGGGAAGCCTAATACATGAATCAAAGCTCCAGCTGTCACTGGGATGAGAGGCAACTGCCGAAAACAGGCCACAAATCTCAAAACACATGAGAAAGATGAGGGCCTATATTCCCCCGAGCTCAGGCAAGAAAATAGAAAATTATGTTTTCCTCCTCTTTCCTTGATCAAATGGAAATCACCTTCATCCAGCATTGAGATTCCTTTGTCTCTGTTTACTTAAGCCTCTATATTTTCAAAATTCATTCTCTTTTATTCTATGCTCTCCATCTACTTACTCTTCATGCTCGTGAACTGGGTGTTCTCCATCTACTTACTCTTCATGCTCGTGAACTGGGTGTCCTAGGCCTTGCCAGTCTATAGATACCAAAGATGTCCCATCAACCTTAATAGCTTAAGACTTCATAGTCATATGGGCCTCCAGTCCTCCTGAGAAGTCGTCCAAGTATTTCTAAGAATTCCCATGGGGCATGTGCTCGTCAGCCTCTCTGTCAACCTTTGTCACCACTTTTGATCAGCCCTGTTGTCAATGGTCTCTGAACATGAAGTAGCTTGAGGAAGTCACACCCTTCAAGTGTTGATCAGATGTTTCCTGAGAATGAAAATGTTCAGGCCCAAGGTTCTGTGTCTAAATGACCCTGAAACGTCCAGCCTTCAAGGCCCAGGAGCTGTTAGGTAGCAGGCAAGAGCAGAAGACGTGGCCTTCCACAGCTCCTGCCCCGCCTCTGTCACTGGGTCTAAAATAGCATCACTTAAGTGCAGTGGCTGCTGACTGAAAAGTTGGCAGTTTGAACCCACCCAGTGGCTCCGCAGGACAAAGACCTGGCAATCTACTTCCTTAAAGATTCACAGTTTAGGAAACCCTATGAGGCAGTTCTACTCTTTACATGGAGTCGCTATGAGTCTAAATCAACTCTACAGCACCTAACAACAACACAACATGCCCAAATCACACAATTTTCCTTTAGATTTTATCTCTTATACCTTGTCTCCCAAGGGGTAGTGGATAAATACCATCCTGTCCCACCTGTTGCTTTGTTCTCATGTCTACCACCTCCTTATCTGGTAGGAGTCAACTCAGACTCAACACAACCCTGTTTTGTTTTGTTTTGTTTTACAACAGAACAAAATGTTGCCCAGTCCTGTTTCATCCTCAAGATGGCCAGCATATTCAAGTTCTTTGTCGTGGCTACTGTGCCAATCCGTCTCACCAAGGGCCTCCTGTGCCCTCACTGGCTAGTTTTTGGAAGTATATCACCAGGCCTTTCTCCTGGTCTGTCTTAGTCTAGAAGCTCCACTGAAACTTGTCCACCATGAGTGACCCTGCTGGTATTGGAAATACTGGTGACATACCTTCCAGGGTCATAGCAATACGCAAGCCACTACAGTACAACAAACTGAGAAATGGGTGGTGACAGATGGTTGGTAGGATAAAGTATCCTATCTGCTACCTTAGCTCAAAAAACATTAAACATTGAATACACGAAAAGTTAAAAAAAAAAAAAAACTACACATGCGTGCCACCTTCTTCCTTCACCTTCAAACAAAACACAAATGCTGTCCTGCATATCCACTTGTGCAGACTGTGGAAAGCCACAAGCCTTCCACCTCCACAAAGAGCCACACTCTAAATTCAACACAGGGCTCCTGTTAAACAGATCCCCCCCCAACCTGTCATAACACTGGTTTTATATAGTCATTTATAGCCTAAAACCAGTTTTCACAATTGGCACTCCTCTGGTTTCAACTGTTGAAATCTGTTTGCCAAAATACTGCCTCATGCAAGGCTCCAATTTGTTGTTGAATTGCTGCTCTTTGTCGTGAAAGGACAGTTTACCATTTTGGGCCAAGAACTGGGTTTATAAGTGTTCATGTAGCAATTTGTAGAATAGCATTTTAAGATGACTTCTACATGTAGCTGTCAGTACAATATTTGCATCCTGCAGTGATGAATTGAAAAGAACACGAGCCTTTGGTGTCAGACATGGGTTTGAATCCCAGTTCTACTATATAATATCTGTGAAAATTTAACTTTTCTGTGTCTCAGTTGTGAAATACAGGCAGTAAAAAATTGTCATGAGGATTAAATTACATGATGTACTTAAGGCTCCTAGTTAGAGTGAAGCAACTCAATAAATGGTGGTTACCATTATTTATATTATTATTAAAATATGTTGCATCACTAAATGCAACAAAAGAAAAACATTTCTAGACACTTGGGGTAAACCAGGGATGGTATATGGACGGCACTCATGCTGCCTTTCCCTATTTCCACACACACAGCAGGCGTCATTAATTAATAGCCTTGCTGTTTCCCATTGAGCTAGATTGGCCTCAAAACCCTCAACACAGTGTTACAAGCAGTGACTAATGAGTTGACAGGTTTGGCAAATAAAAATACAGGATGCCCAGTCAAACGTGAATTTCAGATAAATAACTTTTTTTTTTTTTTTTTTGTAGTTTAAGCATGTCCCATGCAATATTTGGGACATACATATACTTCAAAATTTTACTTAAATATTATTATACTGGAAACCCTGGCGGCGTAGTGGTCAAGTGCTATGGCTGCTAACCAAAGGGTCGGCAGTTCTAATCTGCCAGGCGCTCCTTGGAAACCCTATGGGCAAGTTCTACTCTGTCCTATAGGGTCGCTATGAGTCGTAATCGACTCAACGGCACTGGGTTTAGTCTTTTTGGTAATTATTATACTAAATAAATTATTCATTGTTTTTCTGAAACTCAAGTTCAATTGAAAATCCTGTATTTTATCTGGCAAACCTTGTGATTGGCCTGTGAGCTAAAATTGACTTAGCATGCCTGACCTCTATATTAATCAAGATGCTGGGCTAGATCAAGTTATTAAAACTCAATTCTGTCAATGCTTAAGGAACACTGAGTTTCTGTTAAGAGTGATGGAAAAAAATTGGAAACAGTGGCAAACATAATTAATGTCACTAAGCTGTACATGTAAAAAATGTTGAAATGCAAATGTTTTGAGATATATACATATACTTTATCACAATTAAAAAAAAACAAAAAACCTCATCTCTGACTAGCTTAAGGGAAAAACGGTAATTTAGTAGCTTACACACCTGAGAAGTGCCAGGTTGGGTCTAGCATCAGGTGTGGTTGGACTCAAGAGCTCAAAGAGTATGTGAGGCCTCTGCTACTCTCTCAGGTCTCAGGTCTGCTTCCCTGTTTGCTTCTTTCTGTAGACAGCCTCTCTCCACCTGACAAGGAAGAAGGCTGCTCCCAATAGCAGATTTATTCATTCCCAGCTTAACAACCAGGGAGATTCTTTCTCTCAACTTCTGTACATTGATCCAGGGAAGAAGTCTGATTGGCCTTGGGTCACCTCTAAATCAGTGAACTGTTGCCATACGGATGGACCTAGATGGGATCAAGGGCCCATTCTTATGGATGGAGTTTGGATTAAGGTACCTGGTGCGCAGGCCCACCAGGATCATTTCGTATAGGAGAGGTATAATTTCCAAAGGAAGCAGGGTGCCAGGCAGGAAGAACCAACAAGGGTCTATTTTCCCTCTGCATTGTTTCCACAGAATTAGAGAAAGACTGCAGTATACAGGGAGCTCAGAATCTGCAATCAAGAGACATGATATGTAATGAACTGCAGTAAACCCAAAGTACTAGGGCACTTTTGAAGGCAAAAAATAGTGACCGCCACAGCTAAATGTGTTATTGCAAGAAATATACAGGGAGATTGTTTGTTTGTTTTTTTTTTAATTTTTCGTGTGCTTTAAATAAAAGTTTACAAAACAAGTCAGTCTGTCATACAAAAACGTACATACGCCTTGCTATATACTCCTAGTTGTTCTCCCTCTAATGAGACGGCACACTCCTTCCCTCCACTCTCTATTTTCATGTCCATTTGGCCAGCTTCTGGCCCTCTCTGCCCTCTCATCTATTCTCCAGACAGGAGCTGCCCACATAGTCTTATGCGTCTGCTTGATCCAAGGAGCTCACTCTTCACCAGCATCATTTTCTAACCCATAGTCCAGCTCAATCCCTGTCTGAAGAGTTGGCTTTGGGAATGGTTCCTGTCTTGGGCTAACAGAAGGTCTGGAGACCATGACCTCCAGGGTCCTTCTAGTCTCAGTCAGACCATTAATTCTGGTCTTTTTACAAGAATTTGGGGTCTGCATCCCACTGGTCTTCTGCTCCATCAGGGGTTCTCTGTTTTGTTCTCTGTCAGGGCAATCATCGGCTGTAGCTCGGCACCACCTAGTTCTTCTGGTCTCGGGCTGCCGATGTGGTCCTTTCTGTCTCTTGGGTTCATGATTACCTTGTATCTTTGGTGTTCTTCATTCTCATTTGCTCCAGGTGGGTTAAGACCAACTAATGCATCTTTGATGGCTGCTTGCTAGTGTTTAAGACCCCAAGCACCAGAGAGAGTTTTTTATAAATTATTGATTGGACAATAAGAATGGCTGGTAAATGCTACTTAAGACCCATTGCCGTCAAGTCAATTCTGAAGCGTCTTTGGCTCAGCGTTGGTTTTCAAACTGTTCTGAAACATGGAAAAATCCATGTTTTCTTCACACCTGTGAAGCACATCTCTGTCAGAAATCAAAGGGCTGACCACAATAGGTGTTTAAAGAGCTAGATTCTTAGCTATATAGTGTAGAGAGTAAGAGCAAGGCTATGCAATGAGATTGTCAGGGATTAGATCTCAGTTTCATCACTTGCTCTCTGATGAACTTGGACATGATACCTGGTAAGACCAGTCCAGCACTCCTGCATTCAGCAAGGGCCCATTCCCAGAGCAGGCAGGGGTATCCTGGGCGAGATGGTCCATGAAAAAAGAAAGTCTTAATAGAAGAGGGCTGTGGTTAAGGCAAGAAATGAAAACTGAACAGAGCACCCTTTGAAAAGTGAGCTTACCCTCATCTCCATCCCCACCACTGTGAGGAATCCCAGGATTCTGCAGAACGCTCTTGAGATGGATTGGCTTAGAGAGCTAGCCAACAGGAGTAAACACTACCACTTGTGAAAATCCTCTACACTGTATTTCTTACCAACTGAATCTCTGAAATAGGATTTTCTTTAATAATAAAGTTTAAAACAGAAAATACACTGTCAATCAGTACAGGGTAAAAAGTTTGGTTAAACTCATGGAATTTGGAGTCACAAAGACCTGGACTTGCATCTGGAGTGTCCTTGGGCAAGTTACCTAATCTCTCTGAGTCTCTATTTTCTCATCTATAAAATGTGGATAATAGCAGTAATTATTTTCAGAGTATTGCTGTATCTAAAGGGATAATACACACAGCACTCAAAAACATCATCATCATAATCTTCAAACAATCTCAGCCTCCAAGTTTTGACTCAGAGATGTGAGGTGAAGAAATTCATCTGGAAACATTTCAAATAGGGGTTACGCGGTATAAAGTAAAATGTAAACTAAAATGGACTTTATACCCATAGGATAAATTTGGGTACATCTCCATACTAAAAACAGAGCTAGGGGTGTGGCTGATGCAAACTGCTAAACTTGAGCTTAATTATTTCCCTAAACAACCTCCATCTTGCCTAATCTCCAAGCCTTGGAATCACCCCTCTGGGTCAAGCCACTGGGTTTCAGTTCATTCGTTCAACAAACATGTCTAAGCGTTTATCATGTTTCAGGAATTAGACTGAGCAGTGAGTCTAGAACAATGTATGGAATGTAGCTCTCACCCCCAAGAAGCTTATATTCTGGGGGGGGCTGGGAGACAGCCACATGACCAGGGCAATATAAAACAGTGTGCCAAAAGAAGGAGGTAAGGCGCACGGGGCTATAGAATCCTAGAGAAGGGGCAACTCACTCAAATTAGGGGGGTAGTAGTGTGTGTGTAAGGAACCCTGGTGGTGCAACCAGTGGCTCTGTGGGAGAAAAGAGCTGGGGAATTGCTCCCCTAAAGATTACAGCCTAGGAAACCCTACGGAGCAGTTCTGCTCTGTCCTATAGGGTTGCTATGAACTGGAATGAACTCAAGGGCACATAACGACAACAACAATTGTGTGTGTGTGTGTGTGTGTAGGAGGATGCTCAGAAAAGGCTTCCCGAAGTTGGTGATCCTTCAGCTGAGTCTTGATAGACAAATAAGGGGGCAGAACATTTCAGGCAGAGGGGTTACCAGGAGCAATGGTGCAGATGCACTGTGGACAACAAGAAATAATTCCTATGGCTGGACAGTTCAGTGCAAGACAGGAGGCCTGGGGGAAATGCAAATATGCCCCCTGGAACGGAGTGATGTTTGCATCTTTTCAGTTCTTCAAAGAAAGTGGCTCTCGTGTGTTTTTAAAGAAGCCTCAAGAGACTATTTTCCAAGGCTCTATTACAGGGATGGAGTCCCTGGGCGGCACAAATGGTTAAGCACTCCACTGCTAGCTGAAAGGTCGGTGGTTTGAACTCACCCGGCCACACCTCAGAAGACAGCTTGGTGATCTGCTTCCAAAAGGTCACAGACTTGAAAACCCTGTGGTGCGGTTCTCTTCTGCACACGCGGTACTGCCATGAGTCAGAGTCGACCTGATGGTAACCACCAACAACATATTACACAGAAGTGCAGTATATTAAAAGATAAAACCAGACCAGCTCTGAAGGGGGGTATAGGGAGGCCTCAGGGTCGTTCTTGCTCAGTCTTCCCCTTGTGTCTTACCTTGCTAAGTTTCAAGGCCCTCTCCTGCCATTTGTGGAAGCAGTTTGAAAACCACAGATTCAGAGTATGAATCTGAGTCCTAAAGAGCTGACCTAGCTTGCTCAAGAAAGGTGGTTGTGCCATAGCTGGGAATACAGTGCAGGAACAACAACGCCCACTTTTCTGTCTTGCTCCAATGTCATCACCCTGATGAGTGAGGAGTAAAGGAAAGGTCTGGAGCACCAGGTGTCCTGTGAGAAGAGCAGGTCAATGTGCAGAATGGCAATGAAGAGCCCAGGGAAACAACAAGCTAGTTAAAGGGGCCTGGGCACCTAGCCCTAGGAATAAGGTGCCTTGGGGCCTGGGAAGGCACGGGAGACAACTTCACCGACCGCGCAATTACACTGTTTGTCATAATCTACAGTAGTCTAGGTATCTCTAGGTCTAACATGTAGAAACATTATGTCTAACCTCTAGAAATAGTCACTTTTACTATGTAGTGAGGTATTTGATTTAATCATTGCTTAGCAAATTCCTTCAAATACTAAATATTTATTGAGTACCCGTGTGATGTAACAGGTCCTTTATTAGGAATTGTAGAAGCAAAGCTTAATCAGATATGGTTCTTGCCAGCAATGATTGATTACACAGTTTAGTGAGGGAAATGGACCACAATCTATAACAAAAGATAAGTGCACTAGGAGGGGCATATCCAAAGTGAAATGGAGGAAGAGAGAACAGGTGGGGGTGGTAAGCCCTGAGGGGCTTGAAGACGTGTTCAACCAAGAAAAGGTGAGATCTAAATTTGATTCTGAACGATGAGTCCACTTAACTGAAAAGAGGGGCAGCAGCCCATGCCAACACAGAGGCATGAATATATGTGGTGACATCTTCTAAACTTTTTTGACTCTCAAACCTCACATGCTCGCTTGCTGTTCTGATTTGAAAGGAAAAATATGCAAATAATTTTATGTATTGATTTTTTTTTTTTTTAATGAAAACTCAAAACAGACACCACAACTCTTTCAATGACATAAACCTTCTGAAACATCATTGTGAATCCCAGGGGAACAATTTGGGAACTGTTAGTACGTAGCATGTTTGGACAATATGAGAAGTGTGGTAGAGTAGACTGTGAGACTGGCAGGAAAAAATCTAGAAGAGTAAGAGGGACTTAGACTGCGAAGTTTTATATGCTGTGTAAGACATGTCAATGTAATATGACAAACAAAGGGGAACCAGGGAAGGTTTTCAAGTAGGGAATTGACAAAATGTGATACTGTTAGATACCAAGTTAATTTAATAATAATAATAGCTGTGGCAGGCAGCTGGTTCCCAATGATCCCCAGTTCTTGGTAGCCATGCCCTTGTGCAATCCTCTCCCCTTGAATATGGGATGGACTTAGTGACTTGTTTCTAATGAATAGAATATAGCAAGCAGGATGGGATGCGACTTCTGAGATTAGCTTATGAAAAGACTGTACTCTCTGTCTTGCTGGCCGCATTTCTTGCTCACTCTGATGGAATTCAGCTGCCATGTTTGAGCTGCTCCATGCAGAGACCCATATGTCAAGGAAGTGAGGAAGGTGTCCAGCCAACAGCCAGTGGGGAACTGAGGCTCTCAGTCTAGCATAGTAGCCCATAAGGAACTGAATCTTACTTGGAAGCAGATCTTCCCTCAGTCAAGCCTTCAGATGAGACAGCATCCCGGCTGACGCCGTGATTGTACCTTTGTGAGAAACCTTGGGGCAGAGGTATGTAACTAAATTGTGTCCAGATTTCTGATCCACAGAGACTGTGAGATAATAAGTGTTTGTCGTTGTCGTTTTTAAACCACGTGGCCCCAAAATTTATTCCTAGTATATTGAATGTTACAGATTTACAATATAGAAAGCTGAATGTTTCTTCTTTCAAAAAATATTTTGCAGTCACCACCCCGTTCACAAAACATTAGCCAGATTCCATGTGGACTACAAAAGTATTTAATACAATACACCTCTCCTCGAACTCTAAAAATTGTTTTCCAAAATTATTCCCTAGGCCTAGGAGGACTCCAGATATCAAGTCATACTTTAAAATTAAGTAATTAAACATTGTGGTATTGGCACAGAAATAAGCAAATAGATCATTGGAACATATTAGAGGGATCAGAAGCAAACCCTTGTGTACATGGGAATTTAGTTAATGAAAACAATGGCATTTCAAATAAGTGTTTAAAGAAATTTCCGTAAACACTGTTGAGAAAATTGGCTCTACATTTAGTAAAAGAAACAAAAACCTCTCCACTACCTCACACCATGCACGAAAATAATTTTTTTATGGGTTAAAGAGTTAAACACAGAAAGTCCCCTAAACAAAAGTTAGTATTAGAAGAAAATACAGGTTCATCAGCTGCTTCATGTAAACTGTCTCCAAACACAGCTCTTTAAAGCGACAAACGTTTATGACTGCTCACCGTCTACAGGTCCTCCAGGTAGTTTGCTGACCTGGGCTAGGTATTGCTGATCTCAGCTGGGCTTGTTCGTGAGCCTGCGGTCAGCTGGCCAGTGGGCTGGGGACTGGTTGTCCAGGATGGCCTTATCCACGTGTCTGGTGGTTGGCTGGATACTGGCACAAGTGAGGGTAACTGGGCCTCTTACCATCCAGCAAGCCAATCTGGATTTTTCACACAGCAGTGGTAGGGTTCCAAGAAAGAAAGAGAAGGTCTACAAGATCTCCTGGTGAGTACTATCACTTCATCCCCATCCCATTGGCCACTGAATGTCCGAGTCCTGCCCAGATTCAAGTGGAGGAAAAATAGGTGCCACCTCTGCATGGAGGAGCAGCAGAGTGGCATTGTAAAGGGTATGGATACAAGAAGGAAGGAAAAACCGTGGCCGTTTTTGCAATCTTCCACAATAGAAAGTTTATTTTTCTGCTTCTTTTAAAAACAATACTTTGTTGTGCTTTTGGTGAAGGTGTACACAGCAGTTTAGGTTCCCATTCAACATTTTCTACACAAACTGTTTGGTGACATTGGTTATATTCTTCTCAGTGCGTGAACATTCTCATTATTTCTGTTCTGATTGTTCTGTTTCTGTTAATTTTGTCTCCCTGTTTCCTTACATTCTCATTTTTGTTTTAAAGTAGTTATTGACCCTTTGGTCTCACACAAATTACTTTTTTTTTTTTTTTAATTAACTCTTATTAAGCTTCAAGTGAACATTTACCATTCCAATCAGTCTGTCACATGTAAGTTTACATACATCTTACTCCCTTCTCCCACTTGCTCTCCCCCTATTGAGTCAGCCCTTTCAGTCTCTCGTTTCGTGCCAATTTTGCCATCTTCCCTCTCTCTCTATCTTCCCATCCCCCCTCCAGTCAAGAGCTGCCAACACACTCTCCAGTGTCCACCTGATTTAATTAGCTCACTCTTCATTAGCCTCTCTCTCCGCCCTGCTGACCAGTCCTTTTCATGCCTGATGAGTTGTCTTCGGGGATGGTTCCTGTCCTGTGCCATCAGAGGGTCTGGGGAGCATTGCCCAAACTACTTTTTAAAGAGCACAGTATTTACAGGTGATATTCTTTATTTTGTGAACCAATCTGTTATTTAGCTAAAAGGTGATTTCAGGGCCTAATTTCAGTTCAAGGTTTAAAGAGTATCACAGGACAATAGTCTCGGGGAGTCCTCCAGTCTCATCTGGTCCAGTGACTACAGATTTTTTAAATGAATTTGAGGCTCTGTTCCACATTTTTCTCCTGTTCCATCAGGATCCATCTATCGTGGCCCTAATCAGAACGGTCAGTAGTGGTAGCTGGGCACCATCTAGGTCTTCTGGTCTTGGGGTAGATGAGGCTGCAGCTCATGTAGACTATTAGTCCTGTAGACTAGTTTCTTCTCTAAGTCTTTGGTTTCCTTCTTTTTCTTTTGCTCTGGATGAGTAGAGACAAATAGTTGTAAACGTTCATTGTTTTAAACCACAAAGTTTTGGGGTAATTCTTTACACAACAATATATAACTAAAACAATAACTAACATCTATTTAGCTCATACTCCCTGTCAGAAACATTGCTAAACACCTTACATATGTTAATTATCTTATCCAATCCCCAGGGGAACTGTTTGAGGTAGGATCATAATTCCATTTTATAGATGAGCATCCTGAAGCTTAGCCATGTTAAAGAACTTTTCCAAGGTCACACAAGTAAGTGGCTGAGCTAGAATTCTACTTTTAATCTTTCTTACCCCAGAATCCTCATTTTGAACCATTACATTGCACATTGTCTTAGATGCAATAGAATGTGGTAAGGATGGGGTAGGGGAGTGAGGGAGGCATGGGCTTCTAGAAAATTCCTCATTAAGTCTACAGAAAATTGAAGAAGAGTATCTAAGAGCTGGCAATTTTATTTCACCTTTAACAACTGTTAAACACAACATACTGTAATGGAGTTAGTGACCTTATTAAAATATTTACTCACACATTACAACTTGATAAAATTATGAGTTAATAAATGTTTTTACACCTACATTCATCTGAAGGAAAATTGTCTGGTTATACTGACTCTCTGGTTCATTTCAGGAGGTTCTGGGAGTGTTTTAAAAGCCATTTGGAGACTTTGGGAAGGAAGAGATTTTCTTATGATTCCTAGTTCCCTGTAATCCAGAAGGACACTGCCAGATGCCACTCATGCTACCCCATCCTTCCCCTTCCCACAATTCTCTGGCCTATCTGCCATCTGTTCATCTGGCACAGTGCTGGGAATGCCCTCTTTGGCCAAAAATATCTCTACAGTTGTCTAGGGAGAACACTAAGTCTGACAGGAGTACATAGAGTGGAGTGGACAGAAGTAAAGGAAAACCGCCTACCCTGCAGTGTTGCTGGGGTGATGTGAGATCTTCTTTCAGAGAAGTCCTGGAACTTGGCTTGAGTAGTGGCAGGTGCATGTAGCATATACAGGGGAGTGGGGGAAGGGGCAGGAGATGTCCAACATGGCTTCTCTGGATCACTGAGAAAGAAGACGTGTATCAGTGAAGGTTTAAACCAGCCTTTATCAGCACTACTGCTTGAATCCACTCAAAATCTCCTCCCTTTACTCAGCCATCCCTCTGTTTCCTTCAGTTTAGGAGCTCCTCCTTCCCCCTTAACCATCTCTAACAAAATGGCACTTAGGAAAATTTTCAGGGACACCCTAGAATTGAGAACCCTGGTGGCATAGTGGTTAATTGTTACAGCTGCTAACCAAAAGGTCAGCAATTCAAACCCACCAGATGCTCCTTGGAAACTCTATGGGGCAGTTCTACTCTACCCTATAGGGTCACTATGAGTTGGAATCAACTGGATGGCAATGGGTTTTGTTTAATTTTTTTCTTTTTACCCTAGATTTAGCTACCCCCAAAATTAGCTACACATTGAAAATGGAAGGTATAAGGAACTTTGATTGACTAGGATAATCAGAGAAGAGAGTTTGATTATGACAAAACTAGCCAAAGTGTGGTGCAAAATATATTGAATGTAAAATTTTTTAGTTAAAATTATATCTGACATTTAGGAGCACATTTGTCATCCTACAAAAGTCACCTGAATGTGTTAAAATAATGCCATACTTTAGGAACACAGAACATGATATAAATTGCCTGAATAAAAAAGTGGCCAAAAGCTTAGCATCTGTTAAAATAATTAGTTGTGGTTACATTTTTCTTAGCTTAATTCTCCTTATTATGTTCCTTTTTTTTAATGTTAAAATGGAAACCCTGGTGGCATAGTGGTTAAGTGCTACAGCTGCTAACCAAAAGGTCAGCAGTTCAAATCTACCAGGTGCTCCTTGGAAACTCTATGGGGCAGTTCTACTCTGTCCAATAGGGTCGCTATAAGTCGAAATCGACTCGATGACAGTGGGTTTGGGTTTGGTTAATGTTAAAACTGGACAGATTAGTCAGGAGTATAGATCCTTCCTTTCTGCCTCCTCTCATTTAAAGCCACCACCCTCATGGCACTAACATATATAGAAATCATCAACTTACCATGTAGCTACAATTTGCTGCACACCGACTTCATGTCAGGTGCCATAATAAGACCATTGCATACGTTATTTCATTTAATCTTCATAGTTACTCTAAGTTTTCTGCATTTTACAGATGAGAAAATCAAGAGTTGGTGAGATTAGGTAATTTACCCAAGGTCACACAGCTAGGAAGTAATAGAACCAAGAAGTGAACTGACACAGCCTGTCTCTGGAATCCATGCTCTTGGCCATAGTGTGGCTGAATGCCCTGGTGATTTGCTTACCTCTATTTCCATGGTGGGCCCTGTGTTCTCTCAAGAGGAGCACTTGGCAGAGGGATGCAGCCACACTCATTAGGCTACAGTCTCAGGGAGAGATCATTCACCATTGTCCCCTCAAAGCCTAGCTCTGCACCTGGCAGTAGTTTGTTGTTAGGTGCCATCAAGTCGGCTCCAACTCGTAGCAACTCTTTATATAACAGAAGGAAACACTGCTCTCTCCTGCACCATCTTCACAATCATTGCTATGTTTGAGCTCATTGTTGCAGCCACTGTATCAATCCATCTTGTTGAGGGTCTTCTTCTTTTTCAATGACCTTCTGCTTTATCAAGCATGATATCCGTCTCCCTGGATTGGTCCCTCCTGATAATGTGTTCAGAGGAAGCAAGAAGAAGTTCCACAATCCTCGGTACTAAGGAACATTCTGGCTATACTTCCTCCACAGATTTATCCTTTCTTCTGACAGTTCATGGCACTAGGTAAACTGCAATAAATGTTAGTTGCATGACATTTCAAACAATTGAATTTATCTTAATCTTTCACAGATATTCCACCAAATTTCTATTTTATAAAAATCTGTAAGCATGTTAATCCTTCTCTGAAAAATACAGAAGTAAATGGCTAAGTGAAATGATGTTGGACTTTGACACTGTTTTAACCTGGGCTCCCCAGAAAACAGGTGGTCTACTATAGTAATTTATTCCAGGCCAGAGAGTAACAGAGAAAGAGGGAATGCTGATACGAGAGTGAGTTCTCAAGCTGGTCACCACTCTGGGCAACTGTGGCTTGATCCCACAGGACTCTCTGGGGAACCAGGTGGAATGCATCTCAGAATTCCACCTGAAAGACAGAAGAGGCCATTTATCCACCAGCTCCAGTGTTCCATTGGTCAATGGGGCATTAATGCATCCCCACTTCCAGGCTGAACATGTGCAAATGTCAGCTGGGTTCCTGCAGATATCCCAAGGTGGGCATCAGAGAAGCCCTGGGGAGAAAGTGAGAAGTATACATGTGACTGAGGTGAGTTGGTGGCAGGTCACGCCTGCGGGATATAGGTTGCTGCAGCCCTCACTAGGGAAAGAGTTGTGCTAAGCAGCTCCGAGGTGGGCCACAGGAAATCCCCACTACAGGCTACACCTAGACATGAAGTCAACTGGGAATATGGTGGGTGCTGAGGTTGAAAGGAGGGGAGAGGTACTGGTTAAAATGCAGAGGGCATCCAAAGTCTGTTGCTGTTGTTGGAACAACATAGAGACCCTGTGTGATAAAGTGAAACTGCCCCATAGGTTTTCCTAGGCTATAATCTTTAAGAGAAAATATTGAAGTTGTCAGGACTTTCATTTTACGGGGATCCACGATCAATGCCCCTTGTGAACAGATGTCAAGAAATCAAACGACCTATTGCACCGAGCAAATCTGCAAAAGACCTCTTTGAAGTGTTAAAAAACAAAGATGTCACTTTAAGAACTAAGGTGCACCTGACCCAAAATGGTATTTTTGATCACCTCATATGTATAAAAGTTTTTTTTTTCATATGTATGCAAAAGCTGGACAATGAATAAGGAAGACTGAAGAGCTGATGCCTTTGAATTATGGTGTTGGTGAAAAATACTGAATATACCATGGACTGCCAGAAGAATGGGAGCCCTGGTGGCACAGTGGTTAAGAGCTAGGCGGCTAATCAAAAGGTCAGCAGTTCGAATCCACCAGCTGCTCCTGGAATCCCTATGGGGCAGTTCTACTCTGTCCTATAGGGTTACTATGAGTAGGAACAAACTTGAAAGGAACGAGTTAATGGGCCAGAAGAAAGAAAAAATCTGTCTTGGAAGAAGTACAGCCAGAATGCTCCTTAGAAGTTAGAATGGTAAGACTTTGTCTCATGTACTTTGGACATGCTACCAGGAGGGACCAGTCCCTGGAGAATGACATCATATTTGGTAAAATAGAGGGTCATCGAAAAACAGAAAGACCTTCAATGAGATGGTTTGACACAGTGGCTGCAACAATGGGCTCGAATACAGCACCGATTGTGAGGATACAGCAGTGGTTGGTCCTGTTGTACATATGGCTGCTATGAGTCAGAACTAACTCAAGGGCACCAAACAACAACAATCTTTACAGGAGCAGATCGCCAGGTGTTTGCTCTCACAGAGCAGCAATTCCAGAGACCATTCAAAAAGAACATTTCCCAACTCTGGAATCAACAAAAATTAGAAGTCTATTCAGACTAAAAACTCACCTTTTAAATTGCAAATTACAGAGAAGGCCAAGGTTAATTCTACTGGTCATTCAAACCTACTCTGAATGCTTTGATGAGATTTGCCCAAGACCCAGAGTTAGGATGGAAAATGATGGGAGACAGATCCAGAAAGGTAGTAAGTGACCACTACACACAGTCAAGTGTGAAGCATGGTGTTTTGTGGGTTAAAAGACTGGTCACAACACATAAAGCAGGTGTAAATGTATCAGTATAACCTGAACCCAGGTCACTGAATATACAACTGTATGTTAGTAGTAAGCCTGTTTTCTTGACCCCTCTTATGAGAAGTATAAGAACATGCTCAATAAAGAAATGGCAGATGATACATTCCTTGTAACATTAGGAAAGTTTTCAAAACCTCAGCCTTGTTGACAATGAGAACTTTTGGTTTCCTTGGAAAGCATGGGGGTTATGCAGGTGATTTGGAACTTAACAAAAATTACCTCACGTTTTAGCAGCTTGACTGTTCAAAGCACGTGTAGAGTGCAGGGTGGGGGTGAGGCAACAGGATCCCTGGCTGATGCTTATCAGAAAGGATTCAGAGCTGTAATCACTGGACATACTAGTGAGGAAAACAACTGACTCTCCCCACAAATAATAAAAATGGCAGACTGTAATGGTTTGCTTTATTTGTCCGTCTACTTGTGCTTTGATTATCTTGCCCTCTGAAATGTAAGCTCCGTGAGGCCAAGGGCAGTGCCTGTTTTATTCTCCATCATAATCTCAGAACCTAGAGTAGTATCTGGCACATAGTAGATGCTCAATAAATAGTTGTGGAATAAGTGAATAAATAAACAAATGTGGTTTGGTGTGTAATTAGTGGTGAAATGTGCCCTGAGAGTCCCATTAGCACGAGCACCACAACACTTAGATCATTGTGCCAAGTCTTCCTTGACTGACCTCAGGAAAGACTTCAAGTCAGGTGGAATGGCTACTGGGAGAGACAAGTGCTTTCGAAATCTACGTCTGGACAGTGGATTTGGGAGTTAAACGTGTTAAAGGATTAGGCAAAGCCCCCCACAAAAAGGGGGGGAGGAGCAAATTCCAGACTTGCCTGTAGGACTAAGGAAGTTCAATGTGACCTCTTGATGGCTCTCATGTCTTTCTCCAAAACTGTCCTTTCATATTTCTGATAACAACTGCAATACCCTCCAGTATTTTTTTCTTAACTCCATTTCATTCCCGTTTCCCATTTCTGATGCTCCCATCACTTAAAATCTTTAAGCTCACTCACCTAACTGTGGCCGTTTTCCCTTCAGGCTGTTGCCCGACTCTGCACAAGCAGCTTCTCTCATGCAGGTTGACTCGGATCTAACAGAAACTTAGCAGTATATGTGCAGGAGAAGAGCATCTAATTGGGATATTCATGTAATTATTCTTAAAGGTCACCACTCTCGTCTTAACCATCGAAGCTACCAGGGCTGTTTCTGGAGCCTCACTGTAATGACAAGACACTACTGGGGCCACATCCCTTCATGTTTTACCCTGGAAATAAGTCAGCACCGTCCTCTCCCCTGTTTCTGACCCTTTGTTTTATTAGTTAGTTCAAAGTCTTCATCTGTGCCTCAAAATGCCATCTGGGAGTCGCGGCTGCTGCAGCTGCTGCAGAAAACCCCTGAGTGGGCCCGGAATGCCATGTCCACACCCCTGAGTCGATTTGTTTAGCAGAAGAACAACTAAGCTGACATGAAACAAGAAGGCTTTTTCTGATTTCTGGGGCAGCTGCCTCCTGTCGATTGAATTCTATTTAAATAACTTCAGTTTTAAGAGGATCAAATAAAGAATGTTTTCTGAAAGAGTTCAAAATCAACTTCCCTGAATTCCTGCTCTCAAGACTGTTTGCTTGAAGATTTACTGGGTGGCTCATCAGCTAGCCGATAAGCCCTGGACTAAACTTGAGTCTCCTTTCAAGATGATTTTGAAAGCCCACAGGCCCTTGCTAGACGACGGGGGAAAGTTAGGGACCCATTTGTTCTTTACATCCCCTGGTGTCACACTAACAGAGCTCGTTAGTGAATTTCAAGTAATAATCACAGGAAGAAATGCAAATTTAGCCCAAGTTTTCCTGTTTCTGTGCTTTTTTTTTTTTTTTTTATATTCTAAACTCTAAGGTGTCATTGCCATCAAAGAAACAGTGCTTCCTGGAAGTGATTGCACTTCTGATCTTTGTCATATGTGTTTAAAAAGATGCCTGGGTCTGGGACTTAGATTCCAGAAAACTGAACACTTGGCACAAAGAAACACTCTGATGTCTCACCACCACCATTTGCAGATATTGCTGTCTTCGAGAAAAGTCTAAGTAATCCATTGTTCCTGTTTTGGAATGTCACCAAATAAATATAAAGATTATTGTTGTTAGCTGCCATCAAGTCAACTATGACTCATGGCAACCTTATGAGCAACAGAGCAAAATGTTGCCCGTTCTCTTAATTTCCGGTGTGTTCAAATTCATCGTTGTGCCTACGTCCCACTGAGGGTCTCCCTCAACCTCACTGGTACTCTTTGTCACTAAACATGGTGTCCTCTTTCAGCAATTGATCCCTTTGGATGACATGTCAAAGCGTACAAGTCGGACAGTGTTCTGTTGTGATCCATAAGACTTTCACTGGCTAATTTTAAGAAGTAGATCACCAGGCCTTTCTATTAGTCTAGAAGCTCCACTGAAACCTGTTCACCATGGGTGACCCTGCTGGTATTTAAAATACTGGTGGCATAGCTTCCAGCATCATAGCAACACACAAAGACACCAAAGTGCCACAAACTGACATAAAGATAATGATGATAATAACAGCTAAAGTGAATTGCCTACTTAATATGTGCCAAATTCTGTGCTGAGCACTTTCCATATATTATCTCATTGAATATTCAAAATTTCCCTGGAATGATACAGCTGAAGCTTGGAGACCTTAAGTAACTTGTCCAAGTTCCTACAGCTGTTAAGTGGTGGAGCCAGGATGTGAAATAAAGACTCATTAGAATGCCAACTCTCATGTCATGCAGCTCTTTTCCTTCAAGTGACATCAGAGGGTCCTCATCATCCCTTATACTTGTTGCTGTGCAGTTAATTCTGACTCATAGCGACCCTACAGGTCGGAGTAGAACTGCCCCCATATGGTTTCCAAGGATTGGTTAGTGGATTTGAACTGCCAGTCTTTTGGCTGGCAGCCAAGTTCTTAACCCCTGTGCCACCACTGCTCCATCATCCTTTTTAAGCCCTTAAAAATCAGGGCAAGTTTGCTTCCTATCCAACATTGTCCATAAGCTTTTAAGAAGCAGTTAGCTCTCCATTGTGCTTGGGAGTTCATCTTGAGATGTGGGAATGTCAGCTACAGCTTTTGAAAAAGCCAACAAATAAATAAATAACCAAGTAGGTATATTCCTTTGCTAAAAGTGTCTTCTGAATTTTTTAAGCTCCTAGATAACAAAAAAAAAAAAAAAATTTTTTTTTTTTTTTTTTTTAGATAACCCAGGAGTGGCCATAATAAAATGTGGAAAGAGCTAAGAAGACCGAATCATACAGCAGAAATCATTTTTATATGACTTGGCATCTAGGGATGTATTTAATAGATAAAAACCTCCCATTTGCAAAGGCAGATTTAAGGAAATAATTGCTTACAAACTGGTAATCAAGGGGAAAATAAAATATCTATTCCTATTACGGCTATGTTCCAAGTACGTGGTGAATATCTTCCCTCGGTCTTGGTATATAAGGAAGGAAGAAGCATACAGAGTTAGAAAATGGCAGGCTTTAGAGTCAAACAATCTCACCCCACCATAGTTGGGTCATTTTCTTTCATTCACTTAAAAATATTAATTGAGCACGTACTAAGTGCCTGGCATGGTACTACATCCCAACTATAACACAGACACGGTCCTTAACCTAAAGAGCTCAACATGGTATAAATTTCACCTTCACACAACTCTCGGGGCGGGGGGGGGGGTGCAGATATGAAACTGCATTTCTCTATGACTGAATTTAATTTTGTTCCTAAGCCTGCATATCCTGTTGGTGGCAGAACAGAATCCTGCCAATTCAAGCTAAAATTCAGTTCCTTCTGGGTTAAAAGACAGTCTCTTTTGGGTAAAGAGTCAGTTCAGGTTTTCCTTTGTGCCCTTTTCCTTTTCATTTCCCAGGAGGGAATTTATGTTCCTAAGCACGCATTGGTGATGCAGTGTTAGGATTTTCATCTTCCACGCAGGAAACTCAGGTTCATGTCCCATCCAATGTGCCTCATGCACATCCATACCTCTCTGTCGGTGGAGGCTCATGAGTTATTCTGATGCTGGACAGGTTTCAGGGGAGCTTCCAGACTAAGACAGACTATGAAGAAAGGGCTGGTAGTCTACTTCCTAAAATCAGCCAGTGAAAACCCTATGGATCACAGAGGCCAATCCATAATCAATCACAGGGACGGACAGGACTGGGCAGTGTTTCATTCTGTTGTGCATGGGGTAGCCATGAGTTGGGTCCCACTCAACTGCAGCTAACAGCAATGATAATTATTCCATTGTATGGATATACCACATTTGCCTACCCATTCTTCTGTTGATGGGTATCTAGGCTTTCCAGTTTTTAGGTATTAGGAACACTCTTGTACAAAAATTGTTGTGGACATGTATTTTCATTTCTCCTAAGTTAATACCTGGTAGTAGAATTGCTGGGGCATAGCTGGTTGGTGGTTTGAATCCACCCTGGTGGCCTCTGAGCACAGGCCTGGCAATGTGCTTGTGAAAGATCACAGCCTCGAAAACCCTATGAAGCAGTTCTATTTGGAACATCTGAGGTTGCCATGAGTTGGAACTGACTCAACTGCAACTAAGAACAACAAGAGAATAGGCATATGTTTAATTTTATAAGAAACTGACAAACTGGTTTCCAAACTGGTTGTACCATTTTATAATCCTACAGCAGTGTATGAAAGCTCCAAGTTCTCCTTGTCTCGCTTGGTATCATCGGTCTTTTAAATTACAGTCAATCTAATGGGTGTGAAGTATTATATCACAGTTACTTTTGTTTGCATTTCTCTTACAACCCGTGACATTCAGCATTGTTTCATGTGCTTATTGACCATTCATATAACCTCTTTTATGAAGTATCTATTCAAGTCTTTTGATGATTTTTATTGGGTTATATGCCTTTTTATTACTTAGTTGTAGGAATTTTTAATAGATTCTGGAGGCAAGGCCTTCGTCAGATATATGTATTGTGAATACCTTCTCTTACTCTGTGATTTGTCTTTTCATTTTTCTCACAGTGTCTTTTGAGAAGCAGCTTTTAGTTTTGACCAAGTTCACTTTATCAATTTAAGAAAAGAGTTTTGAATATCAAAAAGTTAAGCCCTAAAGAAAGTAGCATATAGAGTTTATGCCAGAAACAATATTTTTGAGATAATTCTTGATGATTAAAGAGCTAGCTTTCCCTACGACTCAAGAGAAGATTAAAAGTCCTTTCCAGGCTGAAGAGAAGGAGTTTGAGAATTGGGAGAAGAAATCAAGAAAAAAACTGGGCACTTCTCCTGGGGTAAATGATTGAAGCCTTGGTCCATTTGTGGGAATCCCAGAGCAGAGGAGACCAATGCCTTACTTTCCCAAGGATAACCCAGGGAACTCTTTGTAGAAGAGCCTCACCGAAGAGTAGCAATAGTGGGTGAGGGATGCAGGTAGAGGGCCTGGGCGGAGCTTCAGGAAGTACTGTCACTCTCAGAGTGGATGGAGATAACAAACAACAGTTCTCAGACCCACCATGGTGGGGAGGAAAGCAGAGAATACAGGCTGACTGAAAGTGGTCCCAATTTGGGACAAGATGACTCGAAGTGGTTGTATCTAGTGTCCAAAGACCATTGTGAAAGCATGGGCATTAACAGTGAAGCCCAGAACCTAAGGATAAGAGGAAATAAGGTGAGGTTCAACCAAGTGAAAGCCAGCATGAGCAAGGGATTATTGTGAACGGGGACCCTATTTTTCCCTGGAATCTCCTGGAACATAAATTGTGTTGTTAGCTGCCCTTGAGTCAGCCCCCAACTCGTGTTGACCCCATGCACAATGGAACAAAACACTGCCCCGTCCTGAGTCATCCCTATGATTGGTTATAGATCAGGCCATTTTGACCCATAAGATTTTCATTGGCTGATTTAAGGAAGTAGATCACCAGGCCTTTGTCCCTCGTCCGTTCTAGTCTGGAAGCTCCAATGAAACTGTTCAGCATCATAGCAATACACAAGCCTCCACTGACAGAGGGGTGGTGTCTGTGCGTGAGGTGCATTGGCTGGGAAAAGAACCCAGGTCTCCCACCTCGTGGAAGGTGAGAACCACCAATGGAACAGTGCTTAGCAATAAAAAAGAACAAACTGCAAATACATGTAACAACATGGATAAAGCTCAAAAACATTATGTTGAGTGGAATTAGCCAGATACAAAAAAGTCACACTATGCAGTTCCATTTATATGACATTCTAGAACAAGCAAACTAGACTATAATGATGGATAAAAATCAGAACAGCGGCGGCCTCTGGTTGGAATGGGTGTGGGAATCTTGAGTGGAAAGAAGCAGAAAGGTACTTCCTGGGGTGTGGGGAACCTTCTACATCTCAACTGGAGTGGTGGTTACCCAGGTGTATACATTTCTCAAAACTTAAAACCTGTGCATTTTGTTAAATATGAATTCTACATAAATTTAAACAAAGAGGGAAAGTTTTTTTTGTTTTTTGTTTTTCTCCTCTACCTCTCTCAGAATACTCAACTCTTGTAAATCAAAGTTTGGCTTTCAAAGCTATTGAATTTTGCTCTGATTTTAAAAAGAAAACATTCAGAAACTCAATTGATTTCTTGTTCTAGGCTGCACGTGCCCTCAGCTGAAGTGGTTAGTATTAAAGCTATTACTAGATGGGGGACAGTTAGGCTGTGGTTAGGTGTACATGGAAGCATGGAGTTGGTGGCAACGTAATGTGTCATCGACACAGTCACTGTGCTAGAGCATTATCTATTCACAGTGTAGCGGGAGTGACAGATCGCAAAAAGTAAACAAACAAGTAATGTATAATTATAACTTCTGCTAAGTGCTATGACTAACGTAAATAAGGTGCAATAATAATTAATTTTGGAGGGAAGACTGCTTAAACAGGGTAGCCACGGGAGGCTTCTCCGATGATGTGATATTGAAGCTTAAAAACGAAAAGGAGCCAACCAGGTGAGAAGAGTCCTGAGTGGGCGAGATAGCACATAAAATTCCCCTAAGTAGGAGAGCTTAGTGTGTTCAAAGAGCCTATAGGTGGCCAGTGTGACTGGCATATGTTGATCAAGAAGAGAGTGGAACAAGACGTGTTAGGAAACAAATGTCATACAGGGCTTTCGTTGTGGGTCATGATAGAGAATTTAGATTTTACTCCAAATGTAATAAAAAGTTATTTAGAATTTTAAGCAGGGCAATAACATGTTCTAATTTATGTGTTTTTAAAACAGCTTCGTTGAGGTATGATTGATGTACCAAAACCAAAACCAAACCTGTTGCGTCAATTCCAACTCATAGCAACCCTGTAGGACAGAGTAGAGCTGCCCCATAGAGTTTCCAAGGAGTGCCTGGTGGATCTGAACTGCTGACCTTTTGGTTAGCAGCTGTAGCACTTAACCACTACGTCACCAGGGTTTCCAAATGATATACAGTAAACTACATATATTTAAACTATGAAATTGGCTAAGCTTTGACTTATGTATAAATCTGTGAAACCATCAATAGAATCAGAATCAAGATAGTGAATATATACAATACCAAATTTTCCTCAGGCTGCTGTGTAATTCTTCCCTACCACCAATCCGTGTCTCTATCCCCATCCCCAGGAAATCACTGATCTGTTTTCTGTCACTATAGATCAGTTGCATTCTCTAGAACTTGATATAGAATAAATCATACAGAATTGACTGATTTTCTCTGGCTTCTTTCACGCCACATCATTGAGATTGATTCACGTTATTGGAAGCAGGAGTAGATACTTCCTTTTCCTTGTTGAGTAGTATTTTGACGCTTGTTACACCACAATCTGTTTATCCATTCACTTGCTGATGGAAATTTGAGATGTTTCCAGTTTGGGGCTATTACAGATAAGACTGCTGTGAATTTTTGTGTGAAAGTCTTTATATGGACATATGTTTTCATTTTTCTTGGGTAAATACCTAGGAGAGGAAAGGTTGGGTCATGTGGTATGTGTACGCTTAACTTTTAAAGAAACTAGTAAACTGTTTTCCAGAATGGTTATGCCAATTTACATCCCCACCAACAGGGAAGAAGAGTCCCAGTTGCTTATATCTTCACCAAAACCTGATATGCTGTCTTTTGAATTTTACACATTCCAAAAAGTATGTAGTAGAATCTTATTTTGGTTTTAATTTGCATTTTTTAATGACTAGCAACGTCAATCATTTTTTCATGTGTTTATTTGCCATCCATGTATCTTCACATATGCATCTGTTCAATCTTATTTACTGGGTTTTTTTTTTGTCTCCATATTGTTGAATTTTGAGAGCTCCTTATAATATCCCGGATGCAAGCTGTTTATCAGATAGTATGTGATTTGCAAACAATTTCAGTTTGCTTCCATTCTTTTAACAGTTTTTCTTTCTTTTTTTTTCATTCTGATAAAGTCCAGTTTATCAATTTGTTCTTTTATAGATCATGCTGTGGTGTACTTTGCCTTGTAATTTAGGCAAAGAAGGTCTACTCTTATGTTTTCTTCTAGAAGTTTTACAGTTTTACCTTTAGGTCTAGGATTTATTTTGAGTTAATTTTCATATGGTGTGAGATATGGATCAAAATTCTAGTTTTTCTTATTTCCATATGGATATTTCATTGTTCCTATACCTTCTTTTTTTTTTTAAAGACTATACTTTTTTTTTTATGCTTTCTCCACTTAATTGCCTTGTAGCTTTGTCAAAAATCAGGTGACCACATATGTGTGGGTCCACTTCTAGACTCTCTATTCTGTTCCCTTTATCTATTTGTCAAATTTTATACTAATACCCCACTGTCTTAATTATCATAAATTTTTAATAAGTCTTGAAATCAAGCAGAGTTAATCCTCCATTGCTTTACTCTTATTTGTTTCTTTATATTTAAAGTGGGTTTCTGGTAGGCAATGTGTAGTTCTTGGTTTTTTAATTCATCTTGACAATCTCTGCCTTTTAACTGACTTACTTAAACCATTTAAATTATATGTAGTTTTTAAAAATATGTTTGGGTTTAAATCTACCATCTTGATACTTGTCTTCTATTTGTCCCTTTTGTTCTTTGTTCAATTTTTCCTCTTTTTCTTTCTTTTTAAGGATTCTACTATATCTCGTTTGTTCTTTTATTAGCTATAACTTTTTGTTGTATTATTGCAGTGGTTGCTTTATATACAATATACATCTTTAACTTACTAAAATCTACCTGCAAGTAATATTAAACCGCTTTGTTAGTATAAGGATCTTACATCTCTATGCTTCTATTCCTCCCCTCTCATTTTTGCTATTTTTGTCATACATTTTACTTTTATATATGTTATTATCCTTATAATACTTTATCACTACTTTTGTTTTAAATAGCCAATTATTTTTAAAGGTATCTAAATAATAAGTATTTTTTTATGTACTCATTTAGTTACCATTTCTGAAGTTTTTTATTCCTCTGTATAGATTCAGACTTCATCTAATATTATTTCTTCTTTCCTGAAGTATACCCTTCAACATTTCTTGTAGTGAAGGTCTGCTGATGATAAATATTATTTCATAAAAAATTCTTATTTTGTCTTTATTCTTGAAAGATACTTTCAAACTATATAGACTATGGATTGGTAGATTTTTTTTTTTTCTTGCAGTACTTTAAGTATCTTGCTTTACTGTCTTTTGGATTGCTTTGTTTTGACTGGGAGTTTGCTCTCATTCTTACTTTGATGATTTATATGTAATGTGTCTTTTATTCTCTGGGTATTTTTAACACTTTCTATTTATTACAGATTTTAAACAATATGATTATGATATGCCATGATGATAGCATCTTTTTTTAATGTGTTTAGGATTCATTGGGATTCCTAGATCTCTTGGTTTATAGTTTTAATCAAATTTGAAAAATATGTGATCATTATTTTCTCAAATATATTTTCTGCCCCTCCTACTTCGGGGACTCCAATTACATGTATATAGGACTGCTTGGAGCTTGGTGGTGTAGCAGTTAAGAGCTATAGTTATTAACCAAAAGGTCAGCAGTTCGAATCCACCATCCACTCCTTTGAAACCCTATGGGGCAGTTCTACTCTGTCCTTATAGGGTCACTCTGAGTCGGAATTGACTCAGTAGCAACGGCTTTGGCTTGCTTTTTTTATTTTTGGAGTTATCCTACAGTTCACTCATGTTTTTTTGCTCTTTTTCTTCAGTGTTTTCTCTTTCTTTCTCTGTCTCTCTTTTTCCTCTTCGTTTCATTTTGGAGAGTTTATGTTGCTAGGTATTCAAGTTCCCTAATCTTTTCTTCTGAAACATCTAATCTGTTATTACCACCCCACCCAAGCCCCAGTGTATTTTTCATCTCAGACATTGCAATTTTCCCTACTAGAAATTCAATTTTGATCTTTTTATATGGTCTACTATGCATTCATCATCAAAAAGAACATTTCAGAATCTAACTTGAAGCACAACACCCTCAGTGATAGGATAATATCCATATGCCTAGAAGGAAGACCACTTAATACTGCTATTATTCAAATCTGTGCACCAACTATTAAGGCTAAAGATGAGAAATTGAAGATTTTTATCAATTTCTGCAGTCTGACATTGATCAAACACGCAATCAAGATGCATTGATAATTCCTGGTGATTGGAATGTGAAAGCTGGAAACGAAGAAGGATCAGTAGTTGGTAATAGAAACTACATCAGAGATCCCATGACAGAATTTTGCAAGACCAACAACTTATTCATTGCGAATACCTTTTTTTCAACAACATAAACAGTGGCTATAAATGTGGACCCCACCTGATGGAACACGCAGAAATCAAATTGACTACGTCTGTGGAAAGAGGCAGTACAGAAACTCCATATCATTGGTCAGAATAGGAACAAAAGGCCAAATGTGGAACAGACCATCAATTGCTCACATGCAAGTTCAGGCTGAAGCTGAAGACAAGTTAAAACAAGCCCATGAGAGCCAAAATATGACCTTGAGTATATCCCACCTGAATTTAGAGACCATCTCAAAAACAGATTTGGCATGTCGAACACTAATGACAGAAGATCAGACAAGTTGTGGAATGACATCAAAGACATCACACGTGAAGAAAGCAAAACGCCATTAAAAAGAAGAAAAGAAAGAAAAGACCAAAATGAATGTCAGAAGAGACTCTGAAACTTGTCATTGAACTTAGAGTAGCTAAAGCAAATGAAAGACATGGTGAGGTAAAGGAGCTGAAAAGAGGATTTCAGAGAGTGTCTCAAGAAGACAAATTATGATAGTGAAATGTGCAAAGACCTGAATTAGAAAGAACTAAAGGGAAGAGCACACTCAGCCTTTCTCAAGCTGGAAGAGCTGAAGAAAAAATTCAAGCCTTGAGTTGCAATACTAAAGGATTCTATGAGCAAAATATTGAATGACAAGGAAACATCAAAAGAAGATGGAAGGAATATGAAATTCACTGTATCGAAAAGAATTGGTCAACATTCAACCACTTCAGGAGGTAGCATATGATCAAGAACTGAAGGTACTGAAAGAAAAAGTCCAAGCTGCACCGAAGGCGTTGGCAAAAACAAGGCTCCAGGAGTTGAAGAAATGCCAAATGAGATGTTTCAACAAATTTGTGCAATGGTGGAAGCACTCACTTGTCTACACCAAGAAATTTGGAAGATAATTACCTGGCCAACTGACTGGAGGAGATTCATATTGGTGCCCATTCCAAAGAAAGGCAATTCAATAGAATGTGGAAATTATCGAACAATATCTTTAATACCATACCCAAGCAAAATTTTGCTCAAGATAATTAAAAAACTGTTGCAGCAGTATATTGTCAGACCTGCCAGAAATTCAAGCCAGAGTCAGGAGACGACATGGAACAAGGGATATCATTGCTGATATCAGATGGATCTTGGCTGAAAGCAGAGAGTACCAGAAAGATGTTTATCTGTGTTTATTGATTGTGTAGGGCATAACAAATTATGGATAACAGTGCCAAGGATGGGAATTTCAGAACAATTAATTGTGCTCATGGAAAGCCTGTACAAAAACCAAGAGGAAGTTGTTCAGACAGAACAAGAAGATACTGCATGGTTTAAAATCAGGAAAGGTGTGCATCACGGTTGTATCCTTTCACCGTATTTATTCTAGCTATATGCTGAGCAAATAACATGAAAAGCTGGATATATGAAGAACACAGCATCTGCATTGGAGAAAGGCTCATTAACAACCTTTGGTATGTAGATGACACAACTTTGCTTGCTGAGAGTGAAGAGGACTTGAAGCACTTACTGATGAAGATCAAAGACTACAGCTGTCCGTATGGATTACACCTCAAAACATAAAGGAAACAAAAATTCTCACAACCGGACCAATGAATAATATCAAGAAAAATGGAGAAAAGATTGAAGTTGTCAAGGATTTCATTTTACTTGGATCCACAGTTAATCCCCTTGGAAGCAGTAGTGAAGAAATCAAATGAAATACTGCATTGGGCAAATCTGCTGCAAAAGAGCTTTTTAAAGTGTTAAAAAGTAAAGATGTCACTTTAAGGACTAAAGTTCCCCTGACCCAAGCCATAGTATTTTCACTCGCCTCATATGCATATGTAAGCTGGACAATGAATAAGAAAGACTGAAGAAGAATCGCTGTCTTTAAATTATGGTGTTACAAAGATTATTGAATATACCATGGACTGTCAGAAGAACGAACAAATGTGTCTTGGAAGAAGTACAGCCAGCATGCTCCTTAGAAGCAAGGATGGCATGACTTCATCCTACATACTTAGGTCATGTTATCAGGAGGGACTGGTCCCTGGAGAAGAACATCATGGTTGGTAAAGCAGAGGGTCAACAAAAGAGAGGAAGACCCTCAATGAGATGGACTGACACAGTGGTTACAATCAGGGGCTCAAGCAACAATTGTGAGGACGAGGCAGGACCGGACAGTGTTTCATTCTGTTGTACATAGGGTCGCTGTTAGAACCTACTCAACGGCACCTAACAACAACAACGTATTTTTCATGTCTCCACTTAACAGGTTTAATCTTTCTCGTAGCTTCTTGGACATATGGAATACGGTTATAATAACTGTTAAAAATTTCCTTGTTGATTAATTCTATCAAGTGTAATTTCTCCTCATTATGAGTTATATTTTCCTGCTTTTTTTTTGCATGCTTATGAATTTTTGATTTCGTGGTAGATATTGTGAATTTTACTTTTTTGCCGGATATGTTTGTATTCCTATAACTATTCTTGAGCGTTTTTCTGAGACACAGTTAAGGTACTTGGAAAGAACTTGATCCTTTTCATGCTTGCTTTCCACCTTTGTTAGGTGAGGTCAGAGTAGCATTTTGTTTGCGGTTAATTTTGCTCCACTTCTGAGGCAAAACTCTTTTGAGTATGTTACCCAAAGCCCTGAGAATTAATGAGGTTTTCCACTCTAGCTTATGGGAATAGGAGCTATTCCTGGTCCTGTGTGATTTCCAGTGGTCTCTCACTGTAGTCCTTTTGAGTGGTGTTTTCCCAGCCTCAGGCAATGTCCTCACAGGCATTCACTAATCAGTACTTGGGTAAGTACCTGAGGAAACTGCCTGCAGATCTCTGGAGTTGTCTGCTGGTACTTATCTTTTCCCCATATTTTCCCTGAGAGCTCTAGCTGCCTTGCCTCTCTGGACTCACAACTGTGTCTTCTCAACTCAGGGAGTCCTTCAGGGTCTTCCTGAATGTCCCCTCTCTGCACCAGCCCATTGCTTTCCAGTTGATTCTGACTCATAGTGACCCTATAGGAGAGAGTAGAACTGCCCCACAGAGTTTCCAAGGAGTGCCTGGTGGATTCGAACTGCTAACTTTTTTGTTAGCAGCTGAGCTTTGCCAGCAGGGCTTTCTCTGCACCATGGCATGGAAAGTAGTAATATAGTAAACTGGAGCAATTGTGGAGCTCGTCCCTTTTGCCACCCATGTTTCAGGAATCACTGTCCTTTGTTGCCTGATGTTCAATGACTTAAGAATATTGTTTCTTATATTTTCCCCAGTTTTAACTCTTTCTGGTGAGAGGGTAAATTCGGTCCTTGTTTTTCATCTTGGCTAAGAGCATTCCAATTTATGTTTTTAAAGATGACTTTGGTGTATGGAGAATACATTGAAAGGCCAGTTAGTTTCTTTGAACCTCAGTATTTTTTTAATCAGTAGAATATGTCCAGTAGAGGTAAGACCTATCTAATAGTGTTATTTTGAAAATTAAATCAGATAATATATATGGCATATAGAGAAGATTAGTTTTTCTATTTTCTCCTTGCTATAAAAATGATAAATAATTTAAAGCATATCCGTGTTTATATACCCAGGTATAAACACTCAATAAATGTTTGTTGTTGAAAAAATAATCTACCGAACAATGACATCAAGTTAAGTAAACTTGGTTAAAGAGCGACAGCAGCATACATATACCCTGGTAATTTCTTATAGGAGGGGCTCACCATGAATGTGGGCATCCCCAGAGAATTGTGAAGAGACTCAATGGATAAAATTGAGAGAGATCTTTGACAACACTTTGCTTGTAGACTTGAAACAAACCTGTAGGACAGTAAAACTACCTTGGATCCACCTATGATGAAAATGTTAGCAGAAATAATGCATACTTCTCATTTTTTTTTCCTCATTTCAGTGCACATAGAAACCTCTAGAACAAAACTTCTCTAAAAGAAACACATTTAAACACAGCTCTGTATTGTCAAAACAGGAGGAAAAGCTAGAAATGGTATAAATTTAAATTGGAGTCTGAATTTTATAGTTCTTGAATACGTAAGAGCACATGAATCCCTTTCTTTTTATACATGAGAACTGATTTTCACTCCCCCATCCCTCCTAAACAAATGATAGAAACAAAATCACCTTGGTGTTAACTACACAGAAGTGAATCCTTGCTCTGATCTTAGGCTGAATTGTTTCCAACACCCGCAGTCTTGAGCCAACTCAAAGATAAGCAGTTTTTATCTTAACAGTTTATCAAGTAATTTCCAAGAGGCTTCCATTGCTGTTTATGTTGGACCATTGTTCTTGCCTCAGATTATATTTACTCTAAGCTGTGTACGCTTTGAAAGTCTGTGCTGATCCAAATGTATCTTGTCCTAAGCTTTCATGCATATGGGAGCTTATTTTGGGTATATTTTCATTTTTAAAACAAAGAAGGCTGATTAGCAAATCCTACAATGAAGAAAGTCCCCAACTCAGCTCCCCGAATGTTTACTAGCTACTTTTTGGCTGCTGGAATATTTATCATAAGCAAAACTTTAGTCAAATCAGCAAAGGTTTCCAATTGCAGTGTTCTAGTTCCTTCATGGAAACCCTGGTGGCATAGTGGTTAAGTGCCACAGCTGCTAACCAAAGGGTCAGCAGTTTGAATCCACCAGGCGCTCCTTGGAAACTCTATGGGGAAGCCCTACTCTGTCCTATAGGGTCGCTATGAATTGAAATTGACTCGAAGGCACTGGGTTTGGTTTTTTGTTTGTTTTAGTTCCTTCATTCTGTGCTCTCTCAATGCAAAGAACAAGAGAATAAACACTTTTTTTTTTTTAGTGAAAGTTACCAATAATGACAAGTTTTCCTAGCTTTGGAATTCGAATGCTTATCCTACAAAAATGAGCATATTGTTGTTTCTCTAACTAAAGAGATCTACCATAGTTCTTAGAAAACAGTTGATCATATCTGCTAAACTGGTCTCACTACTTGCCATATTTTCTGTTTCTATCTTCACTTTGTTCATGAAACATCAGTGATGATTTAGAGTGACATGTTGCTGCTATACAATCTTATTTCTCTCCGGTTTTAGTCTACTGAAGACTTGTGAGCTCTTAAATGTCTTTCCATAAGTTATTGCTCAAAAGCATGGATGCTCTGATGGGCTGGGCAGCTGTTCAAACCCAAACTCAAGCCAGGGATCGTTACAGAGTCAAAGGTTGGGGTGAGAGCTGTGCAGCACATAAAATAAAAACCAGACAAATGTTTAAGTCATGGCCTGTAACTTTATCTTGGAAGATTTTGATGATGCCAGCATTACCGCTGCAGTTTGGGACAGTTTTAGCCCCCGCATTTATAGTTGTTCATTATTTCTTCCATGTACAGCACTCTGAGTTACTTCTCTCACCTAATTTTTATAGAGAGAAGTCCTGTGCATTGAAGAAGATTCATCTCTCGTGACCTGGCAACTTATGTCTCTACACCTAAAGGAGAAATTCAGCTCAGTCAGCCTGACATCAGAATATTGGCTGTTTGGTACTTCACCGGAGCCCTGGTGGTGTAGTAGCTAAGACCTCAGCTGCTATCCAAGACGTTGGCAGTTTGAATCTACCAGCTGCTCCTTGGAAACCCCATGGAGCAGTTCTACTCTGTCCTATACGGTTGTTATGAATTGGAAATGACTCCATGGCATCGGGTTTGGTTTGGTACCTCACTGAGGGATTCTTTGGCAAATTCACTAGAATATAACCTCCGTGAGGATACAGACACTGTTTTATTTACTGCTGTGTACTTAGCATTTTGAACAGGGATTTAATACACAATAGTTGACCAACAAACATTTGTTTGGATGGATGAACAGAACCACAAAAATTTATTATTAGAAGGGAGATGAGCCCTGCTGATTCCACTTCCCAGACTCTTCAAGTGTCTCTTCTACAGAACATGACTGATGGCCCTGTATCTTTTTGAACCCCTGCAGCCAGGGTGTGCTCGTTACCCCAAAAGGCAGTCCATGCCATTGAAGGCTGTCCTTCATTGTTCCAAATTTCATCTTACGTGCACTCACCATCTACCTCTTTGTGTCTTCCCTCCTTAATTCTCGTTCTGCCATCTGGAGTGACACCGTCTTTCACCTGACAATCCTGCAGATATCAGGAGATGGATCTCCCAATTCCCTGTGGAGCCCAAAAGGCATGAAGTGGACTATAAATGGGTGTAACCCATAAAACCAGGAAGGAACTCTTCTCTTACACAATAGTTGATTTTTAGGTTGCTGTTCAGACCTACCAATTTTATTAAGATTCCATGATACTAATGGAGTAATTAGCATTCATTATGTTGTAGGAGGTTACTGGACCTTGGAGGGAGGAGAGAATCTTCCATTTAATTTGACCTGACACAAAGCTTTGAGGAACCAAGATTCTCAAGGAAGTATATGTTAATTTTTGATGAGGTAAAATTGGAATTGAAACTTAAATGAATTAATCATACAACTCTGTTTTAATTGAGTACCTACTCTGTGTCATTACTTAATTTTTCTATACTATATTAAGGCCGTATTGCTAATAGCTAAGATTTATTGAGTGGGAAATGCTCTGCACATGTTATCACACTGAATTCTGATAACAAACCTATGAAGAAGATACTCTTATTACCCTCATTCATGTAAGAGGTGGCTTAAGTTCAGCAAGGATCAGCGACTAATCCAAGGTCAATAGCAGGAATGTCACAGGGTCAAGGCTTAAAACTCAGGTTAGACTGATGCTAAGGTCCTCTTAAACTCTAAGCCATATATTTCATAAAAATAAATTCTTATGGGAAAAATTATCCAAATTCATCATTGTGTACCTCACAGCATACATAGTAGGTGCCTGTTATGCATTAAATTATGTCCCCCAAAATATGTGCTGTAAATTCTAACATCTATGCTTTTGTTTATAATCCCATTTGGGAATGGGTTGTCTTTGTTATGTTAGTGAGGCAGGATTAGTGTAGTCTGTATTTTGAGTCAATGTCTTTTGAGATAAAAAGAGATTAAACAAGCCAGCAGAACAGAGATGGTGGAAGAGAGATGCAAAGCTATGTGAAGACTGTCCAGAAGCAGAAGCTCAGAAGAGACAAGGACCTTCCTCCAGAGCTGACAGAGAGCTGGCACTCTGAATCCTAAACTGTGAGAAAATAAATTTCTCTTTGTTAAAGCCACTTACTGTGGTATTTCTGTTATAGCAGCACTAGATAACTAAGACCAAAAAAAAAAAAAACAGACCTATTGCCGTCAAGTCACTTCCGACTCATAGCGACCCTGAAGGACAGAGTAGAACTGCCCCATAGAGTTTTCAAGGAGCTCCTAGTGGATTCGAACTGCCAACCTTTTGGTTAGCAGCCATAGCTCTTAACCACTCCACCACCAGGGTTTCCAGACAGTGCTCGGTCAATATTTGTTGGAAGAACGAGCACACGTGACTGTAGACCACCGGTCAGGGCATGACTCACAAGCTCATACTTTCCACCTCAAGTTTCTTCTGTGTGAACCGCAGCAGTCGGCCAAGCCCTCACTAGGTTTCCTCTGAATGCAGACAGGTAGTCTGGGACTGAGGACGAGGAGGAGTTCAGTCGCCATAGACATGAGGGAAGAGCATTTCACAAGGCGCAACATGAGCTAATACAACACTCCTTTAAACTGAATGTTCGCTCTGCCTAAAATACACTCTTTCCACTTGCTCACTTGGCAAATGGCCAATAGTCAGCTCAACCAGCCTCGCCTCTGTGAAGTTGTCCTTGAACTCTCCCTCAGTATATCCTCAACACACATACAATTATTCCCTCCTCAGGGTCCCCAAGTACACTGTGCGCGATGTATGATTATTTGATTGTGGGTCTGTCTCTGCATCTTCTCTCACTAGACTGTGAGCTCCTTAAAGACAAAAACTGTATCTTTTTCATCTCCAGGCCCCATCAGAGAGCCTGATGTATGTAGTCAGTCCTCAATAAACGGTTTTTGAGTGGATCGAATTAACAGGGCATGTGTGGGCGGAGCAGGAGAGGAGCAGTTTGACCTTAATGGAGAATTCATGCCATAAAATAGTGAGAAATTAAGCTAGTAAGATAGGATGAGGCATGAAATCCAGACCAAAAAAACACAGTTGTTCTCAAGGCAACTCTGACTCATGGCGACCCCATGTGTGTCAGAGTAGAACTGCTCCACAGAGTTTTCAAGGGCCGGTTTTTTGGAAGTAGATTGCCAGGCCTTTCTTCCATGGCACCTCTGGGTGGACTCAAACTTCCTGTCTTTTGGTTAACAACCAAGTTGTGATAAACATTTTTACCACTCAGGGCCTCCTAAATTCGGCCACGGGAGTTTATACCCAGTGCCCTGGGTACACCAGGGAACAGAGCACCTCTGTGCCATTCTCAGGTAAAGAAGTGATAGTAGAAAGAAGGTTTCTATTAGGAAGACTGGTGTGAGCACTGTTTTTCACTAAAAAAAGAGTAAAGGCAATGAACTTACTTTCTTCCTTGGAATGTTCTTAACAAATTCACATCTCATTTATTGTGTCTGACACATGCGTAAAGACAGAGTTGTCCAATTTGAACATATCTTTCTTATTTAATTTTAAATAAATGAAGTTTTAATAAATTACTAAAGCAGTAAATAAATATCTTATCTGGGATCAACCAAGTTTGAATAAGTCTTACAGTTGTTCGTAGTATAAGTGGCACCTAGCCTCAACTGGTATTTGCTGAATATCAAGTTAATATTGCATTGTGTCTGCACTTCCTCTGGTTATATGCCTGAATGGAGGATAACAGCAGCTGAAATCTAAAAAACAGTGATTATTTTAGATTAAAATATCCATTAAAATTGAAAGATACTCAGTGTTTGTGTTTGGAATATAGAACAGATATGTATATTTTTATCAGCATGCTTGCCTTTTTAATTCTCTGAAATGTAAAGACATATTAAAATATGTGTATTATGGGAACACATGCCAAATGACTGAGGAAGAAGGTAGCTCAGAAATGCATTGCATCACCAGTCGGATAACCTATACCCAGATGTAAGCCATTGAATGGGCAACATTTCTTTAAAAACCAAACAGGCCCCTTTATCCTGGTGCACCTTGGAGAAGCTGGCACAGGAGAACAGTCCAGTAAGTTGAAGTCCATTGACAGAGCGGGTTTAGCCATGTGTACCCAGGTGGTAGGCTATTACCACGTGGTTGCATCATTTTGCAATCTTGGGATTTAAACTCAAAAGCCATTTCACAATGCAAAATTTTCTCCCTAACTTTTTGAAGAACAGAATGATGTGTGTGTGTGTGTGTGTGTGTGTGTGTGCTCGTGTGCACGCCAATGTGGGGAGGACCGAGAAGGGTTCCTCTGTGATATTTGTATCTGATTTTGAGTAATTAAGCTCCTCAGTGACTAAGCATGATACTGTCAGAAAACAACATGTGATGTTGCCTGAAGTAGTGCGTAATGATCTAATTTGGATCACCAATGAGTCAACATTTATGCCTAGGAAAGGGTGAGGCTTTATCTTGAGTCTTAGGTTCTTTGAAGGATTTCCATAATTGTGCAGCTCTGCTGATGGCTTATCTCTCTCTGGGAGGGGGGCTGTGCAGTTCTCCCAAGGTTGGGTTGCTTATGCATACGTATCACTTTTAAATTTACAGCCAGTTGATAGAGTATTATTTCAGAAATAAATGGAAATCAACCCCACTCCCCAGTGTTCCCACCTATAGCAAAAGTGCAAGGGAAAGTAATAAGGAAAGGTGGCAGCCTCTTTCCTTATATTCAGAAACCTTGTCATAATATAAATTTCAGCCAGAAACTGGCATTATATAACAGGTCCTTGAGCCAAGTCCTACTTATTGAAATCTGGAAACATGTCATGATAGCAGGGTCTCATTCTTGTGTCTATTGTTATGTGTGCTTGTAAATCTAGAGGATAAATCTGCATTGTGTCAAAAGGATCCATTCTTGGCTGAAGTCCATGAATATTTCAGAGACAACTTATCTTCATTCCTGATTTTGATCTTCCATGGTTAGTAGCTCCCAACTTTCTAGATTTATGTTTCTCTACCCATACCCCCTTCAAAAGTAATTAATCTTCCCCCCAGTTGGGAATATAATGTAGTGGAAAAGAACATAGGCTTTGGAGTTTTGATAGTCATTAGTGCTGGTCATATATTTCTGATTCTCCTGGATACAGCAGGTTTTCACCTCCTTGCAACCTTGGAGGCAGAGATGTTCGTATGACTTGCTTTGTCCAATGAAATGTAAGGACAAGTGATGCGACCACTTCCAGGCGGAACGTTTAGAAGCCTATACACAGTTTGTCTCACCATCCTCTTCTTTTTCTCTGCTTCCATAATCATGAAAATAGAGATAAAACCACCCTCAGAGTGGGTCCCTGATTGTGGACAGCGTAGACTAGAACCCTCAACTCATGTGAAACAACTTTTATTTAAATAACCACTATTTAACAATTATAAGCAACTGGTTGCCAATGGGAAACCCTGGTGGTGCAGTGGTTAAGAGCTCGGCTGCTAACCAAAAGGTCAGCAGTTCAAATCTACCAGGCGCTCCATGGAAACTCTATGGGGCAGTTCTATACCGTCCTACAGGGTCGCTATGAGTCGGAATCAACTCGATAGCAATGGGTTTTGCTTAGTTGCCACTGAATGGATTCCAACTCAAGGCGAGCGCATGTGTGTCAGAGAAGGACTGTGCTCCATATGGCTTTCAATGGCTGATATTTCAGAAATAGATCATCATGCTGTTCTTCTGAGGCGCCTCTGGGTGGACGCTAAGCTCCAGCCTTTCGGTTAGTAGCTGAGTTGTTAACCATTTGCACCACTCAAGGACTCGCAAAAAAACCAGTTACCATCAAGTCAATTCTGACTCATGGCAACTCCATGTGTAGGTTATTAGAATAATCGTTGAGACTTGGGGAAACCCTGGTGGCATTGTGGTTAAGAGCTACGGCTGCTAACCGAAAGGTCAGCAGTTTGAATTCACCAGGCATTCCCTAAAAACCCCATGGGGCAGTTCTACTCTGTCCTACAGGGTTGCTGTGAGTCAGAATTGGCTCAATGGCAATGGGTTTTATGAGACATGAGGGTTGGTTGTTATCCCCACAGACCCTAACTTATCCTTGACTGATTCAGAGCTAGATAGTCCTGGATTCAAATCCTTGAACCAATTATGTAAGTTTTTTGACCTACTCGGAGAGACACATGAGGTTTCAATAAAAGTATGTGAGTAAAGCCAGCAGCCCTGTGGGAGAAAGGCTTAGTGACCTGCTTCTGTAAAGATTACAGCCAAGAAAATCCTTTGGGGGCAGATCTACTCTGTCACCTGGGCTACTATGAGTTAACATCGACTCAACAGCACCTAACAACAACAGCAAGTAAAGCAGTTTGCCCAGAGAAGATATTTAATAAATGCTTAATTCCTTCTGTCCTTCTCTCTTTCCCTTTATCTATGAGGAGAGAGATGGTATCTTGTTTGCCACTTTATGATGCCTAGCATAATCCCTGGAGTACAAAAGGTGCTTGAATAAATAAGTGAATACATACAAGTATTTACATGTACTAAGAGAATGTCTTATTTAAACGACCTTTAGCAATCATTTTGTAATACGAACATTCTTTTTTTCTGTAAATTTCTTTATATGAGGTTTTCCAAGACACAGTTGGACAAAGGGACAGGTAATCATAGTGAATTTTCATAACAAGAGAGAACACTGTGTTGGGATTTTAACTTCTGCTCAGCCAGTTGCTAGCCTGAGTGACCCTGGTCTGAATGGGACAATTTGTAGCATCCTGAACCGAGGTGACCCATTGGCCTCTGCATCAGCCAGACCTCTTTTAGAGTATGAAGCCCTGCTCTGAGCATCATATTTGAGAGGGACACGAACAAGTAGAATTCCCATTTGGAATGCACACAAGTGGCAGGACGAGAGGGACAGGTACAGAAGGGAGATCAAGATGTGGAGAGGTCTGGAAGCTACTGTTTATTGCTTCAAATTCCTTCCTGCTGTCGTAAGGTTAATTGAGCATAGAAACCATCTATTCTCAGTACTTTAGTGGGCAAAGTAACAGTGTTGCCACCAAATAAGCCACAGTCTGTCCTGGGAACCAGGGACACAATGGTTTTTAATAAGAGAAGTAACTTCTTCATAACTTCAGAAATCACAGGGTGGAAATGCAACCTGAAATGATCCAGCAAAGAGAAAGGTGAAAAATCATTAACATAAGGCTTTGTCACCCATTTTCATAATAGGCAAAGGAAGAAAAGGACCAAGCTTTAGACAGGAGGAAGAGAAGCCCACAAGGGAAAGAAAGACAAGAGCCAGGGACCATGAAAGACCTCTTCTGCAGAGAACTTGGGGCGGCTACACCGGAGCTTGGAGGAGGAACTGGGTTACCAGAGGAAGCTACTCTAGGTGTGAGCTTGGAGCCAGGGCAAAAAGGAAGATGGAATTGGTCAGAAAATAGAATCTTCTCAATGAATCAAGGATAGAAAGATCAGAATCAAGGAAGAGTGGTTTCAGTGATTGGCCTGATATATTAAGACCAAAGGATCTCTCTGTAAGACTTTTTAAAAGAAAATTTGATGTTACTCGTTAAACCTATAAGCTCTACACTTTGTTCCCTGTATGACTTCCATGTGGTGGAAAGGTAACTTTTACCACATTCACGACAAGCGGTCTGGGAAGAAGTTGTTGATGGTATTTATTCCCTTATTCCACAATAACAAGTATTAGGTGCCAGGCAACGTGCTAGGTACTGTTGCTTTCCTTAGCTGTTGTAGAAGTAGCCCCTGACTCATGACGACACCATACACAACAGAGCAAAATGTTGCTGGGTCCTGCACCATTTTCACAATCTGTTGAGATCAGACTGTTGTGATCCATAGGGTTTTCATTGGCTGATATCCAGAAGTGGGTCGCCAGGCCTTTTCTCCTAGTCTGTCTTAGTCTAGAAACTCTGCTGAAACCAGTTCAGCGTTATAGCAACACGAAAGTCTCCACAGAGAGACAGGTAGTGGCTATGCCTGAGGTGCATTGGCCAGGAATTGAACCCACGTCTCCTGCATGGAAGGTGAGAATTCTATCAATAAACCACCAATTCCTCATGCTAGGTACTAGTGATACAGAAATTAAAGCAAAAACCTTTGTCCTGAAGAATGTCACAGGCCAGTGGAGGAGATAGATTCAGAGACAGATAATTCGACTGCAACGTGTCATGTGCGTGTATTGTTGGAGATGAACAAAAGGGATAGTGGAAGCATCTGGGAAGAGCTCCTAACCCAGGGAAGGGGGCTGTGGAGCTAGAGGTGGGAAAGGTCAGGGAAGAGATAGCCTTAGAGTCTTAGAGGGTGATCAAAAGTCAGCCAGAAGCAAGCAGGAATCTCCCCTGCAGAATAGTATGTACTGAAACTCAAGCCCACACTGGGGAATACCAAGAGGCAAGATGAGACTGGGGAAGGGCAGGCACCTGATCATGGAGGGCCTTGTAGGGCTTGGACTTTATGGGGAGCCATTAAAGCATGAAGTGACACTAGCAGCTTTTCACAAATATTCTTCGTAGGAAGACAGCTCTGGAGGTGAGGAGGGAAGAGATGGATTTGAAGAGGAGAGAGTGGAGGCAGGAAGATTAGTCAGGAGGCTGTGGCAGCAGTAAGTGTAAGACATTGTGAGGTCCTGAACAGCAGCTGTGGAAGCTGAGGAAGAGATCCTGCACAAAGCACCAGAAAAAAATGAACCCAGAGCCCTTTGTTGGTTTGTTTATTGATCCTATTCTTTCGACATACATTTAGAGAGACATTTATGGTGGGGCAGTGAGGAGCATGGGGTCCAGAGATCTGGTGTCTGTCACTTCTCTTCTGCTCAGAGAGTCACTGAGTGGAATCTTTCTTCTCGATTGTTCTCTCTGCTGATGCAAGGACAGGTGGCAGTTGGGGTGAGATCCTCCCTTACTGTAACAAGCTTGACTCACTGTATGGTGCTTGCTGATGCAAGAGGGAATTTCTCTCTCAGAGATAGTGTCTGGAATGAGAGCTGTGTCTCCTTGGAGCTCCTGGAAGCTCTCTGGCTCTGGAAATCTTGGCTCCCAAGAGGTAAAGGAGTAAGGATAAAAATGGCTGCCAGTCTTCAGAAGGTGTGGATGGTGGCTCATTTAAGCCCATATTGACTTCAAATTTGGAGTCTGACCTTGAGGATTCTCTGGCATTCTGTAACTAGTATAGAGCCAGCAACACTGTCGTCCTAGGCTTAGGCTAAGGTTCTTCAGGATGGTACCAGAGGATTCTCAGGAGAGGTGTAGTGTAGTGGTTGGGTCTGTGGAATGGGCTTAGGGGGACATTCTAGGTTCTTTCTGCAAAGAAGGTGCAGGGGAGAATGGAATGAATGCCTTTGCTTCCTCCTCTTCTTTTCTCTCACTCTCTAAAGTGCTTGTGCTTGGGAGAGAGGGTGCCACAAGTGGGCACAGGCTTCTCGCATGGACACTTCTCTGACCCCATCAAGATACAGATGACACTGGACAGGCCTGAATTCAGTGTTGGCTCTGCCTACTAGGTGTCTTTCCTTGGTGCTGGGGCTAATGCCGGATGCTGTTTTGGTGTGTGACAAAGGAAAGACATACAACCACAGAGCACATAGAGGGACGGAGGTGAGGAGGGGGGCAGGCTTTATTGAAGAAGTAAAGATAGTAGGTGGAGAAAGGGAAATATTTTTTTCCTTTTACCTCAAGTACTGATGCAACCGAATCTTCTGAAACATTGAATGTCCAGAACTATCGTGGCAATTATTCAGAGAGGGCAACAGTGTTCTAGCTTGTACCTTGAAGTAAGACCAACTTCTGCTTTTCAATAGTTAATCTTTGAGTGCTGCACATTCATCCCTGGTCAGTCCCCAAATGTCCTTCTGTTACCACAGAAGCTCAAAGAAGGAAGTAGGGAGTAAGGAGCCTGTTATTGTTGTTACAGCAAACATTTGATAGGTACTCACTTCGGGCCTCAACAGTGTGAATTTGTTCCTGTCAACGTTACTAATGACCCTCATGTTTCCAAACCTAGTGGACACTCTTTTTGTCCTCTTAAGTGACCTCTCAGCAGCATTCATTACGGTGACATGTCCTTCCTTCTTACAACTCTGTTCTCTCTTGGTCCTGATACCCTACTCTCTCCAGACTGATCTAACTTTCTAGGGTCTCCTCTCAGTCTCTTTGCTTGTTCTTTCTCTGCCTGAACTCAGGGTTGGGGCCTGGGCTCTCCTCTCTTACCTCCCCATATTCTTGTCTAGGTGATCTCATCCTTTCCACAGCTTGATTTACCATTAATGCTGAAGACTCCAAGGCTTATATCTCCTGCTAAGACCTCTCCTCTGACTTCCAGACTCTCATATTTAACCACCAACTTTATATCTTCACTTGGATGGCTCCTAAGCAAATGTAACTTGTCCAAAATTTGAACTTGTGGTTTCTCCTCCTGGCCAAGAAAATCTTCCCTGCTTCTTCTGCATCTTAACTTCTCCTTCTCTCCTGCTCCTCACATCCATCAGGGAGTTCAGTCAATTCTGTCTCCTCTTCTCTCCATCTCCCTGCCACCTCCTTGCCCCAACCTCCAGCACCCCTTCCCTGGATTTCTGCAGTGGTTTCTAACTGAACCCACTCCTGCCTTCCTACAAGTTACGCTCCACACAACAGCAAAAGTGGGTCATTAAACCATGTAAAACAACCTATGTTACTCTGCTGCCTAAAATCCCCCAGTGGCTTTCTTTGAACTTTGAATAAAATACCAACGCTTTGAAGCCCTGGTGATACAGTGGTTAAGAGCTCAGCTGCTAACAAAAAGGTCAGCAGTTCGAATCCACTAGCTGCTCCTTGGAAACCCTATGGAGCAGTTCTACTCTGTCCTACAGGATCACTATGAGTCAGAACCAACTTGACGGCAACAGGTTTGGTTTTTGGTTTTACTACAGCCCTCAAGGTGACTTGTGCGTACTTCTTCAGCCTTATCTTGTATTCTGCTCTCTCTTGCTCTTTCCATCCTGGCCATCTTGTCTTTCCATTAGTTTCTAGAACCACCCAAGTTTTTCCTACCTCAGGGTCTTTGCACACTACTGGAATGTACTTCCCCTGCTCTTTCCATGGCTGGGTACATCTCATTCTTTAGGTCATGACTTGTACAGTCACCTCCTCTGGGAAGCCTTCCCTAATCTAAAGTGGGTCTCTACTGTTATTTATTATCAGAAATCCTGTTTATTTCTTTCATGGCTCTAATTACAATTTGTGAATTATTTTTAGTATCTTTGTTCAGCTATTTGTCTGGCTTTTTGAAAAACTTTTAAAAAATATGTGTTCTGTTCACTTTTTTTTTTTTTTAGTTCTCAGCTACTAACACAGTTCCTTGCATGCAGTTAAGTGTTAAACAGATACCTGTTGAATGAGAGGCTGTCAGGCCTGCCCTAAGCCCTCTATGTACATTATTTTAATTAATCCTCACAAGTCTGAGAGATAGATATTGCTAAGATCCCATTTTATGAACAAGAAAAATGAGGCTTACAGGTGAGAAGTAATTGGCCCAAATCCACAGAGCCTGTATGTGGGTGGAGAAACTGGAATTTGAACGTCTGTCAAGCTGCCGGACCTGAGCACTCACCTACTTCACTTCATTGTTTCTGGGGTGTGTGGGAGGGTGTGTAAGAGGGAGAGAGGAAAGTATGTCTTTAATGTTAGCTTAGTCATATTCAGCGGTTTGTGAGATCTTGACGTGAAGACTGTGGCTCCTTTCTCTAGCTCATGAAACCACCTGCTTCAGATTTATTTTTTTAAAAACAAAACAGGGAGTTAGGCAGCCTGGGGTTTGATTTCAGCTTAGAGTTGAGGAACCATTGAAATGCTATCTTTCTTTTGCTAGCTTACTGTCACTTCCCAAAGCTGGCTTCCTCACGTCATGGCCTGGTCCTTGTGCTTTGATCTGGCCCCATCTCTCCACATCAACACTGAAGAAGACAGATCTTCAAATTGACAATTGGTAATAGTTGCCTGTGACTCAGCTTCCCACAGCTCTGGAACGAGATGTCTAAAAAGGGACTCATCTCTAAGATGTTAGCATGGCTCCAATGCAACTTTGGGCAGATTAGAAAATAGCACTCCTCAATGCCTTTTTTCCACCTGCCAGTCATAATAACTCTACAAATAGGTACTGAGTGGGATTTGAAAGGCACACTTGGAGTTGTGCAGTGCATAGCCTGCACAAAGAAACAGTAGTCTGCTTTTGGGGGCGTCCCCAGCACCATTCAGCTGGATCTACTGATGAGGGCCCTCTCATCCTTAACCAGCTCCTGAGCCTGCTTGAGTAGGGAAGGAAGCTTCTTGGTTGCTTCAGCCCCATCACATGCAGAGCTTAGAAGTAATGTCTGATGTCAACCAGATCTGAAATATGAGAAGCTAGGAGTGAGCTTTGGGGGCTCCCTAGGGACTTTCACTCCTTAGCTCTGCAGGCACAATTTTCCCTCCTGGCCCTAACACTTTCCTGGATCATACTATGCAATGCAGGCAAGCCCCTGTTTTTCCAGCTTCTCCCAGCCCCAGGTCACTGTCTCTCGCTTTGGTCTTAAGCTGCTGTTTCCCAGAATGCATTTTGCTTAAGTCCATAAACCAAAGAAAAAAAAGCAAACCCATTGCTGTGGAGTCGATTCCCACTCATAGCGACCCAATAGGACAGTGTGGAACTGCCCCATTGGGTTTCCTAGGCTGTAATTTTTACGGAAACAGATCACCAGGTCTTTTCTCCTGCAGAGGGCTGGTGGGTTCAAACCACTGACCTTTTGGTTATCAGCTGAGTGCTTAACCACTGTGTCACTAGGGCTCTTCATTCACATGGCAAATATGTTGCCATCCAGCTGATTCCGACTCACGGTGACCCTGTAGGACAGAATAGAACGGCCCCACAGGGTTTCCAAGGTTGTGATCTTTACAGAAGCAGACTGCCACATCTTTTTTCCCTGTGGGTTCAAACCACTGACTTTTGGGTTAGCAGCTGAGTGCTTAACCACAGTACCACCAGGGCTTATTAATGTGTGCCTGACTCTTTCTGGGGAGAGAGTGCTAGGGAGGACCACAGTTTTGTCTCATTTGAAAGTGAGGTTCAGAAAGTGATTGAAACCCAGAACTCACAGATAGAGGCATTGACAAGGGGAGAACCGAAGGATTGGAGACAAGTGCTAGGCCCCGTTAACGACACCGGACAGACAGCTGGAGCATGGACTGGAGTAACTGTAGGGCAGAATTCTAGAGAGTCATTACAACAGGAGAGCAACAGCTATGTTACCGGCCCTCCAGGTCTCCCTCTGCGACACTGAGACACGAGTCCAGTGAAAGCGAAAGAAGAAAACTTTATTTGGTTGGCAGAGCAAAGGAGCACACCGGGACACGGGTCGCCAAGATGGCTCCCTGATCAGCAGGCACAGGGCTTTATATGGGGAGGAAAACAGAGTGGGGGCTGTTCTTCAAGGGTGTTCAGGCATCTGGTCCATCGGGATCGGTGGACAACTCTGACGATGTCGTCGTCATCTGGAGGACGCAGTCGCACTGGGGTTCAGGATTCACAGGATGGCAGCAGGGAAGGGAAAATGGTGGCTCAGCTCCTGCCAGCCCCACCCCTGTTGGCGACATCTCTGTGCTATGTCGCTGGGAGGACAAGTTGAGGCTCTCTGTGCGTGTGTGCGTTGTTCTCTACGCCTGCGTAGGCACCTCAGACTGATTCTGTCTAGTGTTCACCCCAGCCCTTTATTTTTCACTATCTTGGTTTCTCCTGGAACTAGAAGGAAGAAGTCAGAACGCGTAGTTCAGCCCTACCGGCCGCTGCATAGTGGCTGCCCCTTTCGGCTGCCTGTCTCAGCTAGTTGGGGCAAGGAGGGGCTGGGGAGAAAATAACACACTCAGTCATGCTGCAGTGAGATCGGATTTCCACACCTGCCTACTAAAGGCTAAAAATAGGGACATTTGGGGAGAAATATAGTGAGGAATCTTTTAATTCTACTGTCACGCACTATAAGGAGGGCGTCTTGCAGGGAGGGGTCTCTCACCTTGATGGTAAAATTAGAAAGCAGAAAGGTTTTATCTTGGGGGCCCTCAGCTTCAGGTTCTCCCTTTTTCTCTCAGGCCTGTTCTACCCTTCATTCCCTGCTATCAAAACCTAATAAATTCATCTGTATACGTTTATAAAGCTTAGTGGGGCAATTTTACATTTCAGCAGACGCTCATGTCTGAAGCGAAAGACAGTTACGTACAGCAAAACAAAACAAACCTCTCCTTCTCCCCTCCCACCACAATTTTTATTTAATCCACTGCACCTAACACAGGGCTAAACACAGTGGTTGCTCAATAAGTATTTGCTGAAAGATGTTCAGAAAAAGCATTACTTGTCAGTTTCTGAAGTCAGTCTAAATATATAACATAGGGGAAACCATTGAAGAACCATCCATATGAAGAAATATTAAATAGCCATAAAATGTTTCGAATGACTTTTTAATGACCTAGAAAAATGCTTATAATGAAACATTAGGGAAAATAAGCAGCATTAAAATGGCTACCATAATATCTCAATTATAAAAATTCATAAGCATGCAAAGACGACTTAGAAAATCTGTAGATGTCTCTGGAATCTGCTGGATTTGGGGTGGTCAGTTCCTTCTATTTTTTCTGAATTTTTGTGTTTTCTTCAGTGAGCAAATATTACATTTATTGCTGTTGGTTGCTGAAGAGTTGTCTCCAGCTCATGACGACCTTAGGTATAATGGAAAGAAACATTGCCCAGTCTTGTACCATCTTGATGATTTTTGGCGTGTTTGAGTCCATTGTTGCAGTCATTGTGTATTTTGAGTTTCTTCCAACCTAGGGGGTTCATCTTCTAGCACGGTATTAGACAATATTTTGTTATGATCCATAAGGCTTTTATTGACTAATTTTCAGTAGTAGATCGCCTGGCCTTTCTTTCTAGTCTGTCTTAATCTGGAAGCTCCACGGAATCTGTCCACTGGTATCTTAAATATCAGTGGCAGAGCTTCCAACATCATTGCAACACACAAGCCACCACAGTACAACAAACTGACAGATGGGTGGTGGATTACATTTATAATTGGTATAAAATAAATATTACAAAAGTAAACATGAAAAATTGGTTCGGGGGAGGAAGTACTTTTCGAGGGTGCCGGGAAATGACAGCCTGTTGGTGTGGTCCAATTGGTCTAGAAGAGAGGAGGAGGAGATAAAGCCTCTCCAGTAATGGAGGCTGGCTGGTCTGCAAGCAGAGAATGGGGAAAAAGGGAGTGCATGGTAATGTTGGTGGCTTTGAATGTAGGCAGCCTTCCTGTGTCTGAGATTTCGCAGTGCGTGCCAGGCTAATAGACTGTCCAGCGTCTAGAACACCTTAGGGCTCCTTATTCTTCCATACCTTCTTCCTTACACACCCAAGCCCTGTCCAGGTCCTGAGATATGCTTATTTTCATCCTGCTCTCACCCTCCTCTTTATAAAGTACAGCTGTAAGATTAAGTGAAGTCCCTTTGGGCTGATACTTCAGTGATCAGGACATTGACATCTTAAAGAATTGAGGTTTCATCCCCTTGCAAGAAAATATTATTTTTAATATTGCTTCTATATCGTCGGACATATATAGAAGGCTCTGTGATCATCATAAAGAGACCACAGAACTGAGCATTTATAAACAAAAAAAGTCCCCATTTTCTTCTAGTTGTTTCTGGGAATTCCTTCTAAGCATCTGCGTTTTCTTCTACTTCAGTTGCTTCCCACCTCCTTCCCCTGGGATTTGCTCACTTGTTATATGTTGCTTCCTCGTGAAAAACCAAACAATACCGAAACAAAGCCCAGCAACAGCAATCGGAACCTGCTCCAAATTTCTAATTTCCTACCCTTAAAAAAAAAAAAAAATTAAGACCTAGGCTATTTTTTTTTTCCCAAGGATTTAGGATCTACGTGGAGGAATTTGACAAACTTAAAACCCTAACCAAACCTAAGATTTTATTTTTATGATTTATTAGTTATTACAATATACAAACTCCTGATTAACGAAAGCTGGCTAGCAGGAGGGAACGCGGAGGAGTATGGGAAAAGTGTGAAAAGAAGAAACCCCAGCTCTGCATGGGAGGCTGCGTGTGAACGATCCCGACTCTTCCGTGAGTTCCAGGCCGCGTTTTGCAGGCGGCTGCATCTGCCTCCCTGTCTTTCTTACCTCCTTGATGTTCGGCACTATTTGTGGCCGGCGTGGTGGAAGGACACAGCGAGGTTCTCCATCTCGTTCCCCGCCCCCCGCTCCCATACCCAGTTCCATCTAAGCGAACCCGGGACAGCGCAAGGATCTCCGAGTTGCGAGTGTGCTGAGGCCGGGACTGTCACTCATTCTCCCATCAGCGCGTGAACGCGGCTCGGCAGCGGCTGGCAAGAAACAATTCTGCAAAAATAATCGTACTCAGCCTGGCAATTGTCTGCGCCTAGGTCTGTTGCTCTGCCGCCGTCCACACCCGCTGCAAGAGGGGGCCCAGAATCGTCCGCGGCAGAACATCCCTCCCAGCCGGCAGACTACAATGCTGCCAACTAAGGATCTCATCTGGACTTTGTTTTTCCTGGGAGCTGCAGGTACATTTTTTTGTCTTTTTTCTTGCTCCGATGTGCTCAATGTTCCCTTCCCCCTACGCCTCCCTCAAGGAACACCGTGATTTGGGGAGGTTTTCCGTGGAATGCCAGAGCTGGTCATTTTCGTGGAGCTGAGGAAGGAGCGCGTCGCCCTTGCTGCCCGCCCGGACCCCGCGCCCTCACGGGCTGCGCTGGACCCAGGCTGCGTACCCGCGTAGGCAGCGCCGTGCGCCCTCCAGCTTGCCTGCCGCCCTTCCCACTTTATGTGCTCGCGGAGGTGGGAGCGGAGCCCAGCGGCCCCCGGGGAGGCTGCGGCCGCGCGGATGAGGGGCAGCGCTCCTTCCCCGGGGGCGGCGGGGCGGCGGCTGCCGCGGTTCGGGTGGTGCCCCCGCACGGGCTCGGTTTCTGCTGGGAAGGGACTTGTCAGCTCGGGTTCTGGGAATAGTGAACAATAAGGTCGGGACAGCTACCTCTGATCGTTATTTCCCCAGGTTTTATAAGGCGGGTCTCGCTGCCTTCGGTCCTCCCGCCCCCGGGCAGAATAACGGTTTGCAAAATCGGGCCAAGCTGGCCGAATCGCGGGGCTGTGTGGCCGCTGTTGCACCCCCGCCGATGTGACGTTAGTTCTTTATTTGCCCAATTCCTGGCGGGCTGCAAACCCTGCTCTCGGCCCGGAGCACCGAGGGATGGGAGGGTCGAGCCGCGCGTTTTGACAGGAGGAAGTGCAGAGGGGCGGAGGGCGAGGAGGGCGTGATCCGGCTGCCTGCCGTGTGCGCGCGCGTGTGTGCGCGTGTGTGCGCGCGTGTGTGCGCGTGTGCCTTTCCACGCGTCGCGAGCCTAGTGTTGCACGGTGCGAGGAAAGAATAGCAGGTAGTCGCCTGAAGCACCTCGCCCCGGCTCCTTTCTTTAGGCAAGGTTCCTGATCCTTGTAAAGTGCGAACAATAGGCAGCTGGAATGAAGACAGTTGGGATGCTTTCGCGGATGGTGGTCGCTGCGCCGCCGCCCAGAGAACCTCGGCAGCCAGGAGGTTCATTTCGTTTTGGGTGTTTCTATTCGGGCCTCCCTGGAACGTTCTTCTGTGCGCGCACACCCTCCCCTCCAGCTGCTCCCTCCACCCTTCACTCAAGAATTTGCGCTTCGGCGCTTAAGGACTGAAGGGGAGGAAGACAAGGAGTTGGGGCCGCGGAGAGCTGGGCGGGGTGGGCGGACATTCTCGGGGGGCGTGTGTGAAGAAGTGCTCGAGCGCCGGCGAGAGCCGGGAGCTGTGCGTCGGCGTCGCCGCTACCCGGTGCCGCCGGACTTGCCCTGGAGGGCGGAGCGCGGGTGGGGGGAGCAAGCGGGACGACCTGGGGAGCACCCAGTGCGCCCCCTCCCCGGGCGGCACGGGAGCAGCGCTCGGCCGCCGCCTCCAGCCAACGCCGCTCCCTCCCATGGCGACCAATCAGAGGGAGGCTGGCTGGGCGGGAAGCCGCGAGAGGCTTTTATTGAGGTGCGGGTGGCGGCCCGGAGCTGCCAGGACTGTCTCCTGGTGTTTCAGCTTAACGGTCTCGCTTACCCCCTGTCGGGAGAAACCCCGCCCTCGGCGTGTCCCCTGGCAGCCCCGCAGTTTCTGAAGGAATAAAATGGAGACTAGGTGGTCACCGGGAGAGCTCCTTGTCTGGCCCGCTCTGGCTAGCCCAGGCGTGCCTCTTTTACGCCGACTTGGAGCGGACCCCTACCCGCCCTGCCAGCACACACACGAGCGCTGCCTTTCGGGATCCGAGCGCTTCGCCTTGCAAGATGCCGCCTGGAGCCGCCCAGGGCGCAGCGGCTTTGCGCAGCTGCGCGGTTGTGCAGACCGGCGGATCGCCGGCTGGGGGCGACTCCGGGGGCGGGGCTCTGAGGGGGGCGGGGACCTGACCCCAACCAGCCCCGAGGTGGGCATCTTGCGGCTCTGCCACCACCTGGTCGGGGGCCGCCCTGGTGCTTCCTTTTCCCGTGGTGCTCCTGCGTCCCCGCGGCGCGACCTCCCCCCGCCGCGTGGTCGGGGATGTGTGTTGGGACCGCATCTCCTCTGGTGAAGGCGTGACATTGGGGACCTGAGTTTTGGTGGGCCTTTTTGGGGGATTGTCTGGCCGTTGTTTTCATCATCGTTATGGTTGTTACGCCCGGTGTGTCGATCCCTATGGAGTTGCAGGCAAGTACACTCCCAGGGAATCCTAGGCTGGGGTGTTTTGGATGTTTGTGGATGCCCAGGCAAGGGTGGCATTCTGACCAGTGTTCAGAGTGTTTTCTGGAATGAAAGTGCCCCCGTTCTTTGCCAGCGAGGTAACCAGCACCGTGAGGACAGGAGGAAGGCAGAATGTGTAACACATAGAAGGTTGCTTAACAAAAGAAACAAGTTGAGTGGTTTTCAAAAGAGACATAATTTTTTCGTTATTGCTTCTACTGCAGTTAAAAACAAAAACAAAAAAAAACCGAAGAATTCAAGTCGAAGGGTCATAAAAACAATACAACTCTGTGTGTGTAGACACACACACACACATGCTTTTTTTTTTTTTTGGCCTCAAATGTAGCATCTCCAGGGACAATGGTAATTCAGGAAAATGGACTCCAGGTTTCTGCATGCGAAAATTTACATGTAAAGTGTGCTAATCTTAATATACAAACCAGTCAGGTCTGCTGCCCCTCTCTCATTTTGATGTCTGTGCTCCGTAAAAACAAAGTGAAAGGTTGTGGAATTGCATAGTGAATTTCAGTATATTCTATCAGTTTTCAATGTTGTGTAGAAAAATTGTTTGCTTGAATGATCCGGAATGGTTTTTAAGGTCCCATGTTTATTTGATAATTTTACAATCCTCTGCCAGTTTAACTTTTAAGAATTAAGGTATGGACAGGTGAAACTGGTTTTCTAGCAAGATAGCACCAGTTTAAGAGCAAAGCACCTGTGCTGTCTTACCAAAGCTAGTACACCATAGATGACATAGATAAATGAATTAAGATGCGTTTCAGCAAAGCTTGCTGTGGTACAGTTACCATGAGCCCCATTTTCTCCTTGATTTTCATTTTAAGATTGGAAATGTGTCTTTCTGACGAAAATTTAGCTGAATGTAATAAAGTATGCTCGAGAATGTGGAAAACCTTTCATAACTCTGTTCAAAACCCAAAAAGATAGTTTTCATCCAACAATGTGGAAAATATTAGCATATTTAAAAATACTGAAAATAAGCTAGAATTTCTTTAAAATACAACAGAGTTAAACACAGGAAGGGCCTATAATCCAGGCATTATAGAAGCGTGACTTCGATTTGTTTTTGAGTTACTGTTTCCACTGCAAATGTCCTAAAGATCTAGCAACCTTGCTGAGTTCTCCGTAGTCTAAAACTTATATTATTTTTTAAGTTAATTTTTCAAGAAATTCCCTCCCTCTTCTCTCAACTGATTTAGCTTGATGGCCGCTTACCAGATACCTTTACTAAGAATCTTTTTTTTTTTTTTTTTTTAATGAATACTGGGTGAACAGAAAATAGCAGCACATAAGATCCGAACTATAAGACCCTTGTTCACCAAAGGAGGTTTATCCAGTTCTTCCTGAGCTGAATGATTTAACTAAGGGCTTGTTGATTTAATGGATGACTTGTTTCTTAGAGTTGATAGTTCCAGGATTGAGGTAGTAATTGTTTGCAAAAAACTAAAAAAATTAAATTTGGTGTGTATGCTATATACACATGTGATATGGGTGCTTATGTGAGGCAGCTTTAATCGGGAGAAACTAGTTACAGGGAACACTGAAATTCTAAGGGTTTTGCCTAGTGCTTCTCTTTGAAATACACTTATCATTAAATGAATTCCTCCGATGGATGGTGTGTAAGTTAATATAAGTAATCTATATCTGTATTTTTCTGTCACAGGGAACAGCGTCTTAATTGCCTCTCGAAATAAATAGCACCATTTTGTCATTCAAAAATTACTCTTTAGATGTGACAGATGTTTTTGTTCATTACAGAATTGTTTCTTAAATTATAGACAGCATTTGGTAAAATAAGTGATGGTTGCCAAGGAAAGGTTTGAACTTTCCCTGGTGATCTTGGGTTTGTGGTGACGGAGAGCAGAACCAGTTGACAGGCAAGGAGAAGGGACTGGACATGCGCCTATCAGTCTGCAGGGAACACTCCCAGCCTGGCAGGAGACAAAGGTGTTTTGAGAAGGTTCTCCTGTACTATTCAAATATTGAGTTTTTGAACACACGAATATTTTATACTGTCAAGATAAACATTTTTATGTAAATTTCATAATCGATAATTCTTCAGTTTAGTGATCTACCAAATATATATAGGCGAAGGAATGCCTGGAACTTTAAAATAAATAGCAGCAGATGAGGGGTAACATTTTAGTTGTCTTAAAAAGGGGTTGCAAATGAAACAAAATTGAGAACATTAATTAGCTGGTTATGTGTATAATGACCATTGGAGCTTTGAATAAAAAGGCTAAGATTAGGGTTTTTTTTTTTTTTTTTTGGCTAAAAAGGAAGCATTCCAAGTAAAAGAGAATTTTATTCATCTCTCAAAGTACTCTCTGAGCAATATTTGAAGAGCTGGGATTTTAGGAAGGAGGAATCTCCCAAGACCTTCTCTGAATCTTTATAATTAGGTCTACATGAGGTCCAGAGTTTTTAATATTAAAAACAGTGACATGAAACTCTTTATCAGTGATACTGGTAGCTTTTTTTTTTATACTCACTACTATAGGGCAATAAACTACAGAAAAGCATCAGAAGGTCACAGTCCTGCTACCTCTCACCCTTTTTGTTATTAACTCTTGGTGCCAAACCTTAAAACCATTTGCTGATGTAAAGGGACGTAAATTATTTGGCTTTGGCAGTGGTGCCATTATGCCCTTTCATTTCATGGTGTTGAAATGCTGTCTCTCAGCTGCAGATGCTCATTAGGAGCTTTGCCTTTTGATGTTGGTCTGGGTGCCAAATGGTGGCCTTTCAGTCGGTTTCAGTACATTATACATGAAACACTCTTCGGCTGACGTCTGTGTGCAGCGACTGAGTTCACTGGTTTTCAGTTAGGTTGTCACATGTTTCCCTTTCTGCACTATTAGCTTCTGAGCTGCTGCAGACTCAAAGAGAACTCTGTTCATAGCCATTTTGTCTCTCTTGTGTATGTGAATTTTTTTTATTGTTGTAAAAATACATATGTAACACAACATTCGCCAAGTCAACATTTTCTAGGTGTACAGTTCAGTGATGTCAATTACATTAATCATGTTGTGCAGCCATACCCGTAATCATTGCCAGATTTCCATCATCACCAGCGAAAACTCACTGCTTCCTACACAAGGGTTCCCCCTTCCGCCCTCTCTCCTGCCCCTGGTGACCACTAATAAATCTTAGTCTCTATACATTGGCCTATTCTTATTATTTCATGTAAATGAGGTCATATAATATTTGTTATTTTCTGATTGACTTATTTCACTCAGCATGATGTTCTCAAGGTTTGTCCATGTATCAGGATTTCATTTCTCTTTATGGCTGAGTAGTATTCCACTGTATGTGCATGTATTTTTTTAAAAAGTTTTAATAAACCTATTATGCATTCTTTTACTCCCAAATATAGGCCATATTTTCCTTTGAATTAAAAAATTGTATCACTGAAGTGATTTAAAAGGCTCATCTATAACCTGTATTTCACTGTTTAATCTCATTGAGTACTTTTTGATTTGTAGCTACATATACTGGCAACATGTGACCCCATTTTCTATTCTGTGTCATTCCTATACATGAGATAACATGTAAAAGCCCTTTGTTGTGTATTAATCTCCTCTTCGGTATCCGATTACCTTGTCATTTAAGAATATTTATAGTAATGTCATGCTGTTTGAGACTGGTCTCATTAGGTGTTCTCTTAAACAGTTGATCACGTGTGATTACTGAGTGCTGGCTATTTATCATTAGTCTGTGGGGAATTGGCAAAGGAACGACATGACATCATTTTTGCTGTGAAGGAGGCCTGCGGATAGTATAGTGTAATAGTACATACGGCAAGTTGTATGGCGATTGAGAGTGTTCAACCACAGGTCGAAACCCTGGCCTCGTCCCTAAGCTGTCTGATCTTGGGCAAGTCGTTTAACTTCTCCAGGTTTCAGTTTCTTCTTCTGTGAAACTGGAAAAATAGTAATGCCTACTTGTTAGGGCTGTTGTGAATATTAGGTCTTCAATGCAGATAAGTTGTGTTTATTAACGAGGAGAAGGGATATTTATAGATCTAGAAAGAAAATAATTATTCAGACATAGCATTCTCTTTTTAGAATGACTTAGAAGACAACAATATTATGATATCATTACTTTTTTAATGATTAGAACTAGACTTGAAAAATTAGTGCTAAATATGCCTCACTGCCATTTTGGTTATGAATATTTTGGAGAGAAAAGTGGTCTGATTATAAGGTTGAAAGCCATTAGCACAGGGGTGGATCTAGGTTTTGTGGTGCATGAGGCTATTCAATTTTGAGGACACGCTTTGAAGAAAATAGAAAATTCTTTTGCTTCTGAAAAATTTAGAAAACTGATGACCATGAGACACTGCTAGGCCCTCACCGCCCCCACCCCCCCAGCCTTGGAAGGGGCCCACACAATTGAGAAGAAATGAGGGGCTCTGAAAACATCTGCCCCTGAGTTAGCAAATGTGTTTTCATTGGCTTGGATCCACTTGCTTAAGAATATAGGCCAATTGTCACAGTTTGTTAAACATGTTTCTCAGAAAGGTTGTTTGAATAGTGCTTTGAATATTAGACTCCTGCATGAAAATCAAGTTTATTTTTGAAGAGAGGAAGCTCTTTGACCTTTATTTTGTAAACAACCTTTAAGTGATTTCTGAGGTGATTTAATATTTCTGATAGCTGATATTTTTGCAACTTACTGAAGTAATTGGTATTATTATTCTAATGAATCAGATATAAGTGCCCTGTTGACTAGGCGGGAAGTAATTTTGCCAAATAAAGAAATAGGATATTGGAAAAGATATTGAAGCTTTTGTTTTGCCTATCTAAGAGGCTGGATAGATAATACCAATAATTTTATCTTAATTATCTCTCTACAATTTACAAAGCTCTTTCATATACATTATATCATTTAATCCTCACATCTTTTATTCAATAAATATTTATTGAGTATGTGCTCTGTGCTGGGTACGGGGAATACAATGGCGAACAAAACATTGTCCTTGTTTTCATGGACCTTCCAGTCTAATAATGGGAGAAAATAGACATTAAACAAATAAGACCTACACACACATAAAATTACGTATTCTGATGGGAACTAAGGAAAGGAACAGGGCACTATGAGATATTATGAGGGAGGAGTCCATTTTGAATTGGGTGGTTGGGAAAAAGACCTCTGTGAGGAGGTAACATTTAAATAACTCTGTGAAACAGGAAGGACAGATGGTATTTCCATTTTCAGGCATGGTTGATTGGGTACTTGATTCCACAAACAGTGAATTGCAGCAAACCTTCCTGAATTCCTTAATTCCAAAAACCTTCCTGAAATCTTGAGGAGGTCAGCTTCAGAAATTGTGTTGGGTTTCAGGTTGTAAAGCTGAGTACAATGTGCCTCTCTGCCTCTGGAGCTAGTGAGGTGGCCAGAGACACACGACTTATAAATGTTGTTGTTAGGTGCCGTCGAGTTGGTTCCGACTCATAGCGACCCTCCTTACCACAGAACGAAACGCTGCCCAGTCCTGTGCCATCCTCGCAATCGTTGCTACTTATAAATAGAGGCATGGGTTAAGTGCTATTGGAGTACAAGGAAGCAATTACTTTTGCTTGGGACTCCCTTGAGCTGGATTTTGGGGGGGTGAGTTTGCCTTTACTAGATGGAACAGAGAAAATGGTTAGTTCAGGCAGAGCAAAAACCCTGATCGGTGGTGGTGTTATTAGCTGCCATTCAGTTGTTCCCCAGCTTATAGTGACCCCATATACAGTGGAACAAAACACTGCCCTGCTCTGTGCTGTCACCGTGATCGGTTTTGGATTGAACCATTGTGATCCATGGGATTTTCACTGGCTCATTTTCTGAAGTAGGCCACCAGACCTTTCTTCCTAGTCCTTCATAGTGTAGAAGCTCCACTGAAACCTATTCAGCATGACAGCAACATGCAAGTCTCCACTGAAAGATGGGTGGTGGCTTCGCATTGAGGTGCACTGGCTGGGAGTTGAACCTGGGCCTCCTGTATGGAAGGTGACATATTTCTCCTACTGAACCACCACTGCTGCCATTGAGCAGCAGTAGAGAAATACATACACACAGTCGTGTTCAAGGAACAGTGTGAGGGTACTTGGGACAAGTGACCAGAGATTAAGAGAGAAAAAAAAAAATCTGTAAGGCCAGACAGTGTTAGGTCTCGATTTGGAAACCCAAGCTGAGAAAGAATGAGGGATTTACAAAGGTGGAACTGGAACCATAACTTTCATTAGTTGGCTGCATTTCATTCTTTTATAAAGTAAGGATAATTTGGATACACATAGCATCAGAGCAGATGTGAAGAAAACATGCCGGTAGTCAACGATACAGAAATGAGTTGGTGTGGCTTCTGGACTGACTGATTTTGACTGCAGTGAGGGGGCGTTGACATGGTAAAGAGGCAACATCAAGAACTTTGGAGCCTGCCAGATCTGGGCTGAGTCCAATAGCCATAAATGACATTCTGCAAGTTGTGTACCTCTGACCCCACTTTCTCATCTGCAAAATGAGAATGATACCTCTCTTAAAGGGCTTTGGTAAGCTTCAGTAAAGTCCATATGGAAAGCAGCTGACATACACTCAATAAATGCTTTTTAAAAGTCCTTCTTGAACAGAGATTTTATTTGAAATGTTTGTTAAGTAACTGTATTGTGAATATGATGTGCAAAGTTCTGTGCTTAGGAACCGAGAAAACCAAACCAAAATAAAATAAATGTAAGACTACTACACGGTTTCTTCAGAAGCTTCCAGGCAATTCAGACAGTTAAGAAAACATGAGAGGTACTATGAGTAAGTGCCTGAATGAAGGTGTCAGATAGTAATTGTGAGAAGAGTTTAGAAAGGCAAATACCATCTCAGTGGGTTTTAATGTCTGAAGAAGTCCGCACTTTGTCTAGTGCTCGATCTGGACCTGCAGGGACCTAAGCATCAATAGGGGAAGGACTGATTTCCCTACAGGAGGAGACAGGTCTAGCAAGAATTAGTATTTAAGAGCAGTGAAGGCAGACTAGATATTGGGGCGGGTCATATTAAAATCTTAAATGCCGAGCAAAGGGGTGGGGTGCTGCTGGGAGGGTGCTGCTGGGATGTTGGAGCAATCGTGTTAGAACAGCCACTGTGCTAGGCTCTGTGTCTGATGCCAGCTGTGAACTGGCAGAGAGGTGAGTAGGAGCAAACTGGTAGAAATCATGGGAACACTTTAAGGGAATTCGGTGTCAATGTAGCGGCCATTATGGTGGCTACACAAAGTATTGGCTTAGTGAAAGGATTTCTGTTAAAGTGTAAAAGACTGACTAGATGATAGGGAGGCCGGAGGCTGAGAGATAGCGGAGCAAGTTACGTCTCGATTAGAGGCCAGTGAAGTCCAATGAGAGTACCTTGCTTCATGTCGCAGAAGGGTTTTGTATGTAGGGTACTGTGAGGTGTGTACTCAGGAGATCTGGGTTCTAGATGTGGCTCTGCAATGAACTGGGCACATGGATTTATGTGAGTTACTTAACCTCTTGAAAGGTTTAAAGAAATCCGACTGTGATGTATTTTTTAAAGCAGATAATCTTGAAAAGATACACTTGTAATGGCTTTGGATAACAAACAACAAGGGGCGTAGCTGAGATGTTAGAGATGAGAAATCAACCAGCAAGTGTAGATGATAGATCCAAAATGGCAGATGATACACACAAAGGGAGATTTTTTAAATTACAAACCCAAGGTTATGGAATAATGATGATACTGTCTATATGATGAAGAAATTGAGGAAAGGGATTACCTTGAATAAAGAAAGGCAGATAATACCACTTTTAGACACATTAGATTTTAGAAAAATTTTGGGCATCTTGGTATCTTAACGTATAGGTCAGTGTTTTTCAGACTACGGGTAATAAAATTTATTTAGTTGGCCTCTACCTGCATTAAAAAAAAAAGGAAAAGAAAGAAAAGGAGGAATGAAGGAAGGAGAAAAGAAGGAAATAGAATAGAAAAGAGTGTATCTTATGTATTTAAGGGTAAGTATTTTGTGAAACGTAGTGTTTTGTGAAACTTGAGTTTCAGTTGTATGTGTGTGTAAGTAATGTACGATACTATTGTGATGGCAAACACACTTTATTGTGGCTCTTGTCAAAATAGTTTGAAAGCTGCTAAGTAGATGGAAAAATATGAGACTGTAGAGAGGGTGGGACAGCCTGTAGTGGAGACAGGGTTTATCAGAAGGTACCAGGTTGAGACTTAGTGGGTTGTGAGAAGAGGAAGAAGAAACAACTTACTAAGCATCTAAGCAGTCTGTTAGCTACAGAGTGTGAAAAAAAAAAAGCCCCACCAACTCTCTGAAGTATAATGCTTTGACCTCAGAGAGCTACCTACTGTCTGGGAATGAGAAGAGAACTGAGAATACAAGGCAGGAACTAAAGCCAGATGTGTGGTACCCAAGATTTCAGAGGCAGGAAAAGGACTCCTTGGGGACCAGGGCAGTTGGGAAGCTCTTCCCAAGGCAAGTGAGAGTTGAAGGATCTAGCTCTGTGAGAGGAAGGTAGATGAGGTGGGTTTGCATGTTGCGTGTTTGGGAGGCAGCTGGAGAGAGTTTGGCTAAAGAGACCAAGAAGACTCAGATGTTCTGGTAGTCTATGTACACTTTAAGACCAGGAAACTCGTTTTATTCTCTTTTTTTTAATCTCCCTCTTCAGCATCCAGAATGATATCTTGTCTATAAATCAGAAAGTGATATTGAACAAATGGAAAGAACCAGATTTTAGTGGTGTGAAAGCCTAGGGTAGAAAATTATAATAATGTTAAGAGGAAAAAAGCTAGAAACAAATGGTATTTATAAGTATAATCCCAATTTTGCTTAAAAAAAAAGTCTTTCGCTCACTCCATTGTCAGGACTGAAAGAAGGTATATTGTTTTTCATACTGTTTGAATTTCCTATAATGAGCATATATTGCTTTACAATCAGATGTAAGACAAACAGCACAATAAAAAGGGGGCAGCAGTATTTAACATGGCGAAGAGTACAAGGAAGGTGAGCCTTAGGTTGGATTGGATCCAGAGAAGATCATCGGAGACCTTAGAAAGGATAATTTCAGTTGTGTAGTGAAATTAAATTTCTTTATTTAAAGTTAAGGACTGATGTCCAAAACACTTGACAAAAAAGAAGGAAGGGAAGGATGTTAAGTAGGGTGAAGCCTTTAAACAGAGGACCATCTGGTCAGATTTAATTTAGGGAAAAAAGCTAGGAGAGAGGAAAGGAGATGAACAGATGACCCTCGCAAAGGATGGTGGGACACATTCGTGTGAGAGGAAATGAATAAAGTTAGGTTTTACTTCGTTTTTCAGTGATTTCATGTATCATGTAAGAGGATACTGTTTAGACATAGTTTTGTATTCTTGTGTCATTGTCCTTGTTATTCATACCTTTATTTCTGCACCTTAAAAAAAAACTATGTGTACATCAAAAGCTTTTGAAGTTTGTTCCACTTGTCACAAATTGGATGCATCGTTTTTATCAGATAGGCAAAGGAAGTGATTGAATACTTTTTGGATGTTCTTTTATACATATTTCATCTGAGACTGTCCTTTTTTTTTTTTTTTTTCATAAGATGCTGCCAATTGCTGGTTAAGCAGCGGTTGCTATTTGAGTATTGGATTTAGGGTCTAATATGGCAGCCTCACCAAACCCATTGCCATTGAGTCGGTTCTGACTCATGGCAACTCTGTGCCCCACAGGGTTTTCCTGGCTGTAATCTTTATGGAAGTAGATTGCCAAGTCTTTCTTTCGTGGTGCTGCTGGGTGGGTTTGAACCACCAACCTTTAGGTTAGCAGCTGAGTGCTAATGGCTTGCCCCACCCAGGGACCTTCAACTTGGGAGCCTTAAAGATCTATTATCATGAGCCTGAGAAGACACAAATCCAAGTACTTTGACTTGAGTTGATAATTATAAATTATCTTCCTTTCTTAATTTATCATCTCCTTCTGTGCTGTGCAATGGCTAAAAGCACTCAGCTGTTTACCTAAAGGTTGGTGGTTCAAACCCACCAGCAGCTCTGCAGGAGAGAAGACCTGGTAATTTGCTTCTGTAAAGATTAACTCTCGTCATTGCCATCAAATCAATTCCAACTCCTAGTGCCTTTATAGGACAGAGTAGAACTGCCCCACAGGGGTTCCAAGGCTGTAAGTCTTTGCAGAAGCAGGCTGCCACATCTTTGTCCTGTGGAGCGGCTGGTGGGTTGGAACTGTGGAACTTTCCATTAGCAGTCGAGAGGTTAACCACTCCTAACTCTTTGCAGCCTAGGAAATCATATGATGCAGCTCTACTCTGTCCTGTACGGTCACTGTGAGTCAGAATCGACTCAGTGGTATACAACATTTATTTGGTGCTGCTGAGGCTGTGCATACTGTAGGGGCGCACCATGGGCCTTTGGCATCAAACCTGCACCTTGAATGTTGGTGCACCTGCTTTTTAGTTATGTGACTGTGAGTTGGTCGTTTAATCTTCCCAACACTCGGTTTATTTATCTGTAAAACAGGGATAATAATACTTACCAAAGAGGATTATGGTAAGGTCTAAGTGAGGCAACCTGTACGACTGCCTGACACATAGTTAAAAAAAAAAAAAGTAAGCTCCAGTAATTTTTTTTCCCTTTCCTTTCTTTCTGCTTAAAGTTCACAGTGAAGGGTTACAGTTAGTGTTGGATTTAAGTATTGGTTATAATTAGAATCACTTTTTTTTTTTTTAAACCATTTCTTTGCATTCTCTAAGCGTTTAGGGTGACCATTAGTTGCGGCTGAGTTAGGAATACCATGGCTGTTTGCTTAGCAATTTTCCCTGTTGTAGAATCAAAGTTTGGTGGATCTTAATTTTGAGAAGAGTAGAATTTTTAAAAACAAAGTTATGTGTACAGATTCTGCTTTCTATTTGCATAGGGTTAGTATTAAACCTTTTTTTTTTTTTAGTATTAAACTTGCTAATTTGCCACAATTATGGAGCCATCAAATTTACTGTATTTAAATAAGGTTCTTGCTAAAGGTCAGACCTGAGACACTGTGCTCACCTGCCCACCTTAATTCTTTGGAATGTAGCCAAGAATGAAGAAGTAAGGAAAAGAAGCCTTTGAATAACCGAAATAGAAGCCGAAGTCCATGCACTGAGTTGTTTGCCCTGGACCCGCAGGGGAGCCCTTAACTCTTTATTCAGAAAAAGTCCATATGTTATCAATTGAATTCTTAGCTTCTCCCACATTCATAAGGACTACAAGATTCAGATTAGAATCAAGGAAACATGAGTGGTAAGTACGGATACATCGACAGCACGGAGATATAGTAATGAGACCAAGGAAAGGATGGAAAAATATGAAAAGCAGATTTGAGAAACTACAAACTATATTAGTCTTAGCATTTAATTTAAAAAAATTTATTAAATTTTAGCATTTAATTAAAAAAAAGCCCGACTTACTCGAAAAATACGAAGGGCATGTCTCCAATACAGTGCAGTATAAATAATAGGCATTCATATTAAACCTCTTTTGGAAGAGTCAGGTATGACCCATTTACTGAAGTTATTCAAGCAGCAGGCAACAAATGTATAGATTCAGCTACTGAGCATGAGTCTTTTGTGTTTAGCTCTGTGCTAGATGCTGAATGTAGTATGACTTCAAGGAGTTTCCATATAGTTGGAAAGATAAAATAAACACAGGTGCCGTTGTCTTCACCAGTGTCAAATGGGAATAAAAGAGGTAATACAATTAGTGTTACTCAGCTGGAAAATTTACTTTTGAGACACTCTAATCACAAAGAATTTAAGATAAATGAGATTTTATATTTCATTCTTGTAGAGTGATTTTGTCAGAGAGAACCTGCCAGCATGGTTTGAAGTTCATAGCTGTTTATTTACCATTAATAGAGGATAGGTCAACAGCAAGCAAAAAAAGGGAGGGGGAGCTACAGATGCTGATACTAATTGGACGTAAAGAATCACGTCATGGCATTAGTTCTCTTGGTTTAGGCCTTGATCTCATGGGACAGTCCAGGCAATTGGCATAATATAGTCCTTAAAGTTTATGTTCTTCCTCCCAGTATGGTGAGTAGTGTCTGGAATCTTAAAAGCTTACGAATGGTCATCTAAGATACAGCTATTGGTCTTTGTTTGTCTGGAACAAAAGAGAAAGAAGGAAACCCAAGAATCAGAGAAGGAACTGGTCTACAGGACTAATTGTCTACATGAACCATTGACTCGACACCAGAAGAACTAGATGGTCCTGGCTACCACTACTAAACATTCTAATCAGGAACACAATATATAAATCCTGATAAAACAAAAAAAAAAAATTTTTTTTTTTAATAAAAAAGGGAGAAAAATATGGAACAGAACTTCAAATTCTTAAAAAATTCAGACTTACTGAAATAGTTGAGGCTAGAGGAATCCCGGAGACTATGGCCCTGAATTCCACCTCAAACCTTGAATTGAAACTATCCCCTGAGGTCACCTTTCAGCTAAGTAACAGTTTGGCCCAAGGAGTATAAAGATTGTCACTCTTGAGTATTATGTTTCTTTAAAAAAATTATAAGACCAAAGGGTCAACAGATATTTTAAAGTGTAGGTGCAAAGGTTGGGGAGCAGGGAGATTAAGTAAATGGAAATGAAACAACTAGAACAAAAATAATGAGGATGTTGACACAATATGAAGAATGTAACCAATGTCACTGACCCTTCTCTGGAAACTGTGCAATGGGAGCAGATTTTGCTGTGTATGTTTTCACCAAAAATAAAATTAAGAAAAGAGGGAGAAGTTGGGTCAGCTAGTTTTTCTCTTCTCTGCTAAATTATAGTAAATTTATTTTGAAATTAAAGATCTTAACTCACTCAAGCAATTGGAGCTAATTGGGTATCATTTCTTCAATCTTGAATTTATTTTGAAATTATATGTCTACATTGCTTACAAAGTTAATAGTTTTAAAAGGCTTGTAACAAAAAACATTAGTCCTTAGGCTCAACTCTGTTTAGTCCTTCTCACTTCACATCACCCCTCCCACCTCTGATTTCAACTCCCCTGAAGCAACCACTTTCTATTCATTTAACTATTTCTTCAGATTTTACCTCCATATTGATGCTTTTTAATTTTTCAGCTTTAGATATTATTTATTAACTTCTTCCTATGAAATATGAGGGTTTCATGCTCTTAGACACTGCTCACGCCATCTGCTTTTCTTACCGTGGTGTCTCAATAGAGCTATTTTTCTATTTTGGGTTAAACCAATTTTAACGTTTACCTTGTTATGAACATATAAATATTATTCACACCTGAGCCTTGGAAATTCAATGACTATATTCCCTTTCTTATATAGCTTTTTATTTTTCTTGGAGTTTGTAATGGCCTCAGTTTTCCTTTGCTTAGTTTTCTATGTACATACCACTGATTCATTATCAAAATCTCATACTGAAGTATAAATCTTATCTCATTGTTTTCGGATATTGTTATTTTCTTCCCGCCTCTGGAGACATACACCCTAGACCTTCCATTTCCTCTTTAATCAGGACTATTTGGTTTGTTTATTCGGTTTCTAGGCTTGCTGCATAGCCGCTTCTCTGGAATTTCTCTTCCTCACTCTGAGGAGTCCCCTCACCCAGATCCTTTGTTGGATTCTCTGTTTTCTGGATAACTTGTCTTATTGTTTTACTTTCTTGTTGTTGAGACTTCGAGTACATGTCTGCAAATTTATTTATTTTACGGTCAAAGTTAACTGACATACAATTCTCCGGGTTGGAAATCATTTTCCCTAGGAATTTTGAAGGTAGTGCTGTATTGTTTTTTTACTTTCAGTGTTGTAGTTGTAAAGTCCAGTTCCATTCTGATTCCTGATATTTTGAATGAAATAAGAGATTTTAAGATTTCCAATTTGTTTCCAGTGTTTTGAAATTTCATAATGGTGTACCTTGGGGTAGGCATGTTTTCATTTATTGGGCTAGATTCTCAGTGGGCCCTTTTTGTCTGGGAATTCATGTCTTTCTGTGCTGGGGAATGTTCTGTTATGTATCTGATCTGTTCCTATCTCTATTTTCTCTTTTTCTTTCTATAATTCTTTTTCAGAAGTTGGATTGGTCCTCTGATTTTTCTAATCTCCTCTCTACTATTGTTAATTTATTTGTCTCCACAACCGCACAATCAGGGAGATTTCCTCAACTTTTATCTAATCTTTTAATTGAATTTTTTTATTTGTGCTAACATATTTTAATTTCTAAGAGGTCTGTTTTGTTCTCCAAATGTCTCTTCAATAACATCCTTTTCTTGTTTCATGATGGAGTATCTTAAATATCTCTGAGGAATTTAGAAAGTTCTTTACTTCTAGTATTCTTTTTTACCACAGAATTCCTTTTATTATGCTTGATTTAATGTTTCTTTTGAATTTCATATTGTTTCATTTCAGTCCTCAATTCTAATGATTCTTGGATATTAGTAATTAGGAGTTAGACACTGAAAAGCTATGGGGATACCCTGTAATTGTGCAGAGACCCAGTCTGTTGGGTGGGAGTTATCACATCCACTCATCAATGCCTACCTAGATTTTACTTTTGGCATGGTCAATTTAAGAGAATCCAACATTTTGCAGTTTGGAGGGTATAACTCTGTTGTTTTTCTCTAAGCCGAGTGGGAGAAATGGATTGAGGATATCTTTATTCAGTAATCAGGATTTCATTTAATCCTCCTGTTTTTAGTAGAATACTCCTGCCCTCAGTAGTGCCTGGTATCCCCAAGAGCAAAGTCCCCTCTGGTTCAGGTTCTCCAGGTAGTCAATCCAATCTTCTGCTAGGGTGAGTGAGGGACAGTGTAGGATGGGAGAAAGGAATATGTGGCCCTACCTTCCTGTGTGTACGTACGTGTGTATGCACGCGTGTATTTTGAGCTGAAGTTAGTGGGATAAGAGAGAGTGTTAGACTTAATTTTGGAGCAGATTGAGATCCCTCTGATGATCTGACTTTTTCATTGTTTCTAATTGCTATGTACAAAAGCAGATTTTTGAAATCTTTTATGTCACATATTTTAATGTAGAAATTCTGAGATTGAAAGAAATTTACAATTGTTAGAGGAAAAGATAAGTGTTCTGGTGGTGCATCAAAGGCAGGGACCTAAAGAAATATATTATGAGGTAACTTCAAGGGAACTGATGATTCAAGGAGTTAGGGCCAATCTCATATTTTGAGGAGTCCCTTCTGAACTCAGGAGTTCCCAAAAGGTTCCAGGATGCCCTGAGAGTGAACTTGTTGTTCACTTAATTTGGCACTTACTGAATAACTTCTGTGTTCCACATAATTCGTCTAGGAGTTAGAGATAAAAGATGACTATATATGTAGTCCTGGTGGTGCAGTGGTTAAGAGCTCGGCTGCTAACCAAAAGGTCGCAGTTCTAAATCTACCAGCTGCTTCTTGGAAAACCCTATGGGGCAGTTCTGCCCTGTCCTGTAGGGTCACTATGAGTTGGAATTTACTCAATGGCAATGAGTTTTTATATTCCAGAGCTTTGTGAAATATTCTAGACCAGGGTCTAAACAATTTTTGGTTACATTTCTAATATTCATTCCTGTGGAAAGACACCAAAGACAACCTTGGAATGTCACAGAAAGATAACTGTTATTGATTCCTTTCTCAGATTTTTCCCTTTTGTGTATGCAACTTAAAATTTAACATAACATGTTTAAAATTTACAGTTTTCATCAAAGAAAACCATCCATCATAAAAAAGGAAGTAAAAAAGGGGCATGGTGTGATATTCTTTGAAGGTAAGAGATTGAAAGTGAGTCAGTTAACTATCCTAGATTACAATTTGATGTCATTTTGAGGTAAATTGGCTTTGGAATCAGAATTTAAATTACTGGTCAGACTCAATTGAGATAACCAGTAATGAAGGCAGTTCATTCCCTTCTCATAAAAATAATATTTTTATTTTCTGTAATTTTTTACAGTTAAATTAGATATAGGTATTATCTTTGAGAAGGTAAACATTTCACATAGTAATTGATTTAGGTTTTTAAGAGTATCTTTGTATCTAAGTAAGAAATGTGAATAATAATTTGTTATTTGGTTTTCTAAAGATATTTATAACAGATCCTTTTGAAGCCACTGGGCGGTAAATCAATGCATTGCTCTGAGTTGTATTTTTGCTGCCTATGCAATATTAAGAGAATAGCTACCACACACAACTCCAGACATTTAAATTATCTTATTTAGCCATAATAATAAATGTATGCTTGGGGCCATTTATATATGTAATTATTTTAACAATTTATGTACGCATTTCTAAATATTAAACTCTTGTCTGGTAAGTGAGTTTAAAATTATATACTCTTTCAACTAGCTCAACGTGAGAGATTTCAAATGATGAGTTCCGTTGTTAATTTAGCCTTTACGTTCATCTTATTGGAGACCTGGTGGTGCAGTGGTTAAGAGCTCAGCCACTAACCAAAAGGTCGGCAGTTTGAATCTACTGGTGGGTCCTTAGAAACCCTATGGGGCAGTTCTCCCCTGTCCTGTGGGGTCTCTATGAGTCAGAATTGACTCAGTGGCAACGAGTTTTTCATCTTACTATTTACTTATAAACTAGAACAGGTGCATTAGTTCTTTTTCATTTGCAAGTTTCTTAATTCATAATTTAAAAGTGCAAAAGATGAAAACAACTTAAATGTACAGTTTAATTATGCTGTCTGGAGAATCAAAGTGCTGAAGTGGTTTGTGCTAGTTGGACACTAAAACTTTACAAGGAAACAGAAGTGTTATGGATTGACTAGTGTCCCCCCAAAATATGTGTCAACTTGGTCAGGCCACAATTCCTACTATTGTGTGGTTGTCCTCCATTTTGTGAGTATAATTTTGTATTAAAGAGGATTGGGGTGGGATTGTAACACCCTTACTAAGGTCACATCCTTGATCCAATGTAAAGGGTATGGCCTGCACCACCTTTTATCTTACAAAAGATAAAAGGAAAGGGAAGCAAGCAGAGAGTTGGGGACCTCCTACCACCAAGAAAGCAGTGTTGAGAGCAGAGCACATCCTTCGGACCCGGGGTTCCTGCACAGGGAAGCTCCTAGTCCCAGGGAAGACTGATAACAAGAACCTTCCTCCAGAGCTAACAGAGAGAGAAAGCCTTCCCCTGGAACCGACACCCTGAATTTGGACTTCTAGCCTACTAGACTGTGAGAAAATGAATTTCTCTTTGTTAAGCCACCTAGTTGTGGTATTTCTGTTATAGCAGCACTAGATGACTAATACAAAAATTTTCATGAAAGACTTGTTCATATCCCTGAAATGATGCTGCTATCTATCGTAGAGGAAAACTGGTGGCATGCAGATGTCAGTCACTCCTCATTGACAGGTAAGAGTCACAGGTCCTGGGATTTGGGACTGTTGACAGGAAGTTAGGTTTGTGTTTAGGGCATGATTGGTTTTGACCTACCTATATTTCAGAAATATTTTGACTGCAAGTCAGTTCGTAAGTCATAAGTCTCATTTATACGTAACATCTTAAGACTATGTCTATAGATTTTTTTTTTTAAAAGAATGAACTTAAAATCAAGTTTATATTCTGGCTTTTGATACATTGATTAAAAAGAAATTCGTATCCAGAGCAAAACTTTGGAGCTGTTGATGGTTTTTTGTTTAAAATGTTATGTGGAAATGTCAGGTAATTATATGATTGGAATCTCTGCATATGACTTCATAGGTGGGGATAGGCCAAAGAAATTGATGACATAAAAGAAAAATTTTAAAAGGAAAACCTAACACTTGTATCTGATAGGTTTGTATTTTGGGGGGAACTTTGGCAAAAATCATCGGAGAAACAGTTGCTTAGAAATGTTCCTTATTTTATTCTTATTAAATGTGCAGGTGTAAGTGATCTGTACTACAAGGATTCCATTTTCTTTGTAGCCTTGGTTTACTGAACAGATTTAATTTCATTTTCTGTAAAAACATAGCCTTATATTTAAACTTAATAATTTGGAAGAGTCACAAGCTGTATAAAGGTACATGCAAGTTAGATGTATTACTGTGAAAATGTAATTTGTCTTATTTTGGAATTTAGAATAAAACTTAAAAATCACAGGCTTACCAAGGTATGGAAACCCTGGTGGCATAGTGGTTAAGAGCTACAGCTGCGAACCAAAGGGTCGGCAGTTCGAGTCTGCCAGGTGCTCCTTGGAAACTCTATGGGGCAGTTCTACTCTGTCCTATAGGGTCGCTATGAGTCGGAATCGACTCATTAGCACTGGGTTTGGTTTTGGTACCAAGGTATACACCAGACAGATTATTTGCTATTTAAAAATAAAGAGCAATTTCTTTAAAAATAAAGTATAGCTTGAATCGTGTTCCATACCTTCCCTCCCAAAGAAATATGTACACACACACACACACACACACACACGGCTGTATATAAAAAAAAAATAGAGATCAATAATTGACCATAGATTTAAAATAACACAAAAGGTTTAAAAATCTAAATTGTCATTGTTTACAAAATATTGGCAAATTAGAGCTAAAGGGCTTGGTGTTATTGTGTAATCTTTTGTTTAAAAATAAACAGTGGAAATAATGGTAGAAACCTCTGGGTTTAGAAAGGCTTGGTGGTGGTTCTTCATATCCTACTAAAAAAAGCAGGCTGTCTTTGCATGTTAATCACTCTGTGAAAGGGAGCCTGCCTTATTTACATTGTTCCTGCACTAAGAAGTTGAATAGTATGCCAGAGGAAAAAATGGGGGGATTGTAATTGTTGTTCTCAAAAGGGCTTTTATTCCATTCAAGTGGAAAAGCTGAATACTGGAGAATTAGCGCTGTGTTTGTGGAAGAGGAGCCCCCTTTGGTCACTGCATTTCATGGGGTGCAATCCTAGTGTGTGAGAATCTGAACGTTGGAAGGAAGAGAGTGACTCATCTGCCTATGGTATAACAATCGATGTTCCTGTAGATTTCTAAAATTTTGTAAGCAATTCTGTTTGTTATGTATCCCAGAAGAGTCAAAATTAAATTCTGGAAAAATGCAATACTAGAAATCTCAGGAGAACAATTAAACATGAACCAAAAAAAATTAAATTTTTATGGATTACATTTTTTGGGATAGGGAGGAATTACACAATATAAAATTAAATAAATTATATACAGGTATATATTTTTTTTTTTGAGAAAATATGTAATTTGGCTAATACCTTGCAGGTATAATTATGTCCCCCAAACTGATTTTAAATGATGTGTTTGAAATTATCTTAATAACAATTACAGCTTTTTGGCTCAGTTGTATTTTAGGAATCATTGGTTAGATACACAAATTGAGAAGAAGCAGCAGAGAAGTTCTTACTGTTTGTAATGGATAGAATTGTGTCCTCCAGAAATATACGTCAGCTTGGTGAGGCCATGATTCTCACTATTGTGTGGTTTTCCTCCATTTTGTGATTTTCCTATGTGTTATAAATCATAATCTCTGTCTGTGGTTAAAGGGAAACCCTGGTGGCATAGTGGTTATAAGTGCTACGGCTGCTAACAAAAAGTTTGGCAGTTTGAATTCACCAGGCGCTCCTTGGAAACTCTATGGGGCAGTGTCTACTCTGTCCTGTAGGGTCACTATGAGTCAGAATTGACTCCATGGCAAAGGGTCGTGATTAAAGAGGATTAGGGTGCTTAGGTCACATCCTTGATCCAATGTAAAGGGAGTTTCCCTGGGGTGTGGCCTGCACCACCTTTTATCTTACTAGAGATAAAAGGAACGGGAAGCAAGCAGAGAGTGGGGGACCAAGAAAGCAGTGCCAGGAGCAGAGCGCATCCTTTGGACCTAGGGTTCCTGCTCGGAAAAGCTCCTAGTCCGGGGAAGACTGATAACAAAGACCTTCTTCCAGAGCCAACAGAGAGAGAAAGCCTTCCCCTGGAGCTGTTGCCCTGAATTCAGACTTCTAGCCTACTAGACTTTGAGAAAATAAATTTCTCTTCATTAAAGTCATCCACTCATGGTATTTCTGTTATAGCGGCACTAGATAACTAGGACAGAGTTATTGAGGCTTTCTTTTCATATGATCTCAGACGATGAGCTCCTGTTAGCTTGTTTCTGTTCTACCGTGTGAAAGCACATCTCCTCCATAAACCCTTTTCCTGATCCCCATGTCCCCTCCTAGTTCCAGCTGGCACCAGCTGTATGAGGCAGTACAGTTTCCAAAACCTCAACATTGTACAGTAGCTATTCTGGAGGTCTGTTACTTTGGACTGATCTAATACATTGTATGTTTTTAACATCTTGAAAAAAAAAAAAACCTGCACAGAATATGGCATTCCCACTTAGACTTTGATTTTTTCTGTGTATACGTATTTTACAGGAGGATCGTATGTGATGAGGGAGACAGCGCCTGTTGTTCTAAATGACTTTGTTAAATATTAGAAGGCACTTAACTGATTGTGAAGGTTGTGTGCAGGTTTTACTAACAGCACTTGGCTTCGGTATACTTGACTATCAGTGTAACTACTTTCTGTTGTCCTTGTTAGTATTGTATGGATTTGGTTATTGGATACTTGAAAACAGGCCTTTTGATGATTCCAGTTATATTTTATTTGAATTTTTTTTTTGCAATACCCATGTACGTGGAAGTTGTGTTTAATTTGGGCTTATGCAAAGTATTCCATGTGTTTATAGTGTGTGTTTGGGTCGCTGTTCTAAAGAACAGTAGACAAGAAGCTGTTGTTTCTGGGTGCGGTCAAGCCGATTCCTACTCAAAGTGACCCTATAGGACAGAGTAGAACTGACCCATAGGATTTCCTAGGCTGTGATCTTTAGCAGAGCATATCTCCAGGTCTTTTCTTCAGGGAAGTTGCTGGTGGTTTGAACCACCAATCTTTTGGTTAGCAGCCAAGTGCTTAACTGCTGCACCGCTAGGCCTCCTTAGGCAAAAAGTAGTTATGAAAAAAAAGACCCACCATTTCTACGTTCAAAAAAGAATTTAGATAGATTTCACAGTAAATTTATCTTTCATAATAAATACATTACTGATTTGCTTCTCTGCAGTCTTGTTGTAGACATAATTTTTAGAGCTTGTAGTTAATAACTTTTTAAATTCAAATCTTAAAAAAAATTTTATGAAAAATACGTGCACATCTTTAGAATTGCATAGATGTCATAATAAATATGAAAAATTATTTACCAACAAAAACAGCTGATATCAAAAACCACATGATCATCTCAATAGAGGCAGAAAAAGCATTTGACAAAATCCAACATCCTTTTATGATAAAATACTCAATAAAGTAGGACTAGAAAGGAACTTCTTCCACTTAATAAAGGGCATTTATGAAAAACCCACAGCTAATGTATACACATGAAAAGATTACATGAAATATAAGTCAAAACCACAATAAGGTACCACTTCACTCCCACTAAGAACTATAATCTAAAGGACAGATAACAATGAGTATGAATAATGATGTGGAGAAATTGGGATCCTTATATACTGCTGGATGGAATGAAAAATGGTAACACAAAATGGTGTACTTTCTTGGGAAAACAGTCTAGTGGTTCCTCAAAAGGTTGAAAGAAGAGTTACCGTATGACCCAGCAATTCCACTTTCTAAGAAGATTGCAAATGTATGTCCATACAAAACTTATACATGAATATTCATAGAAGCATCATTCGTAATTGCCAAAAAGTGGAAACAATCTAATGCCCATCAACTCATGAATGAATAAGGAAAATGTGATATATTCATATAGTGGAATATTATTCTGCAATAAAAAGAAGTGAGTACTGAGATGGACTATAGGAGTGAACCTTGAAGTTAGTAAGCTAAGTGAAGTAAGCCAGTCATAAAAGACTATGTATTATATGATTTAATTTATACAAAATGTCTAGCATAGGCAAATCCGTAGAGACAAAAAATAGATTAGTGGTTGCCAGGGGGTGGGGAAAAATGGGAAGTGACTGCCAATGGGTATGGTGTTTCTTTTTTGGGTGATGAAAATGTTTTAAAGTTGGTCCTGACGACGGTTGCACAAGTCTTTGAATATAGTAAAAGCCATTATAATGTATATTTAAATGGGTTAATTATATGGTTTGTGAATTACATTTCAACAAAGTTGGTGTATACACACACACACACACACACACACACACAGAGAGCTGGGATCTGCTGTCATTTGGAAGGAAAAAACCATCAAATTTCTTTTTTTTTAGTAGAATTTATGAAAGCCAATGTGAAATTAACAAATACTAAAAAGTGTCATTTTTGTGGACTCTGACACATAGTGACCCCATGTGTGTCAGAGTGAAACTGTACTTCATAGGGTTTTCAATTTTTAATTTTGTGGAAGTAGATTGCCAGGCCTTTCTTCCTAGATGCCTCTGGGTGGAGTCAAACCTCCAACCAACTTTCTTTTTTTAATTGTACTTTTTTTGAAGGTTTACAGAGCAGATTAGTTTCTCATTAACCAACCAACCTTTCCATTAGCAACGGAGTACTTACCCATTTGCACCGTCAGAAAAAACAAAAACCAAAACCAAACCCGTTGCCTTAGAGTCAATTTTGACTCAATAGAACTGCCCCATAGGGTTTCCAAGGTGGATTTGAACTGCCAACCTTTTGGTTAGCAGCCGAGCTCTTAACCACTGCACCACCAGGGCTCCATTTGCGCTGCAGACTCCCTTAAAAATAATTCCCTGAAGGGGGGGGGTGGTTATAAATGGAGAGAGGAATATGGGAGGTTTCTTGGGGGGCTAACAATATTGTATTTCTTGAACTAGTATGGTTATATGGGGTTTTCCTGTTATATCAATTCATTAAGCGGTATATTTTCATCTTTTTTTTATATGTTATATTTCACAGTAAAAAAGAGCTAAATTAAAAAGATGCAGCCTTTATCATTGAGGCTTTTGCAGCCAAATAAAATTTTGGATATGGTTTTTAGTAGCTCTTTAATGCTCAATAGCACATATTTACACTAGAGTTTTTATCACGCTAAGTAGATAAAACTACCTTTGGATAACTTGCTGTAGTTGGCTTAACCTTGACATTTTTATGCCAGTCTAGTTGGCTTTCAGACTTTCTTGCATTTTTATACAATGTAGCGTTGGTTGATGGGAAGGACTGTGGGCAAGGTAGCTTTTTATCCTTTTTATAATTTTATTAAATTATAATTTTAGAATGTTGGTATTTTTTACCTTCTTGGTGCAGAGAGAGTGCTTGGGAAAACTGGGGGTCCTCAGAAAGGCTCGAACAGTTTCTTCCAGCAAGAGTAGGCAAACAAGGAGAAAGAAAGAGCAGAACTAGCATATAAGAGTTTGAAAGTCACCTGGGCTTGACCATGGTTAGAGCATAGAAGAGGCAGGAGATGAGGTGGGAAAGGAGACAAGGGGCCCGGTCACCCACCAAACCATTCTGTGAAGGCCACAGTTAGCACTGTGTTCCTCAGAGTGGCACAGTAAAAAAACCAAACCAAACCCACTGCTGTCCAGTCGATTCCGACTCATACCGTCAAACATACGTGTTGAATGAATGAATGAAAAAAGATTGGTAGTGTTTTCAACCTTCTTAAAATTAGATCAGTGGCACGATCAGTGACATAGAAATCAGATGAGAACCAGTTAAAACCAACAACCCCCTCCTTAGTACAAACAGAAAACAGTTGACAGTGAATGTTATAATGTACTCTTGTTTACTTGTTAGCAAAGTTCTTCTGAAGATTTGGTTTCTAAGAAGTTTGGATTGGTTCACAGGAGGATTTTAATTATCAGAGTGCTATTGTTTTATTGTTTAATTTTTACTAAATAATGACATTTAACTTTCAGAATTGACTCAATGGCAACGGGTTTGCAGTAGTTTCAAGTGACATTTCATAAACTTATTACTATTTTGTTCATTCAGAAGAAGATTAAATTTTTTTTTTTTACTAAATTTACTAAATCTGCTGAATTCTGCTAAATCCAGGCACCATGCTAGGAAATAGGAGCTCAAAGATGAAAAAGAGGGCTCTGCCCTCGAGGAAGGAGAAGCCCTGGTGACACAGTGGTTAAAGTGCTCAGCTGCCAACCAAAAGGTTGGTAGTTCAAATCCACTAGCTGCTCCGTAGGAGAAAGATGTGACAATCTGCTTCTATAAAGATTGCAGCCTTGGAAGCTCTATGGGGCAGTTCTACTCAGTCCTGTGAGGTCGCTATGAGTTGGAATCAACTCTCTGACAGTGGGTTTAGTTTTGGGTTACCCCTCGAGGGACTCACAGTCCAGTGGAGGAGAGGGTTATACTTTTTCCATTTCTTTATTCTTCTTCTGACATTGCTCTATGACTTTAAGGTAAAGCCTAAAAATAAAACTGTTCATCATGGCTTATTGAGAGCTTCAGTGTGAAAATTCTGCTTTTTATTCAAGTCAGATTCTTACTTGTATTAACTATTTGTTTACTGGTAAACAAGAAAGCTTATTTTAATACTTGTTAGCTTATATCCTTCATGCCTATTAACTTTTAGGTTGTGTGCCTTCACTCTTATTAAGTTTTAGGGGAGCCCTGGTGGTGCAGTGGTTAGGCGTTTGGCTGCTAACCAAAAGGTCGGCAGTTTGAATCCATTAGCCGCTCCTTGGAAACACTGTGAGGTGGTTCTACTCTATCCTATAGGGTCACTATGAGTCAGAATCGACTCGATGGCAGTAGGTTTGGTTTGGTTTTTGGTTTATTACATCCTCCTGGGAATAGTTAAAATTATTTTATTTGGATATTCTTGAAAGAACTATTCGCTTCGAGCAAGCTGGCAGAAAGAGAAATACATAGCACCTGAAAACATCTGTGTCTATCTGTCTTCTAGGAGAGGGGAACATTTAGGTCTTCTTTGGGGTAAACTTTCTTGTTCCCCTTGTGGAGCTGTTTCATCACCCCTGCCGTTTACCTACTAGCTTCCCAAAGGTATTATGGTGCTGTCTTATTTTTTATACATTGTGTGCATAGATGGTCAGTTAACCACTCCCCCCCGGCCACCACCACCAGCATTTTGCTGGTGTAACGTTTATGGCCTATTCATTGTGTATAGGCAAAAATGGAAGGCCTTGTTTTCTAGGGTTTTATCTTTGATGGACGAGTGCAGAAGAGGTGTTCATTTGTTTTTAGCCCAGTTAATCATAAAGCAGTACACAATGCATGTTGTTGCATTTCAAAGCCAAGCTAAGGTGAATTTAAGATGCATTTTCTGGCATGTGATACTTCTTTAAATAAAATATTAATTAGATAATGCAATGGTGATTAATATGAAAATGGCTATATAATTCTTAGATGGCATTTATTGTGTTTGGCAAAGACTGCATTATTTTCTAGAACGCTGGTAGGGAATCTCTGATGGGACTGCTCTTTCATTAAAAGAAGAAGAAATATTTGCTAGTGGTCTGGGGCTAACTGGAACTGCCTAGGTAACTTGTAAAAAGGTGCATTTCGATCTACCATTCCCAGAATCATTTAGAGGAAACATTTGAAAGTAGTTAATCCCTGGAGACGTAAGGAATTCGAAGGATTCTTGAAAATCTGTCTTATTTATGTTACTTCTTTAAAACAAAATACACAAATATCTCAGATAGGAATTTGTGTCTAAAAGTACGACGCCATAGACATACACAGGAAGGTTAAAGATCAAAAATTGTATCTGTTGTAAGGAAATTGGTTGACTCCCATTAGATGGCTTTCATTTTTTTAGAATGAATTTAATGTATACTGAGGAAAACAGTCAAGCTTTGATGTGCTTTCTCAGACATTTATTTTATGATACAGGCTGCACCCAGCCTGTAACAGAATTTGTTTTTCCAAGAGGTTGTTTGTAACTTAATTGATTGGAAATTGAGATGCATTTTCTTATAAGATGTTGTTCAAGGCCATTCTTTGTGAGTAACCACAGTGGTAATCTTAATATTCTCCACAGTGTCTTGAGAATAGGTGCCAATAATCTCCCACTTGATTCTGTTTCCTTTTGAGTCCCATGTCTTTAGAGAGACCTCATCAGTGAAGCTTCTGCAGATGATTGTGCCTTCTTCCAATGGCCCTTGAATGTCGCACTCATTCATTCTGCAAGTATTTATGCCTTTGATCAAAGATAAGATTGAAAGGGGGAACAGATATTATTGAAATGAATTGTAAAAAAAAACTCCAGCTGGGAATGTGTGTACATAGGTTTGGTGGCAGTGAGTAAACAATTACAGATGGTCTTGAATGTTAGACTGTATATGGCCTTGCTCATCAGACAGAGAAGTTGGGAGGCCGTTGGAAGCATTAGAGCCTTGGAATGATGTGATGGGAGCATGTTTTGGAAAGAGGAATCTGGTGGCCTTCCCTTGGAAGTTGGAGAGATTAGAGTCTGGGAGACCAGTGAGTAGTTGTTCAGAGGTTGTGTGAGGGGATAGGAAATTGAATCAGAGTTGTAATTGTGAGAATATAAAGGAAAGGATTATGCAGGAGACACTACAAAGGGAAGATTGCTGAACTTGGTGACTGATTTGGATATAGAAGAGAGGGCAGAATGAAGATGATTCAGGTGTCAGGCTAGGGTGACAGGAAGAATGAATGGCACTGGCAACAGAAATGGGGAAGGAGAAGGAAGAGAGAAACTTTTATCTTTATAGAAATTGACAGTTTGGTTTGAGGCAACCTGGCCCTGAGATTAAAGGAGACTGTAGGAAGAAAAGCAGTAGACATCTGGAGATATAAACCTGGAGTTCTTAGGAGAGATTAGATTAGAGGCATGTATCTGCAGTCATTTAAAGAGTAGATGACTCCCACAGGGTGAATTCATCCAGAAAGAAGCAGAGTGGACTAAAGCTGAAGCCTAACCAAACACCCACATTCTGGCGATGGGCAGGTTTTATATGTAATGGTCAGTAAACATGGATTCTGAGTCACTTAGGCAAATTACTGTGTTATATATTTCCAAAGAATTAAAACCACAGAGCTGTCATTTTTACATCATGCTTTTGTCTTGAGTTTTTATTTTCTTTTTTCATGCATTCAGTCTAGCGCCATTTTAATGAAGAAGTTTGTTTTCAGCCTACAGCAATTTCCCGTTGGGATTTTTATCCTTTAGTTTTGGTGGCAAATAACTGATGGCTCTAATTGATTTCATATCCCATGGTTTTAATGAAATTGTAGTCCAGGATGAAGGAGAACTTGTAAAGAAGATGATTGGATAGTTACTGAGAATGATCATGAGAAATCATGAAAATGAACAAAAATTCTGACTTTTTTCCTAAGAGATAAGAAGGTAGATTCCATATACTTTAGACTGATGAACGTAATGCCCATGTTGGAGAAGTTATTAAGAATGGACTCGTCAGCAGATGATATAAGAGTTTAGCGAAGAGGGACAGCATCTCATGGAGGTTCACGAAGAACAAGTTATGTCAGACCTCAGTTCTATCTTTGACAGGATTTCTAAACTGGAGATGGAGTTTGTATTGGTTTATCATGATGCACACATAGTCAAATGGAGAAATACAATGTGGCTGCAGGTAATTAGTCAAATGACCATACCCACCAATTGATAGTATCAATTACTAATTTATATAATAATGAAGCCTTTTATGATTAGGAATAGTTGATAAAAATTGGTACAAAAATTTGAAGTCTTTCTTTTTTTAAATGAGTAATGAAATAGTTTACATCTATTTGTTGCCACATTTTAAGAAGTTTTAAGGGAGAAATTTTCTTAAGTCTTAACACAATAAATATATTTCTGTATCATTTGTAGTGTCAGAATACCTTGTATTGGAAATCTTATTATTATGAATGTCTCTTGGGAGGAGTGGGGAGGAGGGAGCCAGGGGGAAGGAGGGAGCCAGGGGGAAGAAGGACAAGAGGATTGTAGGGGGTGCTTCATTATTTGTGTTCTTCTGTGGTAACTACTTCTTCCTGCAGGCATTTTTTCTTAAATATAAGTCTTTTTTCTCCCCTGGAGGGCTTTTTTTCATGCTTTTAATTTTTTAATCAAAATCGATATGAACACGATAGTTAAAAAAGTATTGTGCAGATAAGTTTATAATGAAAACCACTAGTCTCCTGAGTACCAACCTCCCCGTATGTAGAAGGAACCACTTTGAAATCCTTGGTTTCTTTGGGTGGTTGCCTCCATATTGCTAAATAAGATATTTTTAGGTTTTAAATTTTAACATATTTAGTTGTTTTAAAAGGTAATATATCCACACGGTTCCAGAATAAAAAGTGTGAAAACAAATGTAGTAAAAACAAATCTTCTTACCCCTTTGTCCTATACCTCAAAATTTCCCCCAAACACACAAAAATCAGTTAACTCTTATTTGTCTTTTCTAGAAGATCTTTTGTATTGATATATGAGCAAATGAGAAAATAATGTTTTCCTTTCCTTTTTATACACATGTGGATTATTATTACTTGATTTATCAATTTTATACTTTGTTGACTTTTGGCTATGATAAAAGAAGTATGTGTCCCTTCTATCACCCTGCCTTACCTAATACCTAATTCCTCTGTTGGTTTCCAACTTCACGCATTCAGCTGACACTCTGCATTTTGTGTAGCCAACAATAGCTGGCATCTCTTGCATCCCCATTTTGTCAGATGGGGATCAGTAGCACCTTATTCCCTTCTGCTTTCCCATTAGCTTTCTTCTCCCAACTTTTAAAATCTTTCCTTTTACTTTTATATTATTAATATTTGTAACATTTTCATTGTTTCCCTTACTCGTAGTTAAGTCCTCAGTGATTTCTTTATAGCTTAAACTGTAAAGTTGACAGCCAGGAAATAGTTTTTACGTTATAATGACCATATAGATGTTGTTCATGGAAAAGCAAAGTGGTATGTGTTCATTATATTTTATTTCCTATGCAGGTTTCTTAAAATTTCTGCTTTTTTTTTTTTTCCTTGTATTATCCTTTATCAGCTTCTTAAGTTTATCCATTGTTTTTAGGTCTCAAGAATAGTATCAAATCTATGTCATCTTTTTTTTTTTTGAAGAGTCTGCCTAGCGACTCCTTCTGTTGCGTCCTCTGGGTTGATGGCCCTGGGTTGTTCATACAGCTGTCATCTCCAATGACCCTTAATTGCTCTTCTTGGCTGAACACATAGTTTCTTGGAATCTTATGTCTTTTTTTACCTTGTTTACCATCTAGCTTAGTTTGAACAAATTTTCAAGTAATCTCCTAAGAAAGTGTGAGTGAAAGGTAAACTTCATACACTGTTAATCTCTGCATTTCTCACGATGCCTTTATTCTGCCTGTGCATATCTGATAATGTCTTTATTCTGTCTTTCACTTAGAGGTTTGACTGGATATGACTTCTGGACTGAAAATAATTTTCTTGGTACTGGAAGGCATTTATCGTTGCTAAATAGTCTTTTTTTTTTTTTTTTTAATAGTCTTCATGATTCTGATGAGAACTCTGATGCCAATCTGATTTCTTATTTTCTGTAGGTGATTTTATTTTTCTCTCTGGAAGCTTGCAGGATCTTCTCTTCATCTTTGGTGTTCTGAACATTTTAATACAATGTATCTAGGTATATATGGGCCTTTAAAAATTCATTGTCTTGATAGCTTTTCAATTTGAAGATTTATAGCCTTCATTTCTGGGAAATCCTTTTCTATTAGCCTGAAGGCCCAACACCTGATTGTTTCTGATAACTTAGCCCACAGAGACAGGCAGCAACCTGGTTTGTAAGCTTTTAATTGGTCCCCAGTACTCTCAGCCCTGCATCTCACATTCGATCTCCAGTTCCTGGCAGTTCTGCACCCTCGGCTTGTTTGGGTTTCTGTAGGGCAGTCTTCTTGGGCTGTAAGTTTCCCAAACACGTGTTCTCTGCTGGGCTTCCTTTGACCTGCTTCCTTTGTCATCATTTTCTGCCTGCCTTTTTAGAAATTTGTTGTAATCCTTGTTTGTTGATGGCTCCGCTGCCGTTCTCTGCTCTTGTGCTTTTATGCTGTCTTTATCCTTTTATTATAACTTAATGGACACTTGGGAGGGAGAAGAAGTTAACATATGTGTTCAGTCATCCTTTTGTTTGAAGAGCTCAGTTGGACCTGAAGCTCTTAGAGACCTTGTCTTACTCATCTTTTTTATATATTCAGGAGCTTGGCACATAGTCAACACTGACCAAATGCCTGTTGAATTATAATACTGTTGTCATAGAGTCAATTCTGATTCATAACGACCCTATAGGACAGAGTAGAACTGCCCCATAGTGTCTCCAGGAAGCAGCTGGTGCATTTGAACTGCTGACCTTTTGTTTAGCAGCTCAGCTCTTAACCACTACACCACCAGAGGACCCCTGAATTATAATAGATGTGAAAATTGAATTGTTGTATTTAGGAATGATAATGTAACCTTTTTATATTCAATTTAGACCCTTAATAGAATTAATATGAAACTGTGCTTCCCTCCATCCCAGGAATTCCTAAGCATTAGAGGACATGTGAGAACTAATGAGGTTTTATAGTAAATTTTATACTCATTCACCTTACTTTAGAGTAACAGAATTGCTGGCTTTTGTGATTTCGTTTCCCATATCATAGCTATCTGAGAAGTAGTTCCTCTAAGCATACTTCTTTTCATTGCCTAATGTTTCCTGGCAGTTAGAAAGCTGCTAGAATTTGACACTCCATTTTAATGGAAGCTATGCTGCATTTTAACTAACACAAGGATCTGGTGGTGACGTAAACTAATGTTTACAGCCCCATTTTATACACTATAAAGTTCCATGCACGTTTGAGGTTTTGTTGATGTTATAATGTGGGAGATGCCAGAATTGTTTTTTAAGCTTTGCTATTTTGAGCAAGGATTAAGGTACTAATTAGCATGCTAGTCCTGTCTATTTTTGTACTTTAAACGGAGAGGGAATGATTTTGTACATGTAGTTGTGAACCTTAGCAGGAACAATGCATCGTATGTGATTATTTTCTGATTTATTTGGCTAGTGTAGACATAGCCTTGAGGAAATGTGAAGGAGGCCTGCTGTGAACATCTTTGGGCAGCTCTCAAATATAAATGTAATATGGCTGCTAACCAAAGGGTCGGCAGTTCGAATCCGCCAGGTGCTCCTTGGAAACTCTATGGGGCAGTTCTGCTCTGTCCTGTAGGGTCGCTATGAGTCAGAATCGACTCAGCGGCACTGGGTTTGGTTTTGTTTTGGTTACGGCCCCAGTGGTAAAAATCTCCTGACCCATATCTGGTTCTGTTTGGCTAGTTCTATTGAAGTAATCAAGCAACTGGACAGGAGCATGGTAGAGCCTGACAGCTAGAAGTTATCATTGAACCAGAGAAACCATGCTTCCTGCTTGCAAGTCAAAACTACTGGTGGCATTTGTATTTGAAGGCCTATCTTCTTCCCTCTTTGCCATCTCGTCCAGGATTTTGATTTTTTTCAGAAAGTCATCATATTCTGAATCAATTGGTAGAGCAAAAGGGAATATAATTCATAAATCTTTGTAACTTCAAATTTACTTCCAAATTTTTTCTGTGTTTGTACATTTTGCATAGCTGTAAGACGTATGTGCAACGTGATGTCCTACTTTTTCTCCTTAATATTATTTTATATGTAATTTTTTAACTCTGTGCTTACATGTATGTTGTCTTTAACAATGATATTTATAACATTGATATTGTTGTTGTGTGTGGTCAAGTCAATTCTGACTCATAGTGACCCTATAGGACACAGTAGAGCTGCCCCATAGGGTTTCCTAGGCCATACTCTTTTATGGAGCAGATTGCTAGCTCTTTTCTCCTGTGGATCAGCTGGTAGGTTCGAGCCCCCAACCTTTCAGTTAGCAGCCGGATGCTTAACTACTACACCACGAGGACTCCGAGGAAGTAATATACTTAATCTTTTCTCATTATTATGAATTGGCTTGTTTCTAATTGTTTATTGTCATCAATAGTATTTATATAAGCGTCTTTATACAAAGGACTATTTTGCTTTGGAATTATTCTTTTAGACTATATTCTTGAACTGGGATTATCAAATCTTATGCTTTATACTTCGTGTTTATGCAGTTATTTTGGTCTCCAGAAAGACAAGGCTGTGTAATTGTTGTACTCTGCATTTCTTTATTAGGAAGGTTGGGCATTTTCTCCTGTGATGATTTATCCTTTCTGTTTACTTATGGAATGGAGAGCCCATAGTTGGGTACTTTTAGCTGAATCTGTTAATTGCATGGAAGAAGTCTGAATGTAGGAGATCAGTCTCTTTATTGTTTAAGGACACCCTTCGTCCCTTCTGGCTCTGTTTACCACACAGTAGTTTTCCAGGTAGTAGGTTCCTCCAACTAAAGCACAGGTGTTGCTGGTAAGAATGGCACACGTCAAGTTTTTAACAGAAAGCTCTTTGGTAATTTTTTTATTATTATTCTTATTTTATCAGCTCGATTTCCAGTCTCAACAGCTAGCTGAGAGCAATGCCTCTCAGAACAGGACACAGACAGGTTCCTAGCAGGGAAGTGGGCACAGGAAGCTTGGATGGAAATATCAGAGAATGAACTAGGTACATCTCACACCATTTCCAGGGCCACCTCCTGTTTATGCAAAAGTTAATCAGAAAAAAAAAAGGATAATTATCGTATTGGGCAGTGGATATTAAGGAACACTGACCGGGTCAAGGAAACTATTATTTTGAGAAAATAACTCTTCAGAATTAAAAAGCTACTTTATTTCCACCAAAGTCAAACCTAAAAACCTAGTGATAATTAAAGCTAAGGAACATTAATTAATTGTGTACTGTATTAATTAACCACAAAAGTAGATTTATACACCACTGGATATCCATCTGCAAAAAAAATGAAACAAGACCCATACCTCACACCATGCACAAAAACTAATTCAAAATGGATCAAAGACCTAAATATAAAACCTAAAACGATAAAGATCTTGGAAGAAGAAATAGGGACAATGTTAGGAGCCCTAATACATGGCATAAATAGTATATAAAACATTACTAACAATGCAGAAGAGAAACTAGATAACTGGGAGCTCCTAAAAATCAAATACCTATGCTCATCCAAAGATTTCACCAAAGGAGTAAAAAGACTACCTACAGACTGGGAAAAAGTTTTAGCTATGACATTTTTGCTCAGTGCCTGATCTCTAAAATCTACATGATACTGCAAAAACTCAACTACAAAAAGACAAATAACCCAATTAAAAAATGGGCAAAAGATATGAACAGGCACTTCACTAAAGAAGACATTCAGGTAGCTAACAGATACATGAGGAAATGCTCACAATCATTAGCCATTAGAGAAATGCAAATCAAAACTACAATGAGATTTCATCTCACTCCAACAAGGCCGGCATTAATCCAAAAAACACAAAATAATAAATGTGGAGAGGTTGTGGAGAGACTGGAACACTTATACACTGCTGGTTGGAATGTAAAATGGCACAACCACTTTGGAAATCAATTTGCAGCTTCCCTAAAAAGCTAGAAATAGAACTACCATATGATCTAGCAATCCCACTCCTTGGAATATATCCTAGAAAAAAAAATCAGTCTTTACACTAAGAGATATATGCACACCCATGTTTATTGCAGAACTGTTTACAATGGCAAAAAGATGGAAGCAACCAAGGTGCCCATCAATGGATGAATGGATAAATAAATTATGGTATATTCACACAATGGAATATTACGCATTGTTAAAGAACAGTGAGGAATCTGTGAAACATTTCATAACATGGAGGAACCTGGAAGGCGTTATGCTGAATGAAATTAGTCAGTTGCAAAAGGACAAATATTGTATAAGACCACTATTATAAGAACTCGAGAAACAACTTAAACTGAGAAGAAAATACTCTTTGATGGTTATGAGAGGAGGGGAGGGAGGGAGGGAGGGAGAAGGGTTTTCACTAATTAGATAGTAGATGAGAACTATTTTAGGTGAAGGGAAAGACAGCACACAATACAGGAGAGGTCAGCACAACTGGACTAAACCAAAAGCAAAGAAGTCTCCTGAATAAACTGAACGCTTCGAAGGCCAGAGTAACAGGGTCGGGGGTTTGGGGACCACGGTTTCAGGGGACGTCTAAGTCAATTGGCATCATAAAATCTATTAAGAAAACATTCTGCATCCCACTTTGGAGAGTGGCGTCTGGAGTCTTAAACGCTAGCAAGCAGCCATCTAAGATGCATCATTTGGTCTCAACCCACCTGAAGCAAAGGAGAATGAAGAACACCAAAGACGCAAGATAATTATGAGCCCAAGAGACAGAAAGGGCCACATAAGCCAGAGACTACATCAGCCTGAGACCAGAAGAACTAGATGGTGCCCAGCTATAACCCATGACTGCTCTGACCGGGAACACAACAGAGAACCCCTGAGGGAGCAGGAGAGCAGTGGGATACAGACCCCAGATTCTCATAAAAAGACCAGACTTAATGGTCTGACTGAGACTAGAAGGATCCCTGTGGTCATTGTTCCCAGACCTTCTGTTAGCCCAAGACAGGAACCATTCCCAAAGCCAAGTCTTCAGACAGGGATTGGACTGGACAATGGGATAGAAAATGATACTGGTGAAGAGTGAGCTTTTTGGATCAAGTAGACTCATGAGACTATGTTGGCATCTCCTGTCTGGAGGGGAGATGGGAGGGCGGAGGGGGTCAGAAGCTGGCGGAATGGACACGAAAAGAGAGAGTGGAGGAAAGGAGTGTGCTGTCTCATTCTCATTAGAGGGGGAGTAATTAGGAGTGTATAGCAAAGTGTGTAGAAATTTTTGGATGAGAGACTGACCTGATTTGTAAACTTTTGCTTAAAACACAATAAAAATTAAAGAAAAAAAGTAGATTTATATGCGTTTTCATGTCTTCTTTGTCTTTAAGATGTGAATTTTCAAAACGGAGGTTAATGAGATTATATAAAATGGTCACACAAAGAATGACTTTGCATTCTTTGCAAAAACAAATAATTGTTGGGGACATTCCCATTATTTTTCAGTTTCTTTGTATAGAGATCCAAATCATAAAATCACCAGAGTCCTGGATTAGGAAAAAGTTGATTTTTCCTGGGAAGTGTGATTTATATTTTAGCTGTTAGGAGGGTGTATATAACCATATGTAAGCCCGTTTACCTCTCTTTTGCTGGAGGATAAATGATAAGTAAATGAATGAGTCAGAAGGGAGTTAAGACATAAAGATTATTTAGGGCTGCTCATTTCTGGAATCTCTCTCATAAGAACTATAATCAAATTAATTAATGAAGAAGTAACCTCCACTAAAGAATATTTTCAAGTCGAAAGCAGTATGTTTTGGTTGTAGCTAATTGATGATTCAGTGTCAAATAGTTTTAGTTTTGTGAATATTTGGATCTCTTCTTGTGGAGACCTAAAAAACAATTCTTCTTCTGTGAAGACTCTTTTGCTCCTTTCTAGATCCTTTCCAATGTTCCCCTGAGAGATGGGTTGGCCTGCTGAACCTTTAACCTGCATGTTACAGGGAGGGAAAGTACGATTTCAGGTGTTCAGCAGAGAGTAGAGCTGAGGTTAGCTTTCACCCTCAAATCCTGGAATCATTAAGGGCCTCTCAACTTATCTGTGAGGAACTTGAGGGTTAGAGAAGAAAAGTATTAACACCAGTGCACGCAGCCTGTTAGTGATAAAACTGGAATTGTTGTCACCTGATTCAACGCCCAGGTTCTTCTCATGGTGCATGTGATGTTTTCATCATAAAAAAGGTTAAAATTGCAGGGTAATTTTACTGAGCCTTGGCTTATTCTCTCAAGCACCTGGTGTCTGATTAGACTTTTTTGAGGTTGGATAGGAGAAAAATAGGGATTCTTATCCTGTTAATCTGATATTCATATTTTATATTCTTTCATTGTTGGTTTAATGACCCAAATATTGAAACTTTACTTGCTATACTAACAAATTGTGGTGTATCCTAGTTAGAGAAAGTATTAAAAAGGAAAAAAATTCCTAGGTACAAACCCCAACTTCTGGCCCCATCTGTTCCACTTATGCTATTGTCATTAGGTGCCATGGAGTCGATTTTGACTCATAGCGACCCCATGGGACAGGGCAGAGATGTCCCACAAGGTTTCCTAGACTGTAGTCTTTATGGAAGTAGATTGCCAGGTCTTCCTGCACAGCAGACGGGTGGGTTTGAATCCCCAGCCTTTGAGTTAGCAACTTCACTGAGTTGGGTGGCACCTTAACTGTTGTGCCACCAGGGCCTCCACTTACACTCACTGCCATTTAGATTAGGCATTTACTACTTTCCAAACACCTCTGTGCACGAGAATGCTTCTGTTTTCTCCCTGCTTAAATAATCACTTTTTAGCAAAAAGCTATTCTATCTTTACAGTTGATTGTGAATGCATTTCCGTGCACATAATTTAACAGGCACTTGCCCAGATCTTCAACTAACTTTCTCATTGAGAACTTGATTTTCTGGGGAACGATCCCTCTGTTAGCTAAAATACCTTTTGAACATTTTGAATCTGCCAAATGACATGTTTTAAAACTAAGCTAACCAGGTTTCTCTGCACTTTGACAGTATATGAACAACGTAGTTGTTCTTGGTTTCATTCTTGGTGGACTGAGTCAAAAATAAAGACAAACTCCCTTCATCTCTTCCTCTTGGAGGAGATAGAATAGGCCCTACATGCTTAGCTCTTTCAAAGGGTACATTTGTGGTAAACCATCAGGTTGATATGAAACAGATATTCAGAATGGGGGGAGGGATTAAAAATATTTATCGCGTGATTAAATTGCCAGGCCTGTTGATAATATTTCGTGGAGTACTGATTATGCTGTCCCATCGACCCACTGCCGTCGAGTTGATTCCGACTCATAGCGACCCTATAGGACAGAATAAAACTGCCCCACAGGGTTTCCAAAGAGTGGCTGGTAGATTCGAACTACTGACATTTTGGCTAGCAGCCTGAGATTATGCTGTAGTAACAATTTTATCAAAAAGGATCTGTCAAAAGACCATAACTCCTCTACATGGGGATGGACTACTGCAAATGAAGTCTGAAGTCTTCTCATGTCGTCACTGTGCCGGTAGCTCGCGCTGGCTGTCGTCACTGTGCCGGTAGCTCGCGCTGGCTGTCGTCACAGTGCCGGTAGCTCGCGCTGGCTGTCGTCACAGTGCCGGTAGCTCGCGCTGGCTGTCGTCACAGTGCCGGTAGCTCGCGCTGGCTGTCGTCACAGTGCCGGTAGCTCGCGCTGGCTGTCGTCACAGTGCCGGTAGCTCGCGCTGGCTGTCGTCACAGTGCCGGTAGCTCGCGCTGGCTGTTGTCACTGTGCCGGTAGCTCGCGCTGGCGACTTTTATTCTGTATTGTTCACAAAAGAAAAAAAGAGCAACCAAAAAGATAATGGCAAAGTTAAAAATAGATCACGTTTTCTGAAATATGTACAGTATTTTATACATTATAAATTTTTTAGTGAATCCTAAAAAAAACTATTTAAAACATTGTTTCTTATTTCTTTTCTTTCTTTTTTTTTAAGCTTTCTGGTTGTTAAATTACTGAGCCTTTGAAACTGTCTGTATTTCATGTTCTGCAGGAGATGTTTATATATATATATATATATATATATATATATATATACAAAGAAGAAAGTGGTTAATGCGATAACCCCAATTAAGAGGAAACTAGGTTCCATATGGATTTTGTCTGATTCATTATAAATTTAGAATTTAGAAAATTGTGTTATAAATCATGATGTCATTCCCAGGTAATCACACTGGGGCAGTGTTTCCCTGGAGAGAATATACCCATCAGAAGCAGCCACAAGCAGCTGTGTCATCATAACGCTGTAGAGAGGTTTGGGGGTTCAGAATCCTAGCATGAAATGTACGTTTATTATAAACTTCTCACCTTTGTCTTTATTGTCTTATTGAGATGTAAAACAAAGCTTATTTAAGTTAAAACACTAATTTATGGTTAACATTCGTCACTACAGGCATTCCCCAGATTATGAATGATTTCCATTACTATGTCTGTCTTTAAGTCAAATTTGTAAGTTGGAACCGTTAATGTATGGTTCATATCTAACATCAGTTAGTCAAGTGTTTGTCTTAGTATATACTATATAGTGTACCTTTCTATGCATATAAAACATTAAAGAAACATTTCCAGATACGCTAAAACATATTTAATGTCATAATATAATAATGTTTTGATGCATGTTGAAAAAAAAAAAAAAAAGTTGAAAAATAGCACCGACTTATTATGAACCATTGTGTGTACCTTGAATTTTTAATGTAATAGGCTCTGCAGGAGTTGGTTCCAACTACAGTTGTATGTAAGTTGGACTTTGTAACCCAGGGACTGCCTGTATAGCAGTTGGTTACCTTCATTTCGCTTTCTATTATAAGATACACTCAAATTACTGAAGACTCAGACAAGTAAAAGGTGTGGTTACATGGAAAAAAGAGTTTTCACACTGGAGTTGGACCTGCCCTGACATCCTGCTACTAATTGATTAGCTGTGTGATCTAATATTTTGACTTTACCATTTAAACTTAGTATCACTATCTACATATTCATTTATTTATTCATTCAGCAAATATTCACCAAGTGTCTACTGTGTGCCAGGCACTTTGCTACGTGCTAGGGATAAAGTGGTGAGCCAAAGAGAACAGTCCTTGATCCATGGCTCTTATGGCCTAGTAGGCAAGACAGGTATGAAACAGATAATCACGCAAATGGCTCAGCTCCAGTTGTGGTGTTATGGACAGAAAGTCATGGAAAGAGCCATGCAGTAAAATAATAGTAGCTCCTTTTCAAGGTTCTGGCCCATAATATGCACAGTGAATGGTTGTCGTGATTGTTGGAAGTATTGTTAATGTTATTATTACGTCATTCCAAATTGCATCCTTGATCAAATAAGGACAGATGGTGCATATGACTAGTTGCAAGTCGTATGATGAGTTAATGAAATATGGTGAACTCAGGTTGTGGAAGTGCAAGGCATGACTCCATGAATTAAAATATGGCCTTCCCAAGGTAGAGCTGCAGTCTTCTAGGAGTTAGGGTGGTCGTTACCTTGGTGAGTCTTTGAGTGTTCCATGGATAATGTTTTGCTCCAGGAAGGTTAATGGGTCAAGGTTGCTACAGGAAGGTTGTGTTCTAGTGGTTATCTTTTAAAAACTGCTTTTATTTTAAACTGTTAGGTGTCTGGAGGCCAACCCCACAGAATTCCATGTATGCATTTCTGCCGTGCCTTCCCTTGAAGGATGCGGATGTGTGACCTTGGATTATCTCAGCCTATAAAATGGGTATAACTAGACCTACCACACAAACTTGTCTGAAGAATTGCATGAGATTTTTTATGTAAGTCACTTGGCTCAGTTACTGGAACATAATTATAGACAAGAAGGAATCTTCTCCGGTCTTCAGCCTGAAGTTTGGAAGCAGAATTTCTGAGATTCTGGTTACTTATTAAAACAGCCATTTGGTGTGAATGTGTGTGTATGCACACTTTCTTGGTATAAAAACCCCGAAACCAAACCCGTTGCCCTTGAGTTGATTCTGACTCATAGCGACCCTATAGGACAAAGGAGAGCTGCTGCATAGGGTTTCCAAGGAGCAGCTGGTGGATTTGAACTGGTGGCCTTTTAGTTAGCGGCTGAGCTCTTAACCACTGCACCACCAGGGCTGCATTGATTCTGACTCATAGCAACCCTATAGGACAGATGAGGACTGCCCCATAGGATCTCTAAGGAGCGGCTGGTAAATTCGAACTGCTGACCTTTTGGTTAGCAGCTGAGCTTTTAACCAAGTGATAAGAGGAAACAGGACCCCAGATGTTTTCCTAGCCCTAGAATGGTAGATCCATTATGATCATATACCTTCACCACCCCTCCACCCCCCCCCAAAAAAAAAACACACATTCACTGCGGACAGCAAGCGTGTAGAACCAAGTTCTTTACTCAGATGACATGGAATGGTGGGTGTAGAATTCCGTCATTTGATAATTAATATTAGTCATGGTTTATTGGGCATTTAGTACGTGCCAGTAACTGAGCTAAGTGATTTATATGTAGAATCTCATGTAATTCTTAAGACAAGCCTGTGAGGTAAGTCTAGTTATGCCCACTTATAGATGGAATAGCCCAAAGTAACATGGTCAGTAAATAGGCCTTGAACTTGGGTATGTCTGATTGTGAAGCCTGCTGTCTTAACTGGACGCTGTTGTTCTTACTTGTACTCTTGTGATGGAAGTTGTACAGATACCCACTTGTGTCATTTGCCATTGTAGTCACACAGCCTGGTGCAGTGCTTGTTCGGTTAGGTGTATTAGTACGCTTTGGGTTTATGACGGAAAGATAAATCAAATTGGTATAAGCATAGAACAGACTTTGTTGTCTCATATAAATAAAAAAAATCTAATGGTGAGATCTAGTACTTGAGACATGGCTGGATACAGGTGATCAGATGATGTCATGAAGACTTCCTTTCCTTCCATCTTTGGCTATGCTCTTGTGTTGGCTTTGTTCCCAGGTAGATGCCTTCCATGGGAAGACAATTAGAACAACCAGCAACTCTAGGCTACTGAGCCCAGAAATAAAAGGTTTTCTCCTGCTAGCTGTTTTGACAAAAGCTCTAGGGTAACTCTGATTAGCTTGCTTTGGGTCGAATGCCCATTTCTGAAACAACTACTGGGCTAGGGAAATGGTGTCCCTAACCTTGGGACTGGAGGTTGGAGGGGTCAATCTCATCCTCACCCCATGGACTGATAATGGGGGAGAAGCTGTTCCCTGAGACACTGGGCAGGCGGAAACATACGTCCTTTGCAAAAGGTATTCAATAAATATTTGTTAAATAAATGAATAAAGGAAGGAATGAATATTTGGTCTGTTTTAGGGACTTTTCAGAGAGTGCAAGAGTGTCTAATAACAATATGTCACAAATTAGGGCATTTATTAAGCAGCCAGAATATTTTTGTTGGATGAATAAAGGAATGAATGAATAACTTTGTGAGGGAACATATTACCTGTTTTGTACAGAAAGTTAAATAGACATTCCTTTTAGAAGTATTGAGTATTTGAAGGCGTTCTCTCAAGCCATTTCTGTTTTACTTTGCTCTCTGCCCCTCAGTGTGTGGGTAAATATTGGGATAATAGAGGAAGAGGAAGGTAAGTAATAAGGGAATTGAATTTTCCAAACAGTGCTTCACACCCTTCTTGCTCTTCTTCTGTGGTTCACACCATCTGCCGTCGAGTCAGTTCCAACTCCTGATGACCCCATGTGTGTTGGAATAGAGCTGTTCTCTGCAGGGTTTTCAGTGGCAGATTTTTCGCAAGTAGATCGCCAGGCTTTTCTTCCGAGGTGCCTCTGGGTGGACTTGAGCTGCCAGCCTTTCGGTTAGCAGTTGAGTGCTTTAACAGTTTGCACCGCCAGGGACCCCCTCACCTGTAGTGGAGGGGAGCAAATGTGGATGCCCTGAGGGGTCGTGGGAGATGCCAGCCAAGTGCAGTGTCTTATGTTTTATTTTAAAGGTTTTTACAAAGTTTGAATTCTACTTTGTAATATTTACATATTCTTCTTAATAATAAATTAACATTTAAAGCTAGTTGCCAGTGAGAAGAAACAAAACAAAAACCAACAAAATGTTTTCTGCTAGTCTTAGTTAAACAGGAAGATGGTGTTGAATTGAATCTTAGCACTTTTGGAAAGCTGGGTTTAAATTGAGGAAAGGTAATACCACAAGTCAGTTGTACTGTCTAGGCACTTCTTTTGTCTTGGTTCCTCTGTATTTTAGATACCCAGATCCACATAAGTAGAAGCTTCATAATCACTTGGAAGAGAAGCTGAAAATATTGCTAAAGGGGAGTAGGTCAGATGCAGTATTGTTAGCATTGTGAGGATGTACAGGTAAGCATATCTCTTCTTGTGCAGTAAGTCATTATTCAAGGGGTTTCTGATCCCCTGATATCTATTTCTCTCTTTCTGTCTTAGGGAAACATTCTCAAAGGCCTCTCAGTGACAAAGATTACTGATGATCACGTTTTTAATTTTATCACTAATGCTATAATTTTCATCACATGTAAATGACCTTAACATTCTAAGTAATTCGTAGTCCTTATCAGTTCTTTTCATCCAACTCAACCTTCATTTTTACTGTTGCTTTCTTATCTTTTGTGGCAAAAACGTTCAGTTTTGTTGTTATTCTTTTTTCTATTTCAGTTGTTGCTTCAGTGTCTGTTAAAGAGCCAACTCTGCAAACCACTATATCATTAAAATGAAGAGTGAATTAATTTTGCTTGTCCACATTTTTATTTTTAATGAGGAAAGGGGGATAGAGTTTTTTCCTCGCATGAGGAAAAATAAGAAACTCTGGACTTCAGGCCAAGAACCGCGCCATCCATCCACAGCAAAGACCCGAAAAACTAAGCAAAACAGAGACAGATGTCAGTCCTGGAACCCGAAGTGTCTAACTCAGAAAGAAAGACCAGACTTGCTGGCCTGACAGAGACTGGAGAAAACCTGAGGGTGTGGCCCCCAGACACTCTTTCAGCTCGGTAATGAAGTCACTCCTGAGGTTTATCCTTCAGACAAAGATTGGACAGGCCCATAAAACCAAATGAGACTAAAGGGACACACCAGCCCTGGGGCAAGGATTAGAAGGCAGGAGGGGACAGCAAAGCTGGTAATAGGAAACCAAGGTTGAGAAGGGAGAGTGTTGATGTGTCGCGGGGTTGTTAACCAATGTCATAAAACAATATGTATGTTAACTGTTTAATGAGAAACTAGTTTGTTCTGTAAACCTTCATCTAAAGTACAATTAAAAAAAAAAAATGTGCAGGCAAAAATTCTGACCAGCGCCTTCCTCCTAAGCCAACCTAAGAGTTACTGACCTGTGTATTACAGATCACTGTAGAAGAGAAATATTTAATTTAAAATACACATATATTAAAAACAGTTTCAACTGTTCCTTTGAGCATGCTGAGCTAACTGGACTTCAGACTCTGAGGAGGAGTGTTGCCCACTCAGTGAGTAAGGCATTAGTTTTGACGTGGATTCCCACGCTCCAGTTTTTCTTTTCATAAATTTGTCCACATTTGCACACATACGGACATGTGTTATCCAGTTAGTATCAGCGTTGCTGGAAACTCATACATCTTATTTAACAGTTCTTCACCAGGTGGTTTTACCTCAAGCATTTTGCAGATAAATGCCTTCAGAGACATCTTCATTGTACATAACACGGAAGCGATAATAAGATGCGACCAAATAATCGTGGTGCTTACTTTCCCCCAGCCGTGAGGCAACTAATGAGATGAATTTTAATATCGAACCAGCTGTTTTAAACTTGTCTGTGTTTTAACACTTCTGCTTATGTTTTTCTCATCTTTTTCTCCTTTTTGTTTTTGTTGTGTGTATTTACACATACATACATACTGTTTCCTTTTTTTTTTTTTTTGCTAATACAAGGATCATGTGAGAATTCTAGGTTGAAAATTTTTAATCACAATTTAAAGGCATGATTTCCTTGTTGTTTGGCTTCCAATTCTGATGTTGGCAAGTCCAGCGGCATTCTGATCTCTGATCTTTTCTGCATGCCCAGTTTAATTTTGGGGTTTTAAATATCTTCTTTTTATTCCCATTATTCTGAAATTCCATAATTATATGCTTTGCTTCGGGCAGTGGGCCCGTTCACTTTGGAAATTCAGGATCCTTAATTCTTTGAAATTTTCTGAATTAATTCTTTGATAATTTTTTTTTTTTTTCCCCTCTATTCTCTCTGTCTCTTCCACTTTTTGACTCTTGTTATTCAGATTTTGGGCCTTCTGGATTGAGCTTCTAGTTTTCTTTTCTTAGTCCTTATTTATCATTTTGTCATTCTGTTCTACTTTCAGGGATTTTTATCAGCCTTCTTCCAACTGCTGTATTGATTTTTTTTTTTTTTAATTACTATCATATTTTTAATTTTCAAGAACTCTTTCTTGGTCTTGTTCCCCTTATTCTAGTTCTTAATTTTGTGGATGTAGTATCTTTCCTAATTTCCCAGTAGTTCTAACTATTGTTCATTTTAAGTTTTCTTGTGCTCGCTACTGGTCTCCATTGATCAGGTTTTCTTTCTTCTATTAGTGGGATTTGATTTTGCCCTCTCTTTCATGTTTTTTTTTCATGTTAGAGGCTTTCCCCAACTAAATGATGATCCTGGTTCATAATCATATCACGTACCAGAAACCTACGTGGACACTGTGTGGATGGATGAGATTAACTGAACAATGAACTTCCGTACAGGGTGATGGTGCAGCCAACTGGGCTTTTCATCAAGCCTGTAGGTCTTTTCTCTGGGGTGGTTTAGTTTCTCCTAAAGAGGATCTTCCAGTCTTTTGCCTAGGTGATGGAAGTTTTGCTCCTGGCATTCTGGACCTGGGTGAGAGGAAGGGGGTTAGGGGAGACAGGTGTCGCTTTAGCATGCAGACATTCACTTAATCATCAGTATGTATCTCCATACGTATTCACACTGTCTTCTGTGTCTGCGGTCTCTGATTCAGCCTCTCCTGAGTTTAATCTCATCTCTTCTGTAGGGGATGGAGGGAGGAGTAGTTGCTTAATGCCAAGTTGGGATGGTGACCTGGAGGCCTAACTACTCCTTTTAAGACTTTCAGACAGGTCGTGTATTTCTAGCCTCTGACTCCTGTCTGCTTTTATTATTATTATTATAGTAATATATTTATATATACAACAAAACATACAGCATTTCATCAATTTCTACATGTACACTTCGGTGACATTAATTATCATCTTCAAGTTGTGCAACCATCCTGTCTTTTTCCAAATTACACCACCACCGTTAACATACATTCAAGGCATTCTAAGCAACACCTCCCTACCTCTGATAACCACTAATTACTTATGGTTTCCATATATTTGGTTCTTTCCTGTAAGTGATAGCCTACAGCATTTGTCTGTTTGTGTCTGACTTGTTCGCTCAGCATAATGTCGTCTGAGTTCACCCATGTTGTGGCATGCATCAGGAAGTCATTCCTCTTCTAGCCTGCTTTTTGTGGTACCCGATGCTCCAGTTTTTGAGCCTTTTCTGTGTTTTTGCTTTGTCACCTTGAAAATGGAAGTATGTCTTTCAAGCACATTAAAACATGTCCCTTAGTTGTCCATTCAATGAAGATGCCTTTAAAAATACTTTGCGTATTTTAGGGTAGTTTTAGGTTTACAAAAAAGTCATGCAGAAAGTAGAGTTCCTGTGTCCCCTCTCCCCCCTTGCTCACCATTTCTTCTGTTGTTAACATCTTGCATTCCCGTGTGATACATTTGTTACAACTGGTGAACCAATATTGATTTATGTTATTATGAGCTAAAGTCCATAGTCTATACTGGGTTTTACTCTTTGTGTTATACAGTCCTGTGGGTTTTGGTGAATGCTTAAGGTCGTGTATTCACCATTACAGTATCCTACAGAATAGTTTCATTGCCCTAAAAATTCCCAGTGCTCCCCCTGTTCACCTTTTTCCCCTCTCCCTGAACCCTTGGCAGCCACTGATCTTTTCACTCTTTCTATTTTGTGGTTTCAAGAGTGTCATGTATTTGAAATCATATACTATGTAGCTTTTTCAGACTGGCTTCTTTCACTTAACAATGTGCATTTAAGGATCTTTCATGTCTTTTCATAGCTTGATTGTTCCTTTCTTTTTATTGCTTAATACTACTCTGTTGTATGGATGTACTACAGTGTGTTTATCCACTCACCTATTGAAGGACATCATGGTTCCTTCCAATTTTTGGAATTATGAATAAAACTCCTGTAAACATTCTTGTGCAGGGTTTTTTTTGTCTGTGTGTGGGTATATGTTTTCATCTCATTTGGGTAAATTCTTAGGAGTGTGATTGCTGGATTGAATAGTAAGCCTATGTTTAGCGTTGTAGGAAACCACCAGACTGTCTTCCAGAGTGACTCTACCATTTCGTATTCCCACCAGCAATGAATGAGAGATCCTGTTGTTCTGCATCCTCCCCGGCATTCGTGTTGTCTATATTTTGGACTTTAGACACTCTCATATGCATGTAGTATATTAGACACTCTAATAGGTTTGTAGTCCCTGTGTGGTGCAAATGGCTAAGCACTCGACTACTAGCTGAAAAGTTGACGGTTTGAACCCACCCGGGGGTACCTATTAGGAGGAGCCCTGGTGACGTAGTGGTTCAGAGCTCTGCTGCTAAACAAAAGGTCGGCAGTTCAAATCCACCAGCCACTCCTTGGAAACCCTACGGGGCAGTTCTACTCTGTCCTGTAGGGTCACTATGAGTTGGAACCAACTTGACCGCATCTAACAACAACAACTACAGAGGCACCTTGGAAGACATGCCTGGTGCTCTGCCTCTGAAAGGTCATAGTGTTGAAAAACCCTATGAAGAAGTTCTGCTCTGCACACATGAGTCATAACTGACTTGATGGCAGCTAACAGCAACAACAGTAGATGAGTAACCCATAAACCCATTGCCGTCGAATCGATTCTGCCTCATAGCGACCCTATAGGACAGAGTAGAACTGCCCCATAGGGTTTTCAAGGAATGCCTGGTGGATTCGAACTGCCGACCTTTTGGTTAGCAGCCATAGCATAACCCCACCAAGGTTTCCGGTAAGTGAGTAGTGGTATTGAATTGCTGTTTTAATCTGCAATTCCCTAATGATATATGATGTTGGGCCTTTTATGCTTTTTTTGCCGTCTGTATATATATCTTCTTTGGTGAGGTGTCTGTTCAGATCCTTTATCCATTTTGTAATTGGGTTATTTTTTTATTGTTTAACCTTAAGAATTCTTTGTGTATTTTAGATACAAGTCCTTTATCAGATTTGTGTTTTGCAAAGATTTTCTCCCAACCTGAGGATACTTTTTTAAAAAAAAAAATTTTTTTTTTGTTTTCCCTGAAACTGTTGTAACCACATCCGAGATCTCCAATCCAGATTTTTCTCTCAGTATCTGTGCTTTTCCTTCTCAAGGGATTCTGTAATGGTTCTTAAAAGCAGCTTTGAGCAATATTTTTATTTGCTTGTTTGATTGAGCTTTTTATTGTATTGCTCTTGGCAAAGACCTGTCCCTTTTTGTTTTAAAAAAAAAATTCTGGTAATATTCCTTCAGACTTTGCATGATTGTTTTTTTAACATGTCATTGTAAAATGAATGGCTTTGTGCATTTCTCACACATGCTTTCTGACACAGGAACCATCAACGTGGGCCTTATTTGCATCTTGACATAATAAAACACATATTTTATAGAAACAGCTTATGCTTTTTTGATTGACTGTTGCTATTCAGTGTGGATTCATTAGTTGTGGTCAGGGGAATCCTATTACTATCAGCTCATTGTGGGGACCCTCAGGGACAATGGAGTCCATGCCTGTCACCGTCCTCCATGCTTCCAGGTTGTTATTAACGTTACTCATTATCTTGCACGTTTGCATGGCTTTAAAACCCCTGCTTCTCATTTCCTCTTTTAAACCCACAATTGGCATCCCCCACTGCAAATGTCATTTTTAAATCACTGCACTTTAAACAAGTAAACATGCAATTGTCACAATAGTACCAAGACTGTGATTTTTGTTACTGTTGAGCTATGGAGGAGCTCACTATGGCGAATTGGGTTTGAGAGTAGTTGTATGTTTGTTAACAGAACTTTTGATCATCTGCAAGTATGGCAGAAGTTGGAAATTATGGGTTTTTATGTAATCAAGAGAGAAACAAACAGAAACAGATAAATGCTTCGTAAGGTGATAAGGCAAACCTGGTTTTCAAACAGTGGGCTGTGTGGAGCCCTAGTGAGTTTGTAGCTATCATAGTTTCCAGCAGTATGGCTGCAGGTGGAGCAATACTGGCTTTGGAAATTTCTTGCATATTATTATCTGGCACGATTTTCACATTAGGGGGACTGTAGCTATAATATTTGGTGGGTACTAAGTTTCCCAATCTGTAATGTCTTCCATGAAAAAAAACAAAAAGTTCCGAACAAATCAGCTATTGCGAAAGAAGAGATCCTGCTAATCTTGGTGAGCATGACAAACGTTTCTAAGAGTCCAAAGTTTCAAGGCCCGCTCCTCAGTCATGAGCAGAGAGCATCACGTTAATCACGGCAACCTCCCAGATAACTGGACCTGAGATCACCAGTTGCTGTTGAGTTGACCCTGACTCATGACAACCCTACGTGTGTCAGAGTAGGACTGTGCTCCATAGGGTTTTCGGTGGCTGGGTTTTTGGAAATGGATCACCAGGCCTTTCTTCTGAGATACCTCTGGGTGAACTTCAACCTCCAACCTGTTAGTTAACAGCTGAGCACATTAACTGTTTGTACCACCAGGGACTCCATACTTCACATTAGGGGCTAAGATTTTGGGGAGAATTCGACAGAATGCTTATCATGAAGGGAACACTTATTGAGTATACACTTCGAGAGATGCTGTACCAGGTGTATATCCCTTGAAATAAACTGAGGCTGGAATTATCATCTCCACTTAAGGGGACTTTGAGGGCATCTCAGAGACATTCCGTGATTTGTTTGAAGTCACAGAGCTGGTAAATGGCAGGGCCGTGACTGGAACCCAGTTCAGTTTGCTTATAAAGTACATGCTATTCATCCTAACGGAAACTCTGGTGACGTAGTGGTTAAGTGCTATGGCTGTTAACCAAGAGGTCGGCAGTTTGAATCTGCCAGGCGCTCCTTGGAAACTCTACAGGGCAGTTCTACTTTGTCCTACAGGGTCGCTATAATTTGGAATTGACTCGATGGCAGTGGGTTTTTTGGGTTTTATTCCTCCTAACAAACAATACCTTATGGTCAGTATGCCCAGCTTCTTTCCCTCCAGGTACAATGCTTTTCTCAAAACCATTTAAGTAGACATCCTTATGCAAAAATTCTGTGCAGTGTGGCTTTCACTTTTTTTCAGGGTAAAGGTGCCCTGAAATAAACTGTAGGTCCTACCCGTAAACCCGTTACTGTCGAGTCGATTCTGACTCATAGCGACCATATAGTCATTATCAAATAGTCTGAAAGCATCTCAAGATAGTCGGGAACATACCTGTCTCAATGAAACAGTGCAAATAAAGTCATACACTCTCAAAGCCCTAGGAACTCTTTCTGCTTTCTAGGACACTCATTTTGATAGCAGATGAAATCCAGGCTAAGAGACTTGTGCAAAGTCACAAAACTGCCATATTTTATTGATCCTAGGATGCCCATGTTTCCATTTTAACCACTCTGAAAGCAAGATTGCTTCTTACGGTTGCGAGTGTCTTACAGTTGCTTTCAATCACGCAATAATGGTGACATAGTTGTAGTTGCTTGTGCATGTATGAACCTGACAAGTGCCAGCAGCGAAATTTGCAGAACAGGTGTCAGCAGCTTGGAAGGAAATTCCAGAGACAACAGTGAAGCACTTTGATGGAATTCCGCATCCCTCAATGCTCTTGCTGGCACAGAGGTTGTATTATGTGAAAGACATGGACCTGAGTGGTTTGGAGTCAAAGAACAAATTCAAAGTTGAATTCTGAACCTGAAGAAGTGGTAGGAATACTTAGCTAATTTATTTTATTTATATTTTCTTTTTTACTTTATGCACAAAAGTGATCTGTGATAAAAATTTGTGTCTGTGTATAAAAGAACTTTCTTAATAGGTATAAAGTAATAATTTGAAGTAACAAGCCTTCATGTCATAATTTAATTCACAGCTTTGATTTCTTTCTTAGTACATAAAATAGTGTACATTATTTTATGTACTAAGAAATCAAAGCTGTCAATTACGATACTTGCATTTGGAGTTCATGAATTATGGTAACTAAGGGTTACTGAAAGACCTTCTTGTTCATACTCTTATTCCAGTATGTTTTCATCGCCATGGATTCTGAATGTAAATAATATCATTTTTCAGTGGAGGATGGTGTGGATTGAAGTGTGTCCACCCAAAATGTATACCAACTTGGCTAGGCCGTGATTGCCTGTATTGTGCGATTGTCCGCCATTTTGTCATCTGATGTGATTTTCCCGTGTGTTGTAAATCCTATCTCTGTGGTATCAAAGGTGCAGGATTAGAGGCAGTTATGTCAATAAGGTTAATTAGGCTTTATCTTGAGTCAATCTTTTTTCAGATATGAAAGAGAGAAGTCAGCAGAGAGACAGGGGGACCTCATACTACCAAGAAAGTAGTGCTGGGAGCAGAGTGTGTCCTTTGGATCCCCTAGACCAGGGGAAGATTGATGAGAAGGACCTTCATCCACAGCTGACAGAGAGAAACCCCTGCCCTGGAGCTGGCACCCCAAATTCGAACTTCTAGCCTCCTAACTGAGAGAATAAAATTCCTGTTTGTTAAAGCCATCAAGCTGTGGTATTTCTGTTATAGCAGCACTAGGTAACTAAGACAGAGGGTCATTCAGGAAGTTTATCCTCAGAGTTAGGCTGTTCACATTTTGATGCTCTGATACTGGCTCTAAGAAGGATCACAGGTGTGGAGTAAGTTTTACAAGCGTTTTTTAAATACCTTCTATTGGTGTAAGCAGGGAGGAGATTTCTCCAAATTACACCTCAATAAAAGCAATGCCGTGGAGGGGGGTTGGGGGGGATACACAGGTATGATGACAGCGTATCACCTGGAGGCTACTTGTTTATCTGTCCTCTGTAGTGATTTTAAATCAATAAGTTAAATGTTAAGAAGGAAGGGAACCACCACACAGCCCCATTTTACACACTGAAGTCTTTTCTGACCAAGTGGGAGCTCTTTCTTACTGATCTTCTTTAAACTATGGTATCAGGTCTCAGATCCTATATAAACAGCAATATCCAGGGTCAGAAGGAACCCTGGTGGCTTGGTGGTTAAAACTCTTGGCTGCTAACTGAAAGATCGGCGATTGGAACCCACCGGAGGCTCTGCGGGAGAAAGATGTGGTAGTCTGCTTCTGAAAAGAGTTACAGCCTTGGAAACCAGATGGGGCAGTTCTACTCTGTCCTATAGGGTCTCTATAAGTCAGAATCGACTTGATGGCAAGGCATTTGGTTTTGGTTTGGATCCAGGGTCAGTATGGGGCTCACTGAGCTTGAAGCACAGCGAGTCCTGTGCCCCTGGCCAAAGACCAAGGAAAGGTCAACACAGGCTACAAATCATCTTGTTGTCCTGACAGATGGCTCACAGGGTGATTCAGAGGTGTGATAAGGGAAGGGTACGATAGCCTAGTCTAAAGGGTTTTGGCTACTCATGAAGAACATTAGCCCATGGAACTGAGACTTGAACTTTATCAAGAAGGAAACCAGTAGATACTAGTATTTAGCATAGTGGCCATCTAAATTTGTTTTTCTTTTTAAAATAGGATAGACTCAAGCAGTACCATACTTACAGACTTATTAACAAATTGGCAACGATGTTACCTGCAAAGTCAGACTAGACTTTGAAATTTATGCTGGCAGGAAGTCTTCACTGAGCTATTTAATTGGAATGCTTTTAAAAAAAAAATTTTTTTTTTTTAGCAACTGTCATATGTGAGAGTAAGTATCAGAGTTTTTATCAGTGTGCAGCCGAATGTGATTGAATGTTGATTCTGTGGTGGAACGTTGCACAAAAACCCACCATTCACAAAACAGAAAGAACTTTGTTCATAGGCCACATATCCAAGATTTGAGTTTGAAAAATAAGGTCAGGATTCTGGAAATGCTTTGGGGTTATAGAAGATGAAAAGATTCATTCCCCCTTGGAAGATTCAGTTATTCGTGCTCCTTCAGAAAGGGCTAGAGGGCTGCTTATTCTTGTAGATCTGTGGAAAAGGGGCTTCATAAGATTGGAAGCATAAAAGAAGCAAAAGCAGAAGGGGAAGAAGATGACCTGTCTTCAAGAACTGTAAAGCTCTATTTACATGCATTTGGCAACGTTCATTGCAAGCAGGGGCCCCCATAGGCTAAGATGACACCGAGGCTTTCTTTGACTTAGGAAATTGAACATTTTGAACGAAAATTGAAATATATTAATTCAGTGTAAAAAAGAAGAGTAAAACCACCAAGTGAGCCAATTTCATATTTTCTGGAAGTCTGAAACTGGGATAGAACTAAGATGTCAAAGCATTCTCTGATTCGATCCTAAACTAAATTTGTTTTCTGTTTGATTCATGTCTCTGGATGTGATCTACTAATTACAGAGCCTTCTTATATATTTATTAAGCAGGATCTCATCTGAGCAATGCATTGTGATTTGGTTTAAAAAAAAAATAACTCTTTATGCTTAAGAGAATTAAGCAGCATTTCTGCAGAAATATTCTGTAAATCAGACTTCTCTATTTTAGTCAGATGGGTTTTTAGTCATATAGTGAGGCTTGGTTCTAATTGCTTCATTTTCCTTATTCTGATGAATAAAAGGATTGTATAGCGTTTTTTAAATAGCTTTTCAATACAAAATCTGATAATGAAACCAACTTACCTATTATTTATGGGTTATATTCTATTCTCTGGAATGCATCCTTCTAATGAGCAAACATCATCTGTATAGTTAAAAGAATAATTGTTCTTATAGAAATAACTACTGATTTATAATTACTGACTTTTTTGAGATGGAAAGATCTGCTCTTGATCTCTTTCATGCTATACCCAAGTCAAGCAGGAAAAGTCAGTTGATGGAGGTACCAAGTATTTAAGTATGTAATGAATTACTCAAAATATTAATTTAATAAAATCCAAGTAATATATATCTTGAGTGCAGGGTACTAGCTGTAAGGGGGATTTTTTTTTTTTTTTTTAATTTTGCTTTAGGTAAAAGTTTACAGAGCAAATTAGTTTCTCATTAAAGAGTTAATACACAAATTATTTTGTGACATTGGCTGCCAATCCCGTGATGTGTCAACACTTGCCACTTCTCCATCCCGGGTTCCCTGTTTCCATTTGTCCAGTTTTCCTGTCCCTTCCTGCCTTCTCGTCTTTGCTTCTGGGCTGGCGTGCCCATTAGTCTAGCATACATGATTGAACTACGATGCACGTTCTCATGTGGGTTTTTGCTGGCCCAATAGAACTGCCTAATCTTTGGCTGAAGGGTGAACCTCAGGAGTGACTTCAGTACTGAATTAAAAGGGTGTCTGAGGGCCATACTCTCGGGGTTTCTCCAATCTCTGTCAGACCAGCAAGCCTGGCCCTTTTTAAAATTTTTTGTGAGTTTTAATTTTGTTCTACATTTTTCTCTTGTAAGGGGGATTTTGTTAAGATATGGCACGTACACATGAAAAGTTAAGTGGCAATAAAGTCAGGTTATCATTAAGTGTCAAATTGAAGCTTGCGATAGTAACTATTATAGAAGCCCAGAAGAGGGAGAAATTATGTTGTTGTGAGTCAGTGAAGGGTTCACGGTGGGTGCAGGACTTAATTTGGACTTTTAGTTATGGGTAGGATTTTTACGGGGGTGAGGAAGAGTGTGGAAAAATAGAGGGATTGGTAATAGTGGTACCAGGGATAGCATGGACAATGGTAACAGAAATATACTCTGTTGAATGGGAATCTTAAACAATCTACCTTTATCTACAAAATAACTGCTTGTATTCATCAAAAGTATCAGTGTTTTGAAGAAAACAAAGGGCTGAAGAATTGTTCCAGGTTGAAGGAGACTAAAGAGACATGACAACTAAATGAATTTTGTGATCCTGTTTTGGAGAAAAAATTCTGTAAAGAACATCTGGAAAATTTATGAAATTTGAATATAGGTTGTATATGAGGTCCTAGCACAATATCAGTGCTCAATTTCCTGAACTTGATAATTCTATTGTTATTATATGTGAAAATGTTCCTGGTATTAGGAGATAGATGCCGAAGTGTTTAGGGGTGAAGGACCATGATGTCTGCAACATACTGTCAAATGATTCATCAATAATAATCATCAAAACCTACAACCTGTTGCCACCAAGTCCATTATGACTAATAGCGATCACGTAGGACAGAGCAGAAGTGCCCCACAGGATTTCTAAGGAGTGGCTGGTGGATTCAAATTGCTGACCTTTTGGTTAGCAGCCGTAGCTCTTCACCACTGCGCCACCAGGGCGTCAGTGATAGTAATATGTGTAGATATATGGAGAGTGAGATAAAACAAATGTGGAACCATGCTAATAACAATTGAAGAATTGATGTATTTCAGTGACAGATATATATCTGTATACTTTTTGCAACTTTTCTATAGGTTTGAAAATTTTCAGAATGAACTAGGTTTTAAAAACCAAAAGAAACATCTCCCCCCCCCAAATCATATATATTTTTCTTCTGGATATTGTCATGTCTGGAATGGTGCCTGAAACTCTTAAATCTGTATTGCTGCAAGTCTGAGGATGTAGCCAATATTGAGAAGGGCAGAGGTAAGAGATGGGTTTTTAACGTTCACATTATCAACCGGTCCTGAAATCCACACTGCTGTTGGACATCCTGTTATGGGATATGAACTTTCTTTTTTTTTAAGGTGGTTTAAGCAGATCTGAGTCAGAATTTCAATTTCTTGTACCTGAATGAATCCAGCCTCTATCAGTGTACTGTTGCAAGGCTGTGTGTTCCATTAGGAAAGCCTGGTGGTGTAGTGGTTAAGAGCTACAACTGCTAACCAAAAGGTCGGCAGTTCGAATCCACCAGACCCTCCTTGGAAACTCTGTGGGGCAGTTCTACTCTGTCCTATAGGGTCACTATGAGTCAGAATCCACTTGATGGCAATAGGTGTTCCATCAGCCAGGCTAATGGCAACCGTATCCAGGTAAATGCCTATTTAAAACAAAAATTCCACTTTGATACTTCCATGCTTTATCTATATTTATAAAAGTAGTTTATAAAAATTTTATCAAAATTCCAAGACAGTTTTGTAAGTTAAATGCTTAGTTCTTTGCCCAGGATTTTGGTACAAAATAAACCAGTGAAACCAGTTGCCATCGAGTCAGCCTGCACTCGTGGCGACCCAGGGTGTCCAAGCAGAGCTGTGCTCACAGATTTTCCGTGGCTGATTTTTCAGACGTAGCTCGCCAGGCCTTTCTTCTGAGTCACCTCTGGGTGAACTTGGACTTCCAGCCTTTCAGCGAGCAGCCAAGTGCGTTAACTGTTCGTGCCTCCTGGGGACCCCAGTTACAATGAGCTGACCTCATGGTCCCTTTGGACTTCACAAAAAAGTCTAGATTTTCTCTCATGACTTTTTCCGCCTGAAAGAAATAACTCTTAGCAGGATAGCTTTTTGTTTTTTGCACATTTCCAATTTTTGAAAGTTTGGATGTTTATCCTATAGTATGTAGAGAGCCCTGGTAGCACAATGCCAACAGCTCCACAGGAGAAAACACCCGGTGATTTGCTCCCGTGAAGGTTAAAACCCATTGCCATGGAGTCAGTTCCAGCTCATAGCGACCCCATGTGACAGAACTGAACTGCCCCGTAAGGTTTTTTAGGCTGTAATCTTTTTTTTGTTTTTAAGTCAAAATCTTAATATTTTATTCTTATTTGGTATTAGTTGTGAGAAAGACATTGGCCTTACTTGGGTCTCCCCACCTCCACCCCGAAACACAATTTAGCCAGTTACCTAGACACCTTTTATGAATAATCCATTCTTTACTACTATTCTGAAATGCCAAGTTTATTTTCTAATAATATATATGGACACATTTCTAGTGTTTTACTCTGTTCCAACGATCAGTGTACCTTTTTTTTACACCGCTGGAATACCGTTTAACTTTTATCAGCTTTATAACATGTTTTACTATTCCCTGAGCCTTTCTACTTTCTGCTCAATCACCAATTCTAATTAATTCTGCCTTCTAAATATTTAACAAATCCTTCCATTTTTTTTGTTTCCAGTGCCTCCGTCCTCCTCAGACACTACCATCTTTCTCATGGGATACTGCATAGCCAATTATTTAGTCTGTTCTTCACCCATTCCAGTTCTGGGTGGTGTAAATGGTTGAACACAGCTGCTAGCTGAAAGGCTGGCGGTTAGAGTCTGCCCACAGGCTCCTCAGAAGAAAGGCCTGGTGACCTCCTTCTGAGAAACCAGCTATTGGAGGAAAGTAATGCTCCGACACACGTGGGCTCATCAGGAGTTGGAATCCACTCGATGGTAACTTCCAATCCATTTTTCACGTAAGAGAAAAAATAAACTTTTTAAACTATCCATTTTATCATGTCACTCCTCTACTCAGAACCCTGAGGGAGATTTTCATCGCACTTAAATGAAATCTATTATATTTTCCATGATCTACGTGTGGCCTCCACTTACCTCTCTCTCCCTACACTCCCCTCATGTCTCTCTCTGGAGTTCCGTGGGTTCTTTCTGTTTCTTTTCTTTTTTTAATAATTTTTATTGTGCTTTAAATGAAAGTTTACAAATCAAGTCAGTCTCTCACACAAAAACCCATGTGCACCTCACTACGCACTCCCAATTACCCTCCCCCTAATGAGACAGCCCTCTCTCTCCCTCCACTCTCTCTTTTAGTGTCCTTTTCTCCAGCTTCTAATCCCCTCCACCCTCTCATCTCCCCTCCAGGCAGGAGATGCCAACATAGTCTCAAGTGTCCACCTGATCCAAGAAGCTCACTCCTCACCAGCATCCCTCTCCAACCCATTGTCCAGTCCAATCCATGTCTGAAGAGTTGCTTCGGGAATGGTTCCTGTCCTGGTTAGGCTGTAATCTTTATGGGAGCAGACTGCCAGGTCCTTCTCCCTCAGAGCTGCTAAATGGGTTCCAACTGCAGACTTTCCAGTTAGTGTATCAGTGTTCTAACCACTGTACCACCAGGGCTCCTTTCATAAAGGTTAAGCCCAAAAACCAAACTTGTTGCTGTCTAGTCGATTCTGACTTTTATAGGAGAGAGTAGATTCGTCCCATAGGGTTTCCAGGGAGTGGCTGGTGGATTTGACCTGCCATAGCTCACTGTAGTTCTTAACCACTGCTCTCTCAGATTACAGCCTAGGAAACCCTATGGTATGGCTCTGCTCTGTCCTGTAGGGTTGCTATGAGTCAGAAATGACTGCATGGCACAAAACAACACCACCATAGTATATAAATGCTATGTTATGCAAGCCTGAGGAATGTGTTTAAAATATGTTTTGTGTTTTAGTGAATAATACTTTTAGACTATAAAATGCAATGTATTTGGCATTTTCTGAAATAAATAAAACAGAGATGTGCAAAATATAATATGATGCAGTCCTTTGAAAAGAGAGCCATCTTAGCTCAGGGCAAACCATTAGATGGAAATGGCGTTCTCTCCAAGCAGATGGCTCTGGCTCCACCTTGTCCTGCGGAGCACTGGTGGGACTTGTTTGTGCACAGACCCTTGGGTCTAATGGTGAGGGAGCCAGCTGGTAAAGTCATTCCCATGGGGCTCATTCCCATCTGCCCAGCATCACCCCGGCCGTGAACGAAACAAACACACCGCTCCTTCACTTCTTTAAGATGAATGAATGCCATTGCAAAGAAGGACTTTTATGGAACAGTGTGATGTGATGCAGAAAGAATTTTGCAATAAAATATAAAACTATATATTATGAAATTAGGTAATAGAAATAGTTTGGGATAAATTTTCCAAAGCCTACATTACTATAAGATTTTTTTTTTGATTGTGGTAAAAAATATATGACAAAAGCATTTTTTACATGTACATTTCAGTGACTTTAATTACATTCATTATGTGGTACAACCATCCAAACAGAAAAACAAGCCTGTTGCCGTAGAGTAGATTCTTACTCACAGCAACCCTATAGGACAGAGTAGAACTAACTGCCCTATAGAGTTTCCAAGGGTGTAATCATCACAGTAGCAGACTGCCACACCTTTCTTCTGCAGAGCGGCTGGTGGGTTTGAACCTCCGACGTTTGGTCAGCAGTCAAGCACGTTTAACCATTGCCTTACCAGAGCTCCTCACGTGACCATCACTGGTACCCATTTTCAAGTTTTTCCATCACCCTTAACTCTTAACTCAGTGTCCACTAAGCAATAACTTCCCAATTTCTCCTTCCTCCAGCCCCTGGTTACTGTGAGATGTTTTGAGGAATAGGTTACAGCAGTGTAAAGCTGAGTCTTCATAAGCATTGGACATACCCACTGGATTTCTGTGAGGCTCTTGGCTGTAAGGACAGAAATACATGCAGGTAACAGGAGATACTATGTAAAACATAAAAAAAAACAAAAACAAGAACATAAGCTCACGGAAATTCTAGAGCAGGAACCAGATGACTGGGCATCTTGTAGTTGGGAGCCCGAGAGGTTATTCTGGATCCAGAGATGCTGGTTTGGGGTCCACATCAGCAGGCTTTGAGTGAATGTGACCCACCCTCTGCCTCGGTGTGCCACTGGCAGCTGGCCTTCTGCCTTCTCCTTTCTTTCTCCACCTTACAGCCTCTACCACCTCATTATTTCTCATTTCTCCTAACGTTCTCCAGGCATCTCTGGAGGCACCTCCAGGTTCACTGTGGGTGCTCTAGCCCTTTCTGTCTCTTTTCCATTCGGCTTCTCTTCTTGTACTTTACCATCTCATTCTCTCAGTACATTATAGTTCAGATCTCTAAAGAGGCAGGGTTATTAGCCGCTTTGTCTTTGTCCAGGCTGGGCCCATTCCTGCTCCGGGTGGCTGTGGCTGGCAGGCAGTGGAGGTTTCAGTGGGACCCCATATAGTCACCTGAGGCTGAGTCCTTGAGCACGAGTTGTGGATGTGGCAGTTTCCATGGGAAGGCTGTACATGACTGACTTGGCTGGTACAACCAGGTGTTGTGAAATATATTTGTTGTGACTTTCTGATGTTATAATAATTTAAGATAGATGGTTTGGATTGCTCTTAATAGATCTAGACAGGTAGCCCCAACCAGTTGCCGTTGAGTGGATTCCAGCTCATGGTGACCCCACTTGTGTTGAAATAGAACTGTGATCCATAGGGTTTTCAATGACTGATTTTTCAGAAGTAGATCACGAGGCCTTTCTTCCAAGGTTCCTCTGGGTGGACATGAACCTCCTACCTCTTGGTTAGCAGCTGAGCACGTTAGCCGTTTGTATCACCCAGGGACTCCTGACAAGTAACCAGGAACAAGCATGTCACTTAAACCCTTAATGTCAGAGTCGGTGCCTATGTCCTAGGGATTTTTCCATAAAAGAAGGGTATAGAGAAGAAAAGTTTTCTTTGAGACAGAGGTGGTTGTATGAGAGAACTTTGATGCAGCAGCCTGAAGTTACCAGGTGCTCCTCTAGCTTCCTGTGAGAAGACCCAGGCCAGGGTGATGGGGGTGTGCCAAGCTTTAAATATTCTGTTTAAATTGATCAGAATCCAGTAACAGCTTTAATTGGAAGAACTCAAAGACCTGCCCATAAATGGTTCAGTTTATTAAGCCCATCCATATATCTGTTTAGGAGGCAGAGTTCATGTAAACGGTAATAATAATTATTGGGCCTTCACTATTGTAAGTCAGGCCCTGAGCCAAGAACTTTTATACACCATCCTGTGTAATCCTCAGGACAACTTTTGAGGACAGCTATACTCTATCTCTATTTTACAGCTGAAGAAACGAAGCCATAGAAAGGCTAAGCAACTTTCTTTCCCAAGGTCACAATGGCAGCGAAGAAGCTGCAAATTTTAATCTGGGCCTCTGCCCCTGACACTGGGTTGTTCCTTTCTAGGGTTACCCCACTGCCACTGCCAGCCCACTCAAGCAGCCTTTACTAAGTAGTGATGATTCACCCCCCAGCCCTGAAGTTTCTATCCAGTAGTTTAAGACAGGAATACAGAGCGCAGAGCTTGGTGGGGAAAGTGGCGAGACTGGAGTGAAGGAAGGCTGAAGCCAGGTGCTTGAGGGCAGAAGTGGAGCTTTCTGGGGTGCGCTAATTGTTTGTTGTATAATTACCTCCTAAGAGCCTTTGCTGGAACCCTGGTGGTGCAGTGGTTAAGAGCTGGGCTACTAACCACAAGGTCAGCAGTTTGAATCCACTGTCTGCTCTTTGGAAATCCAGTGTCCTCTGGGGCCGCTGAGTCAGAATTGACCTGACAGCAACGCGTTTGTTTTATTTTGGTTTGGTTTGGTTTTTAAGAGCCTTTGTTGAGTCCTGCAAGCTACCCAGTAAGAAACAGCACTCAGCTAGACTCAGGGAGATGAGGAGTGGAACCTTTATCTTCCATTCAATCACTGGAGGCTGTGTGATGATCTATCCTGAGACATGGAACAGGTCAACCCTTACTTAAACTTCACAAAAAACTTGGGGGAATAAAAGGATGTGAAACAGATCAGAAAGAAAAGAGGGGACATGTGTGAAAGCAAGCATTTCCAAATCACTAATTGTTTTGGTAGGTACCAAGCAAACCATCGGTGACCAGATGAGTCTCTGCTTCTTTGTACTGTTGAGTATTTGTGGGAAAAGGGTGCTTCCAATGAGATGTTGGACTAAAGGGAATCGATGAGGTCTAAAAACAGAACTAATGCAGTTATGTCATGGTTTGGAGCATTAATTAGACCTTAGTCAATTCATAGTTTTGTCAGCCTGTTTCAGTGACTAGTGGTTTGGAGGAAGATGGCTTGTTATCTGCTTTTCGCTTTCAAGCAGCTTGTTTGGAGGTAGAAGAACTGCTCTACCCCTTCTCAGAGGACTCGTAAGAGGTTTTTCTCCTACTACAGCTTGAGAGGGTTTGTAGATAGATCCCTTGGAGCTGGAAGAGGTAAATGAGGCAGACTGGGAAAAAAGCAATTGCAATAGTATATAATAAACGTTCAGTTGTATTTGCATATGTACAAAGATTTTTTTTTTGAAGCAGACATGAAGTTGTTATGCTTTTCACATCTTTAGCCTTTATTTTGGAAGATTCCCTTCCTCTTCAACCTTTAAATAAGAACAAATAGAAATACTGACTATTACTGTGACTCTTGGAAAAGCAATGTTTTGTATTCCCCAACAAGCTAATTTAGCTAGTAAGTAATTCCCAGGGCTGTGGTGACTTCATCAATGAATCTGATGCACAAAGAAAAACATCCTTCGCTTATGTTTAAAAGAAAAAAGGTAATTATTGGAATCTTTATGTTGGTAGTAAAGTCAGCCATCATAATATATGTGTATACAAAAAAAGAAAAGCAAACCCGTTGTTGTCGAGTTGATTCTGACTCATAGCGACCCTATAGGAGAGAGTAAAACTGCCCCATAGGGTTTCCAAGGAGCAGCAGGTAGATTTGAACTGCTTACCTTTTGGTTTGCAGCCTTTGCTCTTAACCACTGTGCCACCAGGGCTCCAATATGTATATGTATCTATTTCTGTGTCTATATAATCCCTGTATCTATCTATCCATCTGTCTGTCTACCTACCTATCTATCATCTCCAGACCTTGAGGACACCTTAATGAACCCCAACCAGAAGCTTTGGACTTGAAGGGAGAAGGACTCATACAAAGCAAATATGAGGCTTTCTTTTTCCTTTTGAGTTATTGCAATGATACAGATGTATCTGTACCAGATATTTTTGTTTTGTTGTATTGTGGCAACATCCCTATACCCCTTGAAAATTTCCCAGTGTCACAAGATTTAGAACAAACTATGGTCTTGGCATTTCTAATGCAAATTATAGGGGTAGAATTCAGATTACACAGAATTCTCTTGTTCCCTTCCCTCAAATAGCTGTAAAGTGTTGAGTCAAAAAAGAGAAACCAAACAAACTAAAAAGCCCTGTATCTGCCCGTGTGCTGCCATTTGTGCAAATTAGATTTGAAATAAGTTTCCATTGGACAAGGTGTATTACTTGACGTATTTTTCGTATCTTTTCTTTCTTAGGATGTCCCATCAACCTATGAGAATGCCTTGGCATTCTTTGTATTTTCGAATTTATAAAAAATTCTTTTTACTTAGAAAGAAGAGTGGGTGGCAGATGAAAGGGTTTTTTTAATTTTTTTTTAAAGATCCTACATTTGGCCAAATCTGTTAAGAGATCTCTTTAAAGTGTTAAAAAAACAAAGATGTCATTTTAAGGACTAAGGTGCGCCTGACCCAAGCCACCTGACCCAAGCTGAGGTGTTTTCAATCACCTCATATGCATATGAAAGCTGGACAATGAAAAGGAAGACTGAAGAAGAACTGATGCCTTTCAGTTATGGTCTTGGTGAAGAATATTAAATATACCATGTACTGTCAGAAGAATGAACAATCTTGTCTTGGAAGAAACCAAAGCCAAACCAAACCCACTGCCGTCGAGTCGGTTCCGACTCATAGCGACCCTAGAGGACAGAGTAGAACTGCATCATAGAGTTCCCAAGGAGTGTCTGGCAGATTCGAACTGCCGACCTTGTGGTTAGCAGCCATAGCACTTAACCAGCAGGTCACCAGGGTTTCCAGAAGTACAGCCAAAATGTTCATTAGAAGCAAGGATGGTGAAACTTCGTCTCGTATACTTTGGACATGTTATCAAGAGAGGCCAGTCCCTGGAGAAGGACATCATGCTTGGCAAAGTAGAGGATCAGCAGAAAAGAGGAAGACCCTCAAGGGGATGGACTGACACAGTGGCTGCAACAATGGGCTCAAGCATAACAATGATTGTGAGGATGGTGCAGGACCAAGCAGTTTTTCATTCTGTTGTACGTAGGTTCGCTATGAATCAGAACCCACTCGATGGTACCCAACAACGGCAAGGACAGCACATTTTCACAAGAACTTATTTCTCAACAGTATACACTGTTGAAGCATGTAGATAAATCTGTTCAGGTAATGCTTTCCTTGAGACAATATTATTGTCCTTCTCTGCCATGTTTGGAGCCCTGGTGCCGAAATGGTTAAGAGCTATGAGTGCTAACCAAGGTGCTCCTTGGAAACCCTTTGGGACAGTTCTACTCTGTCCTATAGGGTCGCTATAAGTCAGAATCAACTCAATGGCAACCAGTTTGGTTTTTTGGTTTTGGCATCATGCTCATAGTGGGCATTGATTCTGCTTCTGATGATTCCCAAATTAGGGTCTTGGATGGGGATACATAGACTGACTAGGTAGTTCAACTAATTTTAGGAATGTAGACCTAGGCCCATGCATGGGGTCATAATGAGTGAGAATCGACTTGACAGCAACTGGTAGACCTACTAGGCCATGGCTATTCAGTGTGCCTAAGTCAGCCACTGCATAATAAACCTGAAATAGTTGGCTCAATTAGTGATTAATTGTGTGAATAGTGGCCTCAGATTTAATCAACCAGCAAAAACGCTGCTTTAGTTGTGCTCAGTTTTTTTTTTTTTAAGTCATTTAGAACATTCCTAGTCTTAAAGGCTTTATCTTGAAAGATCTGCTTTAATAGAACAATTACAAAATTGCTGAATGGTATAGTTTTATTGGACTCTTATTTTTGGTAGAGAATTTTCATTACAAAAATTACTATTTTTTCCATGTTGGACTCTTCATAAGGAACAGAGGAAAGTGCCTTTACAGATTTATATAATGAACAAAGGTGAGGAAATACATTTCAGATTTTCTGAAGTGTCTTTTTTTTTTTTTTTTTAGTAGAAAGTGTTTTCCCTCTTTCTGTGTTGGGGCCAGAGATTGAGAGGAACCCATCTATTTGGAATGCCCCTGCATGAAAAGCAACATTGGTCATGCCTAGGGAGGGGTGACAGCTGATGTGTGGATGCTGCCCTCATTATATACTGACAACTGTATGTCAGCACACCCCGGGACTGTCTGGCAAGTTGTCATTCCTCTACCTTCAACAACCGACCAAGGGGAAACCTTAGCCCAGAAAGGGCTAAGACATCACACAGCTATCCCAAGGAGTGCTTAGTTCTAACATTTGCCTTGTTGCTGCAGCTGACGATAAACTCTGTGTAGACGCTCACTCCTTTCTGAAGATGGTTGCTTGTTTCCGCTTTCATAAAAGCGTCTTCCTTCTTTACTAGAAAACGTCTCCTGAATAATCCTATTTTTCTGTTATTTCTTAGCCTCCCTTCCCCACCTCCTTTTCTCTATCTGTCCCTTAAGTGCTGCTCTATCTTGGCCATCTTCTTACCCACTCTTTTGGGGCCATCTCTGCCATTCCCACTATGTCAAATACCACTAATAACTTCCAAAGCTGTATGTATGCCTGGAACACATAACCTCACCTGATTTCTAGAAACTGTGTTTTCAACTGCCTCTTGGATATAGCGTTTGTAGTCCCCACAGACACTTCAAATATCATATTTACATCACAGAACTCCTCCACTTACCTTTCCCTTCCCGCCCTGAGTAAACACTGAGTTCCTGTCTATATCTGTGTCCCCACCTCTGTGAAGGCAGAAGCCACCCTCCACTCTTAATCTCTGTTACTTCCATCTACTTGGCCATCACTGTTGATGTTCTTTCCAGTATTTCTAAAATTGTGATATAACATGATCTGACATCCTTTGCTTCACATTTCACTTTCCTGATCATCAAGAGGGTCATTACTGCAGCAATATTCAAGGACGTCATCCATTTCCCAGGGGCCCGTCTAAATCCTTTGAGTCAAATCAGTTTGGAAGCAACCATCCTGTCCTCATCCTAGTTAGTTTTCCATCAGATTCTTCAGTTGGTAGCTAGTCTGCTCTTATCAACAGTGTTGCTGGGATTCCAGCCATTTTTCAGCACTGCTTGCATTGCCCCCATGAAATACTGTGTCTTCGTAAGGTCTGTGATTATTGTCATTCATTTGTAGTGTATCTTTGGATATTCACTTCATCCGACTGTCAAGAAGAGAATAAGACCCTGAATTGATGGGTAGGAAGAGACACTGGCCTTAAGTGTTTCAGTTGGAAGTAATCCTATTAGTGGTCAGTTCATTGGTGAATATCCAAAGCTAAGGCACCTTTTGCTTCCCCACTCACCCTGTTAACTGTTGTGAGTTGAATATTCAGATGACAGGCATTCCATTCACCTTCCCTTTGAACTATCCCTTAGATTTTTTAAAACAATTGTTTTAAATATTGAAACCTATGTGAATAGTTACACAAAGTAGAGCACAAGGTAGCTTTCTCTCAGAAGGAGGTACGGGGGCATGTCTCTACTTATGAAGCGACTCTTAGGATTTTAAAAGCATTTTTATATCCATCGTTTTATTGGATTCAATATTCCATTGCTGGTCATTAGGTAGTATATCACCGTTTACTGTTTTCTTAGCTGATGGCTTCTGCTAGTCAGTAACTCTGCTAGCTTGCCGGGTAATAAATTAATAGTTAAAAGAGTGATAACAATAATAAAAATAGTAGCTGACACTAATTGGATGCTTACCACATACCAGCCGCTCTGCTAAGCACTTTACTCATGTTCGGGTGCACGTATTGACTGAAGGAATGAGCCCATCCCTCGAAAGGACCACAAGTTAGCAAAGTCGTAGAGTACTGTCATGGGACGTGTACTGAATGGCTTTGGTTGTTACAATGGGCTTATGAAAACATCTGGTCAGGAGTTCAGGAAGTTAACCATGAATAGAGGAGACACTATATATTGTGTCTAGGGACATGTTTGGAAGCCTTATTCTAATAGGAAACAGAACTAAGCTATGATAACATTCTTTGGCTATTCATTTGAGTTTAAGTCATATAGTATTTGGTACAGAAAAGCAGTCTTGATAGACAAATTGGAGTATGTTTTCATCCATCCTAAGCCTCAGAGACAATCAGCTTTAGGAATTCCTGAGAATATATTCTGTGCTTGAGAATGTGAGGAAAATATTTTCTGTTTACACATCATATCAATTAAAACTCTGAGGAATATCCTTTTTACAAAATGCAACTAATAATGCCCAGCGATATTCTAATTATGTTGCTAAAAAAGCTTGCTTATACAGGTTTATACCATTTGCCATTTTGCATAGTATAATATTACAAGAAGTCTTTGTGGCTTTGAAAAAACCTGCTGTAGACCATTTGGCTTTGCTTGGCTAGCCTTCAGAATAATAATGTCATTTTCTAGGCTGTACTAAACTCCAGAAATAGCAAAGGTAAAGAATTAACTGAGCCACAGCTACAGCGATGGGCGTTTCTTTGCAACAGGGAGAAGATGGGCAGCTTGGCAAGGTGCTGAAGCAGAACCAGCTCATCACTGAAGTGCTAAGTGTGATCTGCAAAATATTTTGTAATAGGAATTGTATATTCAATTCAAGAAATTAGCAGAAACAACAGGTAGACCTGGTGTTAGTCCACCAACCTAAAACAAGTTTTAAAAAAAGACGTGATGTGACTATATTGGAAGGAATTGGTTTAAGCCAACAGGTCTCTGACTTCATTTAAGATAATGCACTCAATGCAGACACGTTGCCTGGGCCAGTCAGTCTAATTCTCTCGCTCGTGCTTTAGAGATCCAGACATGTGTAGTTCCTAGAGGTAAATATTTTGCTGGTTTATGGGACTATGAGGAGGCTAGAACATTTCTGAACACCATCATCTGATTAAGTCTCCCCACCTTTTTTGTTTAGTCCTGAATGGGGTAGAGTGTGGCTTTTCTTATAATAGATTCTTTAAACCTATTATATTCTTCTGAGATTGCATAGATAATCCCCAACAGCACTCTGTGATAATTCTATACTTGCCAGTAGATCTGTGGAATGAAGGAATTTAGCCAATATTGTCACATAAACCTGCCTGATAGAATTTAGAGATCCTTTTTGTTTAGAACTGGGTATAAATGTGTTTGAGTATAGAATTTGGCAGAGAGATTGTCAAAAAAAGCACAAATAGAATGCTGTGTCCATTAGGATTAGGCTTGGTCACATGTAACCGAAAGACTAAAAATAATAATGGCTTTAGCAAGATAAAAGCTTGTTTTTAAAATAAAAGAAAGCCTTGAGGTAGGTAGTCAAGGGTTGGCTTCACCATGTTATCAGGAAACCAGGATTCTAGTTTTCTGCTCTCTACCCTAATTATGAGGCTTCTACCTCATGATCCAAAATGGCTGCTAGAATTCCAGCCATCACATCACATCACATTTATATTCTAACCAGTAGGAAGGAGGAAGTGATAAAAAGAGTACCTCTGCTCCCCATGATGAGGCTTCTTGGAAGTGCACACTTCTTTGCCTGAAACTTGGTCACTTGACCATACCCAGTACAGGAGAGGTCAAAGCATGCAGGCTTTTAGCTAGTGGCAGTGTACCTCATTAAAAGTCCAATCCTTATTACCACAGGAGAAGAGAAGAATGGCATTGGGAGAAGGATAGCAGACAACTGCTAGATACTATACTGTTTATATAAAGTCATAGCAGTAAGAACTTTAATAAAAGATGATACCGTCATTGTGGGCTCTCTTTCTCACCATGGAGAAAAACAGAAACATTTGTTGAGAAAATGCTTATTAAAAAAGAAATATTCAGTAGTTGATTAAAATTGGGCATTAAAACATTGATTCCCTCTTACCAGCCTGACATTTCTTATGCAAACAAAAAGGAAAGATGTGGCCCAGGAACAGAGAAACGGAAATGATTAAATGCCAACTCTGTGACTTTTATAGCAGCTCATTCAGCTGTCTACCCACAAAGCAATTCCTGAGGAGGTTACAGCCAAGAATTCACTTGGCTGGGCTTGTCTATTTTTTATTCATTTCAATGACCATCTCCAGAAAAAAACATGCTGAAAGAAGAAAAACCATTAAAGGGCCTTGTGGAATATGAACAGAGTTCTCCTTTAAAAGTAAAGAAAAAAGAAACAGCTGAAAATCACCTCTCTTTTCTCTCTCCCTTAGCATATAAATCAATATGCATATACACACATTGAAGATCAAGGTAATAATTTTATAGAATTAGGAGCTTTATTTGTTTTCTTGTTTTAATGATGTTGAATGTAAACAGAAAAAAGAAAAAGAAGAAATTCATTTAAAATAGCCATGCCAAAAATATGAAATGACTTTTCCTTTTCTCCCTCAAATCGTTGGAGAAAATAAAAAATTCAGTTTAATGCCTGGGGCAAGGCTCTGGTTTGATCTTATGAAGAAAAAAAAAAAAGCATTTCGTAACTCTCAAGCACAGGTTTTTAAAAACTTTTTGGGCAAACCCCATAGCTCTCCAGTCACTTTCAGGTATCAGTAAGTCCAGTCAGTTTCTCCTCACTGTACGTATCCATCCCCACTCCACGGGGTTCCCTGGGGATGCCCGTTACTCAGCTTGAGGTGGGTGAGCAGGAGTGGTCAGGGTGCTCCTATACTGTGAATTCCCTTACCTCAGAGAATCTCTTCAACAAAATAGGCTCTTACAGAGGCTTGTCAGAAGTGATGGGAAGGGATGACGCATGGACCCAGTCAGGTACTTCGTAGTAGGGCCTGGAGTGATGTGGCTGAAGGTCAGGGTGACTTCTCACTTGTTGTTCTCAGCTTTGAGCTTTAGCTGAAATTACCAACCCACCAGCAAAATCCCATTCCGTATCAAGTTATACATGTAATAAATTTTATACCTTTCCTGTTTCTTGACCCTATAGTTTACTGTTTTACTGTTGTCTTTTTCTTAACTGTCTGCTTTATGCTGTGCATCTACTATTCCAGAAGTCTAGATAAGGAGCTTATTCCCATTGCCGTCCAGTCGTTCCAACTCACAGCGACCCTACAGGACAGAGAACAGCCCCGTAGAGTTTCCAAGAAGCACCTGGTGGATTCGAACTGCTGACCTTTTGGTTAGCAGCCATCGCACTTAGCCACCAGGGTTTCCTAATGTGTTGCAAGCTTTTATACCTAATAAGTATCTTCTAGAAAGTTTTCTAGGCCCCTTACATATGTTAACAAGTTGTTTGCCAAAAATATACAAGATTATACGTATTTTTTACCTTATTATGAAGTTCACAATTTCAGCAGTAAAATGGGATTATGAAACTTCAGATTATGGAGGGTAAAAAAAGAAATTAGTCAATTGAAGCCAGAGGTAGTTTACCACTTGTGCTGTGCTTAATGCCTACTAGGGAGAATCTGAATTACCTTCTCCATTTTTTTTTTTTAACCTAAAACTGTACTACATTATGACATTATGAAGGTTGTCTTGGACAGCTTCGCTAGCTACTTAAGGGAAAAAAAAAAAAAGGAAGCAAACTGCTGCCAGGCAAAAAGTGCTTTCCAAAAACCTTAAGTAATTGCTTCAGATACTAAAGGCTTCTGGACCATCTGTCCATTTGCCAGGTATGGACAATTAGGTGAAGCTGTTTAAACCAACGTTGAAATGATTTAGAATCTCATTGGACATAAATGGCCGCCATCTTCCTAATTGTATCATCAATGGTTTCAGGAAGTGCTGTAATCAGTTGGAAATGGCTTTGTTGTTAATATGCTTGACCACTTAGCATGCAGACCACTGGAATGAAATAACAATAACTTAGATATTTTCCCAAATCATTTTTCATCAGTGATTTGCTAAGTATCTAGACACTTTAAGAGATACAAAATAAATGGAAACAAGCTCTTGCCCATGCGTTGGATTGTAGCTTAGTTCAGTTAGTTGTGAGACATACCTGGAGAGCAACTATAAAAACCACAGTATATCTTTATCACTTTCTTCCTTCATTCACATTATTTGTTGAACCTCATATACATAGGTGCCACACTTCTTGCTGGGCTGGAGTTACAGTGGTAATTTACGAGTCGATTTCTCATGGAGCTGTCAGGCTGCAGGAGAGGACTGCGAAAAGGTGAATGAGTGAATGAGATGGTTCAGATACTAGTAAGTTCTATGAGGAAAGTAAAATGGAGCTATACTATAGAGGGAGTCCCTGGATGGTACAAACAGTTAACTTGTGCAGCTGTCAACCATAAGTTTGGAGGTTTGAATCTACCCAGAGGCACCTTGGAAGAAAGGCCTGGTGATCTTCTACCAAAAAAATCAGCAGTTGAAAACCCTATGGAACACAGTTCTACTTTGACACACATGGGGTCACCATGAGTTGGCATCAACCGAGCAACAACGGGTTCTCTTTATTTTTTTTTTTTTAATTTTTTTTAAGGCTACAGAGAGTAAGTGGGCAGAGAGGAGCTGGTCAAAGAAAGTTACCTCTGACATTGGAAATGAGACCTGAATGATCCAATGGAGCCAGCGAGAGAGACAGAAAATGTTTTGAGCATGTAAGCATAGGGTAAGAGAGAGATCAGCAAGGGTTTGCTGCTCTAGGGAAACTTTTTTGAGTTAGTATGTGGCTGTGCCCACACTCTGCATCACAATATAGTTTACATAGATTTTTAAAGCACGTTACCATCATCAGCTAATGCTTCTGGAACTGTCAGCAAATATTTATGGAGAGCCTGCTGTGCTCAAGAACACTTACTAAGTGCGGAGCACTGAATCATGAGTTACAAGGATTTTCAAAAGATAGGATACTATAGTTTAAGGGAAATATTTCAAAGGAGTTACAAATTAATTTGAAAAACTTCAGGACCTTCTTGTAAAAGCACTGTATGTTCCAGATATAGGATGGAAAGGTCAAAGATTAAACCAGATGGGCAATCATTTTCTTTCTCATTACCCAGCTAATGCGAGCTTTAGAGGTGGGCAGGGACTCATGTCCAGGGCTTACGTGAAATCATAGTGGACCTAAAAGGATTTGACTTCTAGTTAAAATTTTTATTGACTATTTCGTTTTCCTGGAGCCCTGGTAGTGCAGTGGTTAAGAGCTATGGCTGCTAACCAAAAGATTGGCGGTTAAAATCCACCAGCCACTCACTGGAAACCATATGGGGCAGTTCTACTCTGTCTTGTAAAGTCACTATGAGTTGGAATCGACTTCGTGGCAATAGGTTTTGGGTTTATTCTGTTTTCTCAGGGTTTTGTGGGTTTTAAGGAAACCTAGGTGCCTGTTCCCTTGAGTACCTCATGGAAACACAGGGGGAGCGATTGGCAAAGGGAACCCATTGCAGGCGTTTTCCTCCTGTGGTAGTGGTACCCTCAGGGACTCGCGTGGGGAATGATCAATACATTATTTTGGAAAAATTGGAAACAAACAGACTTTGTGTAAAGTGTAAACAGTGGCAAAAGTAAAGATGTTGGACACTTTAAAATGTCCTTATGCAGATAAATGTTTTGTAGGGGAAAGAGCAAATGTTCCGGAACGAAGCCGACGTATGGTTAGGTGAATGTCTTAGAGTCTGAATACTCATTTTCAAGATCATAATAAAGAGGATGATAATCGGTTGTTGTTGAATCAGATCTGACTCACGGCAACGCCATGTCAGAGCAGAACTGTGCTCCGTCGGATTTTCAATGGCTGCCTTTTTCAGAAGTAGACTGCCGCGGGTCTTTCTTCTGAGGCGACACTGGGTGAACTTGCACCTCCAGCCTTTCGGTTAGCATCCGAACAAGCTCACTCTTTGCACCACCTGGGGACTCCAGTGATGATGACGTTCTTGTTGTTTGCCATGGAGTCGATTCTGTGACTCATGGCGACCCCATGTGTGCAGAGTAGAAATGGTCCGTAGGGTTTTCAAGACTGTAACCTTTCAGAGGCAGATGGCCAGACCTGTCTTACAGCTATTATTTATTAATACCTGCTAGACATTTAACAAGGAGCCCTGGTGGCACAGTGGTTAAAGTTCTCAGCTGCTAAACGAAAGGTCAGTGGTTCCAACCTACCAGCTACTCCAAGGGAGAAAGAACTAGTCATCTGCTCCTGTAAAGATTACAGCCTTTGAGACCCTATGGGGCAGTTCTACTCTGTCCTTTAGAGTCTCTGAGTTGGAATTGACTTGATGGCAATGGGTAAGACATCGAACGTGCATTACGGCCACGCTAAGTTTTTAATCTGCATTATCTATAATCACAGACCCAAAGCAAGCAGACAGCTCACCCTATGTCATATAGACAGTCTCCGTTCCCTGGGACTCCAAGGTCTTTCCTCATTAACACAGTTCACCTTGCAGGCTTGCTAGGACGATTAGTAACAGTGAATGGAAAATGCCGCTAAGCCGGCTGACAGAGGAGGTGTGCAGTAGCTGCTGAGCAATTGTAGTGATAAGAACGATGATGAGGTAGGGTCTGAGTGAGCCTTTTTAGCAGGCACTCATGAAACACCAATAAAACTGTTGCAAACAGCCAGAGGTTCCTTGCATGCAGACAAACTGCGAAAATGCCTTTATGAAATCAAATAGGCAGATTTATGGTACAGAAATTGTGCTGTTCTAGAGAAAACGGTACAGAAATTGTGCTGTTCTAGAGAGATTTTTTTTTTTTTTTTAGAGAGATTATGTGAGATGCAAAAGGAGAGAAATATGGCGCCATTATCAGTCTCTTTACTAGGGCAGTGCTTCTGCTCCGGGTCCACCTGGATTCATTTATTAACAAATATTTATTAAGTTCCAGCCTTGTGCCAAGTCATGTGACTTGGTGATGGACACGCACGATGAAGTCTGGCCTTGGTGTCAAACTTGCAACTTCAAGGTGGCGTGATGTATCCTAGAGTGAGGGGGAGCACAAAGGGTAGTGGGAGTCACAGGAGGAGCACTTCTCCTAGACTCCAGGGGTCATTGATGGTGCTTTGAGGAAACTCTTATTCACCAGACTCAGCTCTGAATGCTTTTGGGTGTTTTCAAACCTTAGAACTACCTCTAAGTTATCAGGACGTACTGTCATTGAAGAGGAGCCCTGGTGGCTCAGTGGTTAAGAGTTAGAAACCTGATCAGTCAGTTCTTCTCTGTCCCATAGGGTTGCTTTGAGTTGGAATCGACTTGATGGCGATGGGTTGGGTTATCACTGAAGAAGCTCAAAAGGATATACTTTTGAACGAGTGTATATGCTCTTGTTGTTCAAGAGCAACAAATGATGTCTCATAACTTTTGTGAGTTGAACACTTTCTTACTTCATTTTTATTTTGTTGGATACCGTGGAATATATTGTTTTCCCATTTCTTTTCTGGAAAATATTTCTGCTGAGCTTGCCTCTTTCCAGTTTCGTTCTAATAGGAAGAACTTCCTGAGCTCACTTGCATTCACAGGTAGGTACTTGTAGTTAGTGTCCATAAGGTTTTCATTGCCTAATGTTGGGAAGTAGATTGCCAAGCCTTTCCTCCTTTTCCTAGTCTGGAAGAAACTGCTGAAACCTGTCCATTGTGGGTGACCCTGCTGGTATTTGAATACTAGTGGCATAGCTTCCAGCGTCATGGCAACATGCAAGACGCCACGGTATGACAGACTGGCAGATGGGCGGTGACCACCTGAATATTGTCTGGCATAATGCTAGAAGATGAGCCTTCTATGTTGGAAGGATCATGAAGATGGCACAGAACTGGGCAGCATTTCGTTCTGTTCTGTATAAAGTTTCCGTGAGTTGGAGTCAACTCAGTGGTAACTAAGTACAACAATTACAGCCCATATGAAAAGTAAGATTTCCTGTGGTGATTGTGACACACAAAGGTGAGCTGTGTTCCGTTATGGCTTTTTCCTCCTACATCCAAGGACCTGGGCTTACCTTGAGATCATGTATCAACAAAGGAAGAATTCATCATGACACGGAACTTAATTTTCTGAACAAATAAATTTAAAAAATTATAGCCTCTTTCACTGCTATGACAAAAGAAAATTAGAAGTGTGTATTTATTTGTTTCCCAATTGAAAATATGTGGAAATAACTCAAAATTAGCTGACTTTACTTCCTTGGGCATGTGGAAAGGACTAAGAGTTAAAAATGCATGCCTACCATGTCAAAGGAAACCCTGGTGGTGTAGTGGTTAAGTGCTACAGCTGCTAACCAAAAGGTTGGCAGTTCAAATCTACCAGGCGCTCCTTGGAAACTCTCTGGGACAGTTATGCTTTGTCCTGTAGGGTTGCTATGAGTCCGAATTGACTCGACAGCAGTGGGTTTGGTTTGGGTTTGGGCTATCAAAATGAACCAGTGTTGAAGGAATTTCAAATATTACTACTTTGTCTCATTGACGTAAATATCACGCAACAATGATGGATCAGGGGACCGTATTCTAATATGATGAATTCTATTACAGGTATGAAAGGTGCTGCCCAATATTCGGTTAATTTTGGACTTTATCAAGGTAATCTTCTGGATTTTAGCTCTCAGAATCATTGCAGGGACAAGGACCCCCTGCTGATAATTTGTTGCTATAATGAACTGAACTTGTCATGGAAGTTGATCTCAAACAACTTCTTTAGACGTTTGATAATCACTGAGGTCAATTTTGGAAACCCTGGTGGTGTAGTGGTTAAGAGCAACGGCTGCTAACCAAAAGATCGGTGCTTCAAACCTACCAGGTGCTCCTTGGAAGCCCTGTGGGGCAGTTTCCCTCTGTGCTATTGGGTTGCTATGGGTCGGAATCTACTCGATAGCTATGGGTTTGGGTTTTTGAGGTGAATTTTAACCTGGATGTACAAGAACCTTCTCACCCTGAATCTGAAAAGTCATTTGACTAGATATCTCCAGAAAAACGAAGACCTGAGTCAGGTATCTTCAGTGAGCTAATTTTCTGAGAACAACTGGAGTTTTCTTTAATAGAATTTTTATTTCAGCTCAAGGTATTTTGAATCAAAACTTAAACATTTCTGGTCCTAACGCTAATGTAATTTATTAGGGACTGACTGCCTGTCAGGGGTTCTAGTCATATAGAATAGAATGGAAGCCTTTGGTGGTGTTGGTATTGGAGGACGAGAATCACATAGATCTAAAGGGCGTTCTCTGTTATGGGGGAAGGATGCAGTGTTTATTCCTAAGTTACCAGGAGATGTGGACCTGATTCATACCAAACCAAATCCATGAATTAATGATTCCTGAAAAGTGGTCTCTGGGGGGAAAAACTCTGTATAATGACTTGGAGATTGGGTTTTTTGTTGTTGTTAAATTGTGTTTACATTGCTCAGTTCATTTGCACTATAATATTATAAGGTTATTTAATAAATCAAATTAGTGTATATGCACATTTAAAACAAACTATTATCAGTACTTTTGTGCAATATAGGGGTGATTTCCTCCCATGTTATTTGACAAATTATGTCAGCTAGCCGTTTTGTTTTTTCTGCGTAAATATTGACAAAAAATATAATAGCATAACAATTTTTCAGATTATTTGTACATGCTTCAATTTTCCCTTTTATCTTTTGCAAAATGTAATATAACTCCTTTAGGTGTAGTCTAAAAATATCTCTCTAGTTCAGAGATGATACATCTGTCTTAACTTGCTAACGTATTTCTTCAGTGTTTTGAGATGATCTGTTAATCCTAGTAGGTTACAGCCTGAGCAGCGCTGAAAATTAACCTAGCTAACATTGCTTCTTTTGCATAGAAGTTGTGAATGTATAGTTTTTGTGACTAATACAAATCACAAAGGTCAGTGTTTTTCAGGCACATAGAATGAAACTTGCGCAGTAATGATTGAGTTTGTTACACTGTTAGGTGGTGGCAATATCATGGGCGATAGCATAATCCCAGGACTGGTAGAGAGTGGGTAACTCTGGATATTTGTTAGACGATACATGGTCCATGTTGGGTTGGTATGAGTCGGAATCGACTTGATGGCAGTGGGTTTGGTTTTTTGGTTTGGGTCCATGTTTCAGCAAAATGAGTGAGAAAATCAAGAAAGAAGAAAATGAAGAATCCAGAAAAAATCTATCTCCGGCTAACGGTGAAGAGAAATCTCAGGATACTAGCAGCGTTTGAGAGGGGCCAAAGTTCAGATGAAAGCAAGAGGATACGGCGTTCCTAGAAAGTGAACTCTGGGAAAAAGAAGGGTCTCTAATCTATAGAATATGTGATATGATTAAAGAGTTTGAAAACAACTGAACTATGATAAAGGAAAATAAAGCAAGGAAAATGAAAAAAAGGCATTTAGAGACTTCCAGAAGTTATGTAAAAACTATATAAGGAAGAAAATTTTAGTATAATACTTTGCTTTGAACAGTATGACTCATTAAATATCCATAATAGTGTAAACTTTGTTTATTGATTTAACTAAATTAAGAATACAGTTATATTGAGGAGATCCAGATGGTACAAGAAAACAAATTTTCATCTACCATGACAGGAAGTTAAAAGATAATGTCTACAAATTGGTAAATCAAGAAATAGGCATTTAAGCATAGTATTTAGAGATATGGAAATAACTCCCAGAAGGAAGTTCTTCAAGACTTTAAAGTTTTCTTCTACAGAATGGGAATGAGGTTAGTGAGGGGTGGGCCAAGTCACCGCTGCATTCCAATAGGGCTTCTTCTGCTGAACTAGTTGATTTTTTAAACCACATTGCATGTATTAATTTGATGAAACATTTCATTGGAAGTAATGCTGAAAAAAAAAAAAGTTGGATAAACTGAGCTAGTAAGGCTGGTGAAAGGAAAAACTTGACCAGTTGTATTAAGGAGGCAAGACTGTTGCCCAGCCCAGTTATTTTCTTATGAGGACTGGGTTGTGGTTGAAAAAGTACGGGCTTGGGAGCCAACAAGACTAGGTTTTGAGTTCCCTTTCTTCCCCTTTCCAGCTGTGTGGCTATTGGTGATGTCAGTGCTGCCATTACTTACACACCTACTTTGTACCTAAAGGGTAGACGTTACTGTCTTTATCTGAAAGGTGGGGAGACAGAGATTCAGAAGCTGTGTGACCTTAGGCAAGTTATTTAAACTTTCCGCACTTCAGTTTCCTAGACTGAAACAGTAGAGCTGGGTTGTTGTAAAGATGATGAACGTGCTGTGTGGGCAGCTCCTAGCACAATGCCTGAATCGTAAATCTTCAACAAATGGTTGCTGTTGTTATTAACCAGGGGTTTCAGCAAAGCTACTGACCAGGTGTTCGAGTTAGTTCTTCTCTTGTCGAACAGATGGAAACAATAATTCCAGTCTTAGAACTCCTTGTGGGGTGGTGGTTTAGAGCTATGGCTGCTAACCAAAAGTTTGGCAGTTCAAATCCACCAGGTGCTCCTTGGAAACCCTATGGGGCAGTTCTATCCTGTCCTGTAGGGTTGCTATGAGTCAGAATTGACAGCAATGAGTAGGTGTTTTTTTTTTTTACTGTATAGTATTGGAATATACTTTGGGAATATATGTTGGAAATTCTGTAAACTCTGTGACAATAGGATTTAGCAATGTAAGAAACAAGTCAAGGGCACTGTCTCAATGGTAGCCTCTACCAGAATTAAGATACTAACTGATGGTTAATGTTGAACTGGAGCCCTGGTGGCACAGTGGTTAAGTGCTGACCAAAAGGTCAGCAGTTCAAATCCACCAGCTGCTCCTTGGAAACCTAATAGGGCAGTTCTACTCTGTCCTACAGGGTTGTTGTGCATTGAAATTGACTAGACAGTAATGGGTTTAGTTTAATGTTGAACAATTGGTAAATATAGCATATTTTATTTTTTGTTTAGTTTTTGGTGAGATTGTCAGTCTTATTAGAAAACAATACAGATATTTGTAGGTATTGGTAAGGAAAGCCTTAAAATCAATTTTATGTTAGACGTATTACTTGGTTTCCAGATCTTGTTAAGGTACCAGGGAATCCCTTTATTCTTTGTTATAGAAAGTGGTACTTGAGCTCTTGCAGTATATTTTCCACTTACTATTGCAAAAGAAGAGGAGCCATAGTGGCACAGTGGGTAAGCGTTTGGCTGCTGACCAAAAGGTTGGCAGTTTGAATCCATCAGCTGCTCCTTGGAAACCCTATGGGGTAGTTCTACTCTGACCTATGGAGTCGCTATGAGTTGGCATTGACTCAACGGCAACCTTTTTTTTTTAATTGCAAAAGAGAAAATTCAGCTAATCTTTGTTTTACTAGGGATTTGAGGTGGGATACGAGTATAAATAAAGTTATTTCATTGATCCAATTATGTAGCTGAAATTTGTGAGAAATCCCACCTAGATATTTAAAAAAGGTAATGGTCAACATTTCTGTACCCCTTTATATATGAAACAGTTTACCATATATTGTCTCATATAATCCTCAAGAACTATTAAGGAAACTTTTTTTTTCTTTCATAAATTAGAAATAATACTGTAACTGATTGACTTCCTTAACATTCAAATAGGCAATAGGTGGTAGAACTGGTTCCTGTGATCATCCTACTTGCTTTGATTAGGGTCTACGATCTACTGAAGAAGTAGCCCTGGTGGCACAATGGTTAAGCACTCAGCTGCTAGCCAAAAGGTTGGCAGTTTGAGCCCACCCAGTGGCTCCGTGGGAAAAGACCTGGCCATCAGGTCCTGTAAAGATTACCTGTTGCCATCCAGTTAATTCCAACCCATAGCAACCCTACAGAACAGAGTAGAACTGGTGGGTTCGAACCACTGACCTTTTAGTTAGTAGCTGAGTGCTTAAACACTGCACCACCAGAGCTCTTTCCCATAAAGATTACAGCCTAGAAAACCTTATGGGGCAGTTCTACTCTGTCACCTGGGGTTGCTGTGAGTCGAAATCCACTTGCTGGCATCTAACAACAGCAACAACACCTACTGAGGAGACATGCGTGGTTCAGTGGTAGAATTCTTGCCTACTGTGCGGGAGACCCAGGTTTGATTCCCAGCCAGCCAGTGCAGCTCGAGCACAGGCACCATCTGTCTGTCAGTGGAGGCTTGCATGTTGCTATGATGCTGAATAGGTTTCAGCAGAGCTTCCATACGAACACAGACCAGGAAGCAAAGTCTGGCGATATACTTCTGAAAATCAGCCAGTGAAAACCCTGTGTATCCCAACAGTCTGATCTGCAACTAATCATGGGGATGGCATAGGACTTGGCAGCATTTTGTTCCATTGTGCATGGGGTCACCATGAGTTGGGGGCTGACCCCTCAGCAGCTAATAACATGGACTGAAAAGAACAAGCCCCAGATCTCAGGGACTTAAGGCGGGTTAACAGGGACGTGAGCGTGAGGCATGCTCTGCTCCGTACTATCGTTTGGGGACCCAAGTTCTTCTGCGCCCTAGTCCTTCTCTGAATCGTTGGCAATCTGTCAGCTGACCTGTAAGGGAAGAAGGAGTGGAGATGCCTTCAAGTGGGAGGCTTTAGGGAAAAGGTCTGGATGTGGTAGTCCTCACTTCCATTGACATTCCATTGGCTCCACCTAACTGCAAGGGAGTCTGGGAAATGCTCTTTTCCATGTGCCCAGGTAGAAAAAGGAGTGGGGTTCAGTGAACATATGGTTTTCTCTGTCATACACCGTACAGGAGGACATAATGATATTTTTATGCCATTCTTACATTCCTTCTGTCATTTTTCTGTGTCCCTTTAAGAAGTATTAGAGACTATAGCTTTTACCTGCCGGGGCATAATTAAAGAAAATAGTGGAAGCCAAGATTTTATTCATCTGTTCAGTAAAAGCTTTGCTGTGTGCCAAGGAAAATGAACTGATTATTTTCTTACATAGCAGGATATTTCAACAGAGTCTTTTGCAAAATTAAAAGAGTTTTCCAAATGAAAAGACTTGATTTAAAATTAACATAGATACAGAGATGCAATTTTTTTCCCCTCTAAATTTTCTGCTGTCAGGTTCTTGCCTCCCCTAATTGAAGGCAACCATAATAACGGATTTGATTGCATGGCTTTTACTATTACTTCTGAGGTAATTGCCAGATTGGCATACACGGTAATTTGTATGTGAGAGGTGATCGGATGCGAACATTTCCATTCAGTCAGCTCCCTGGAATTCAGACACGTCACTGCTTCTGGCTTCAGAATTAGGGCCAGTAATTGCAGCTTTGTGATGGACTGTGCTCCTGAAGAAGGCTATGTGTCACGTGTGATCAGTGATACCGCCAGACTTGCTTTGGGAGGCAGAGCTGAGCAGATTCCTGCCCTACTTTATGCTCTACAGTAGCAGGAATAGGAGTAGCCGTAGTTGTGTAATTGTTGTTGTGAAAATGTAGCAGGAAATGGGCTGGTGGGGGGGTGGGGGGAGTTGAGAGGGTCTCCCAGTTTCAGGAGGTACAAATGTGGAGACGATAGGAGAGGCCTGAAGGATTAGGGCTAAAATCTAGGGGGTTCTCTCTTGCTGTCAATCCTAAAATTGATATTCAAAAACAAACCAAGAAAAACAAACCGGTTGACTTCCAGTCAATTCTGACTCATAGCGACTCTGTAGGACAGGATAGAACCGTTCCACAGGGTTTCCAAGGAGAGGCTGGTGGATTCGAACTGCTGACCTTTCGGTTAGCAGCCAAGCTCTTAGCCACTGAGCCACCAGCACAACAAGATTAGATACTGGGTTAGTTTAATTTTCCCTTTAGTAGGAGGGGAAGCATATTTTTCTTCTGCTCTTCAAAGAGAACTATGGTTTTTCTCAGGAGAATTAGAAAGCTTGTAGAGTTAAAGATAAACAAGCTGTAGAGCTGTGGGTCTGTCTGCTCATCCTTCAGGAGCTGTTTTCAAGGGATACACAGCTTCTGCTTTTGTCTGGCTAAGTTGTGTTCTCTGAGAGGCTGCCAGTGGCTTTTGTGTATTAGCCCTTAAAGAAAGAAAGAAAATTTTTTTTTAATTCCTAAGATGTTAACTGTATAAGATACCATGCACACTTATATACATATATGTGTCCATGGTGTTAAGTAATGCTACATATTTGATATTTGTAGTTTCCTATTTTCCACTGGAGCCCTGGTGATGCAGTGGTTAAAAGCTCAGCTGCTAACCAAAATGTCGGCAGTTCGAATCCACCAGCCACTCCTTGGAAACTCTATAGGGCAGTTCTGCCCTGTTCTATAGGGTTGCTATGAGTTGGAATTGACTTGAAGGCAATGTTTTTTTTTTTAATTTTCCGTTATGAATATGTTTAGTCTTTAATTGCCTTCACTGTCACACCTCTGTATATTCCAATCTCTGATGTAGATGGAGAAATGGGCTAGTGTTCACATTGTCCCTAAAATGTAATTAGGAAACACATCCTAGATGCTTCATTGCTTATGATTCAGGGGGTTCAGAATTATAAAAAGCACCTTGGTTCCCCTGCTTTTCCTTAATCAGTTAATAAGCATTTATTGCATGCCTATTGTGTTCACAGCAAGCACTCCTGGTGGAGACCGAGACCCGACTCTAAGAAATTTAGGTCAGTTTTACATACCTCAGAATAGTATAAAGCCTATACTTCGCCCCTGGTGTCACTATTGTTTTAGACATATTCTGTTTGATATCATTGAGTGTCTGTGGGGGGGGGGGGGAACTGCTAAGAGTTATTATCTGTTTTTGTTCAAGCTCTGAGTTGCAATTTATTCTGATTTCTTTTAGATTCAGCCTAGTTTCTTTGGGGCTTGGGTCTGAGGGCAATGGTGATTTATATGACTGATGAGCTGTCTTTTGTTTTGGGCTATTGACAGAAAGGGAGAATTAACCTCTAATTCAGTCGTGGTAATTAGACTCCAGCTTAACTCGCCCACATGTCCTGGGGGTCAGTTTCTCTTGATCCCTGTCTGTCCAGTTGTATGCAGGGTCCACCAGCACTTTAACACCTGGGTAAAAAAACAAAAGCAAAAACAAACATAAAAAAACTCTTCTCTGTTGAAGATTTGCCCTTGAGAGATAACAAAACCAAAATTAAACCAGTTGCCCTCCAGTCAACTCCAAGTCATGGCGACCCTGTGTTTCAGAGGAGAACAGTGCTGTACAGGGTTTTCAGTAGCTGTGATCTTTCAGGGAGCCCTGGTGACATGGTGGTTAAGAGCTTGGCTGCGAAGTAAAAGGTTGGCGGTTTGAATCTACCAACTGCTTTTTGGAAATCCTGTGGGGCAGCTCTACTCTGTGTTGTATGTTCACTGTGAGATAGCCCTGTTTTGTTCTGTTTTAGTGGTAGTCCTGCTCTGTCCTGTACGGTCCCTACAGGTCCAAATCGACGGACGGCAACGGGTAATCCTGTGGGGCAGCTCTACTCTGTGTTGTATGTTCACTGTGAGTTAGCTCTGTTTTGTTTTGTTTTAGTGGTAGTCCTGCTCTGTCCTGTACGGTCCCTACAGGTCCAAATCGACGGACGGCAACGGGTAATCCTGTGGGACAGCTCTACTCTGTGTTGTATGTTCACTGTGAGATAGCCCCGTTTTGTTCTGTTTTAGTGGTAGTCCTGCTCTGTCCTGTACGGTCCCTACAGGTCCAAATCGACGGACGGCAACGGGTAATCCTGTGGGGCAGCTCTACTCTGTGTTGTATGTTCACTGTGAGATAGCCCTGTTTTGTTTTGTTTTAGTGGTAGTCCTACTCCGTCCTGTACGGTCACTACACGTCCAAATCGACGGACGGCAACGGGTGTGGGTGATCTTTCGGAAGCAGGTCACCAGGACTTTGTTCGGAGTTGCCTCTGGGTGGATTCAAACCTCCAACATTTTGGTTCTAGCCACTGAGGGGACTCCTTGAAACAGAATAGCCTTTTCTTTTTTTTCCTTCAATTTCTTTTATCTTTGAGGGATTGTGAACTTGGGACATAGATTTCAAAGAAGACCCTAAAGCCTTATTGTAGCCTAGACTGTTCAAAATATAAATTGTTCTAAAGAATGATTTGAAGAGAGTCTTGGTGCTTACCATGACTTTCCTTTATAAAGAAAGAAAGTTATTTTTTAATTGTGTTATAGGAACTAAATATCCAGCCACATGGCAATCATAAGATTATTTATTTGTATGTACGAGTTGTTTATGAGGTTTTGTGGTTATTTCTTTTCTCCGTCTGCTCTTCTTCTTTCTAATAGCCCTGGCTTCTGTAGACCTAGAAGATGTGTGATTGGGTGAGGGTTTTCAGTCTGTTAACATCTCATGCTGTCAGATGGGACAGAAGATGAAGTATTGTTTAATATTCTCTTTCCTTAGTTTGTCAGCAGCTTTAGGAATTCACAAACAGCTTGTGGTTTATAAATATTAAATAAGGGATTCATTGTTGGAAAGTGTCAGCATGACTAGCCAAACCCAGAACCCAAGTGATTTTGGCTATCATGATGCCATTTATGGTGAGAAATTTCAGGGCTGAAAATAGTTTCTGTTCTCTTTAGACATTAAGAAGACATGGGAAATATTCTGTTTTATAATAAAATACTCAGGAACCTATGTTAAGACCAGTTGTCATCCAGTTGATTCCCACTCACGGCATCCCCATACGTGTCAGAGTAGAACTGTGCTCCATAGGGTTTTGAAAGGTTGATCTTTTTTTCAGAAGTAGATTGCCAGGCCTTTCTTCTGAGATACCTGTGGGTGGACTCGAACCTCCAATCTTTCAGTTAGTAGTCAAGCTTGTTAACCATTGTGCCACCCAGGGACTCCGAACCTTGAATCAAGACTCTCCAGCAATTTCATAGTGTAGATGGCAATAGAGTAAAACCACATTTACGGGGGCGGGGGCCTCAAACGTCTAACATCTCATTCTTTGAGTTTGTAGAGACAAGAAAAGGAGACAATGAGACAGGGAAAATATCTAAGCACTGAGTAAAATAACTGTACCAAAACCCCATGCTCTTTTTAGGAGACATATGGAAATAAACACCTTAGACCTTTGAACTAGAGCCCACTTAGTTATAACTTTGTGATTCCTGGTTTAGTAAGTTTAATTATGTTTTCCACTTGTAATCCTTAGTTCTTTCAAATTTATATGGACAAAACATTGTAACACACATCTCACCCTGGGATGAGACAATTGATTGAGAAGGAGGAGACTGCAAAATCACTAAATGTAAAGGCATTGAAGTCTAGGCTGTTGCTGAATGGATAACTAACTGCACGTCTCAGTACCCAGAAAGCATTGTCATGGCATGTCGTCCAGCACAGTGACATGTTTTTATAACGATGACCCCGAGACAACAAGAAGGTGTTAAATTATGCTTAGTCTACTAGCGAAACGCATTGTATTTAAGAACATGCTTTTAAAATTTACTGTTTTTTAAAGGCTTTCGTGTTCTAGGAAGAAAGTTTTAATTAACTGGAAAATTCATGTATGTGAACTCTGTATCATCTGGTAGCATTGGTGTATTTTTTTTAGACTAAATTTAATATTGTCTCCGTTGCCCACTTAAGTATGTTTTCATCTACTCTAAATAATTTTCACTGTTACTTTGTGAAGGTCTCAGGGTGATGCAAAGGATTTGTGCTTGGCTACTCACCTAAAGGTGGGTGGTTCGAACCCACCCAGTGGCACCATGGAAGAAAGGCCTGGCGATCTGTTTCTATAAAGATTACAGCCAAGAAAACCCTATGGAGCAGTTCTGCTCTATAACGCACAGGGTCGCCATGAGTTGGAATCCACAGCAACGGATTTTTTTGTTTGTTTTTTGGTTACTTTATGATTACTGTCTTCACTTCTTTAGTTTTCTTTTTTTTCCTTCTTAACATCTGTCTTTCCGAGACAGGAGAATAACAGAAAGAAGTGAAGACCACGTGCCCAACTTCCTGGAATAAGCTCTTGCCTAAAAGTTTTTGAATACATTTAACATATACTGGCCAGCCTAAAGAATGCGATTCTAGTCACCAGAAAAGTCCGGTCTTTGAGATCCTGCCTCGTCAGCCCCATCTCAGGGTATCTGGGTTACCTCTCTGCTCCTGTACTGACCGCTGGGAAAGTCTCGCATTGGAAGCCAGTTCTCAGGGAGTCCTTGTAGTTGTCTCAGTCCCCACAGGGGCTCCCAGCCATGACTCCAATCCTGCTACTCTTGGTAAATGACCTTACCTTCAGTTTGGAACTTTCTTTTTTTAAACTATATTTATTTTGTTGTTGTGAATATACACAGCAAAGTGTACTCAAATTCAACAGTTTCTACATGTACGGTTCAGTGACATTGATTATATTCTTCCAGTTGTACAACCATTCTCACCCTCCTTTTCTGAGTTGTTCCTCCCCCATCTAATACAAACTGCTTCATGCTTGCTTTCTCTGAGTTCCAATTTCTCGTGCCCTTATCTTTGCTGTCCCTCCAGTCTCAATAGAAGAGGCATCTGTCTTCCTCTTCAAGGCTCAGCTCTCCACGGGGGCCCTCTGTCCCACTCCTCAGTAAGGCTGATCCATCAAGTGTCTCTCACTCATCTGTTTCTTCCTCTCCCTTGGCTCCACCCTTCTGCTCTCCAGCAGTCTGTGTCTCATCATCCCATAACACAGGCCCTTATCAACTCCACAGCTTCCTGACATGATCTTTCCCTTCCTCACCCTGTGGCCTCTGCTCTCCTACTCATTCTTTTTTATCTTTTGGTGGCATTGTGGTTAAGTGTTCGGCAGCTAACCAAAAGGTTGACAGTTCGAATCTACCAGCCACTCCTTGGAAACCATATGGGGCAGTTCTGCTCTGTCCTATAGGGTCGCTACGTGTCTGAATTGACTCGACAGCAACAAGTTTTCGGTTTTTGTCCCCACAACTTTACTGATGCATTTTCTCCAAGGTCATTTATGACTTCTGAATCCCCACGTTCTTTAACTATTTTAGAGCCCATTCTCCTTGCCTGCTCACATAATTTGGCATTTCTGACCACCTTTTCTTTCCAGAAGCCTCTTGTTCTTAAGCTCTTTCTCATTATCACAGTCCTTATGATCCTTCTCATCCTACCCTGCTAAGTACCCCCCACCCCACCCCTACTCCTGCCTCAAATCTTGAGAGGAAATTGATACTATCTAGATACCTTTCTTTACCTTTTTGCACATCGCTATATGCCCCAGGGGAAACTCTGGTGGTGTAGTGGTTAAGTGCTAATGCTGCTAACCAAAAGGTCGGTAGTTTGACCAGGTGCTCCTTGGAAACTCTGTGGGGTAGCTCTACTCTGTCCTGTAGGGTCGCTATGAATTGGAGTCAACTCGAGGGCAATGGGTTTTCTTTGTTTTATATGCCCCAGGGTTACCTGCATTTAAATTAGAAAACTATAGGTTTAAATATTTGTCTAAAGCCAAGTAATTAGTAAGTAGTAGAGTTAGGCTGGTGCCCTGGTGGTACAATGGTTAAGAGTTCAGCTGCTAACCAAAAGGTTAGCAGTTCAAACCCACCAGCTGCTCCTTGGAAACTCTGTGGGGGCAGTTCTACTCTGTCCCGTAGGGTCAGCAGGAGTAGGAATCAACTTGGTGGCAATGAGTTGTTGTAGAGACAGGCTAGCGCCTGGCTTTCCTGACTTCAAGCTCAGTTTTTTCTAACACCTACCTTGCTTTCCCAAGAAGACTTTTCTGTTTTTTTTCTTGACTCTTTTCTTTCTTCAGCCCGTAAATGCAGGCATTTGCCTGTGTTTATATCTTAGCTTTTTTTTATTCTGGTTTTTCCTTTAGCCCTTTCCTTTTTCTCGTGTTAAGTCATACTAAATATGACTTCCAAATATTTATCTTTAGCTGGATATCAGTATATCTGTATGTTTGTATATCTGAGTTTTCATCAGGTACTAGCTGGGTGTCGGTATATCTGTATATTTGAATTTTTAGCAGACACCTGCATGCCAGACCAGTGGCTCAGCATTTTAACAACCTCGTCAAATAACATGCCTAAAGTATTTTGAGATTTACAAAGTGCTTCCACCCACATGGGGCCCTGGTGGTCCAGTGGTTAAGAGCTCAGGCTGCTACCCAAAAGGCCAGGAATTCAGATCCACCAGCCACTCCCTGGAAACCCTATGGGCTAGTTCTACCCTGTCTTATGGGCCCTTATGAGTCAGAATTGACTCGATGGCAGTGAGTTTGGTTTTTTTTGGTTCCACCTACATTAGCTTACTTAATCCTCATTATAATTTAGAGAAGAGAGAATGTTATATGACTTGCTCAAAATGACACACGGAGAAAACAAGAGGCCTAGATCGGCGAATTCAGATCCTTTTGCTCTTTTACTACTCTAGGTTGCCAGGGGGTCTAGTGCAATTATGAAATCACCACTGTCCGTTTTCACTCTTCTCACAAGTAGTAATAAGAAAACGAAAACAACATGCAAACCAGCAGCAGCTCAAACTGCTCCCCTTATCGGTTATGTTGCTATGGGAACTTTTTGGCCACAGGGACCCTGCCTTACTCATCTGAGACCCTTGCCATGCCTGATGTCTGATACATGGAAGGGGATTTGTAAATAAATGTCTGTTGGTTTGAACTGAATTGTTAAGAGCCCAGTTCTTCTCTCATGTACCCAGACTCAAAACCTTAGCATCATCTTTGACTGCTTCCTCTTTCTTCTACCAATAAGTTACATATATAACCCATTGCCATCAAGTCAGTTTCAACTCATGGTGACCCCCGGTGTTTCAGAGTAGAATTTAACTCCACAGAATTCTCAATGGCCGTAATCTTAGGGAAGTAGATCGTCAGGCCAAATAAGTCCTGTATATTTTTATTTCCTCAGTGCGTGGGGTATTCCCATGCTACTCTCTTTCTGCTTCAGACACACAAACTCAGGTTCTCATCTCCACACCTCCCCTGTGCTGTTGCTGTGGTCTCCTGACTGGTCCCCAGGCTTCCAGCTTCTGGCACCGCTAATGCCAGATCAGATCAGCCTTCATAAAACACAGGTCTCCTCCCGGACTCAGACATTTTCTTTGAGCATGTGGGAATTTTCGAGATTGTCTGGTTCAACTCCCCGCCAAAAAGAAAAAAGAGCCGACATAGCCCCAGGTGACTTGTGCAGGGTGGCTGCTGCTGGTGTGAGTGTATACCGCATATATCACTTACTGCCTCCTGTTGGGGGCTCTTGACTTTGTGTCATTCTGCATTTCATCTCTTCTTCCATCTGACACCTGCAGAACTCTCCAGAGCCTGCCAGCGGAGTCCAGGTTTCTTTGTCCAGCATTGAGACATTCTCCATGACCTACTTCCAACAGGCTCTTCGAATTATCTCTCACTAATCCCCAAATCGATGTTCCGGCTACAAAGTGCTGCTTACCATTCTTTTAACATGCCCACTGCTTTCCTGCCTCCTTGCCTTTTTTAGGTAATTCTCTTTACACAGAATCCTTTCATCACCTTTCATCTTGTACCATCTTTCTCACGAAAGTTTCCCTGATCCTTTCCTAGTTGAAAGGGAACCTTTTCATCTCTGAATGCATACTTACAACATTTTGTGTCTCGACTCTGTCATTTATCATTTGGTCTGCTTTGCATCGTATTGCATTTTGTGAGCATCTTATCTCTTATCTCCTAAGCATCTTTAGAACAAGGGGAGTTGCTGGGTGGCGTAAACAGTTAATGTACTTGGCTGCTAACTGAAAGGTTGGAGGTTTGAGTCCATCCAGAGGTGTCTCAGAAGAAAGGCCTGAAGGTCTGCTTCTGAAAAATCACCCTTTGAAAACCCTGTGGAGCACAATTCTACTCTGACACACATGGGGTCGTCATGACTCAATAGCAACTGGCTTTAGAACAAGGGAGGGCTGTATCTTGTCCACCCTCTGTCCCTTGCCACCCAGCAGAGTATGTTGGCTCAAAATGGGGTCAGTGGCAATTTCGTGACTGGATGGTTGAAAAATGTGACAGAATGTTGGGGGAAAAATCTGACTAGTCTATCAGGAACACAGGACTTCAGTTCAGCCCCTAAAGAACTTTGGGTTTGCCCTCAATCGAGTTGAAATTAGCTTAATTTTTTAAGGTCATAGAGATGGATCCTGGTCCGTGGCAGCTGCTTAGTGCTTGAGTAATGAGACTCCTCCCACCAATGGTGAAGACCAGTCTATTTTCATCATAGTCACCTTCTGTGGCTGGCTCGATGGAATCCTTGGAGAAATGAGGGTTTACATTCTGGGAAATGGTGTCATATTTCACAAATACCTCAGGCAAGATGAGGTGAACAGTCACCTTCAAAGCCGCAAACCTCTGAAAGTTCATGTAAATGCTCATTGATTTGTCTAATTATGGTACATAAATTTACATGGAAATAATATGCCTAACCAAAGGGAAAACTCACTGATTAATATATTTTTTTATATATATAAAACCCTTTGCATCCAGTCGATTCCATAGCGACCCTATAGGACAGAGTAGAACTGCTCCATAGGGTTTTCAAGGAGTGGCTGGTGGATTTGAACTGGTAACATTTTGATTAGCACCTGAACTCTGAACCACTGCACCATCAGGGTTCTGTTGACCTTTGGGTCATGTGTGAAGGATATGTGTGAAAATGCAATAATACTTAATGAATTGTGTAAGATAGGCTGTATTGTTCAGATTTATTTTTGCATTTGGCAAGTGTGAGGTAACATGAACTTGATTGTGTCTGGCAGAGTTTTTTCTGGTCTTCTCCTCCATCCCTTTTACTTGTTTTTATGCGGCAGTGAACTTGCTAAAGGTGAGAGCTTGCATTGTTCTTATCTGTGTAATGATAGAAGATGAAAGGACCTAATTTGCCTTCACCAAAATTTATTGGCCCTAGACACTTTGATCCCAGACTTACGTGGCGTCTCTTTGTAACCAATAATTGAACATTTTCATTCATTTTCTGCAGCCATCTCAAGGACCAAATTATCCATAGAAGTTGTACAGTTCAATTTCTAAGCAAACCAATTATTTATTATTTTTTAATCTAGGCCCAAACATAGAATGTAAGTTAATTGTGCTATTTTGGGGTCAGATCCTGGGAAAACCTAGTTTTCAGAGCATAGACAATAGGCCCTAAACAAATAATGCTACTGTATTGGACAGGACTGCTTGTGATGGGATTGTCTGAGAAGGAAAAAGGTAAAAGAACAATTGTATCCTTATTCTTAAACAAGGATCAGTGAACGTTTTCTCCAAAGGACCGACTGTAAATGTTTAGGTTTGCAGACCACATAGTCTGTATTGCAACTATTCAGCTCTGATGTTGTAGCACAAAACTAACCATGGACAACATATTAAACAAGTGGATGTAGCTGTGTTCCAATAAAACTTAATGTACAGAGGGCGGAGCCAAGATGGCAGAATAGGCAAATGCTTCCGGCGAGCCCTCTTTACAATGAAGACCCAAAAACACAAGTGAAACGAGTATACTTGTGACAAGCTGGAAGCCCTCAGCTTCAAAGGCAAGCTTAGAAAACGAACTGAGGGGCAGGGGGAGTAAGAGACTGTTCAGAAGCGGAGAGGAGTTACTGGTCATGAATCGCAGGGAGCCCTCAGGCACCATTCCCGGAGCGGGAGCAGTGGTGGGCTGGTACTAGTGTTTGGCCGCAGTTTCCTCAGGGAGAAGCAGGCAGCGACACAGCCCAATCACACTCCTGGAACCTGAGGAGAACGGCGCTCTCGGCAAAAGCTAAGTACTCGTGTATATTTTAATGCACCTTCCCACCAGCAAACCAGCTTCAGTGGCAGAATTCCCTAGGCCTGAGATAGGCACTGTTGAGCACCTAGAGCCATCCTCCCTGCCTTGGGGAGGGGAAAATTTGCATTTGGGGGAAAAGATAATGTGCTAGCTCCACTAATGGGGGAGCTCAGGACAGAAGCAGCTCCTGTCCAGGCATAAACCGTCTGTGGACTTTGAGCACCTTTCCATTCTGCCTGGACCTCTGTGGGCCTATTTTGGGAGAATAGGCCCTTGTTGGCAGACTCCAAGCATTTCAGCTGTGCGGTGGAGAGGTGGGTGTTTGATGTTTGACATTGCTTTGCCTATTAAACAAGGTCTCCACCTACCCACATCAGGGACCTAAGGACTAGTAGCTCCACTCAGGTCACCCAGTCACCCGTGACAGGGGTCCAAACATAACTGGTACCTTCCAGTCCTTACAACTAAAAACGATGGGTGCCCATGATCCGTCTGCAGAGCCCACACACTTGCATGCTCTAGGGAACAGGGATGCCCTTTCCTCAGAGACACTCGGGGGTCGGTTCTCAGCCCCCTGCTTTGTTCAGCATGTGACCCCCCTGCTGCAATAAGATACCGGTATATATGCCAATCACCCCTGCCCCTCTAAGACTGTGGGGCAGAGCCTGCACCACACACTTCATATCAGCTACCTAGAAACCTGAGTTGAATTCATACAAGAAAATTGAATGGACTCCTAGACTGATATACCTGATAACAGCTCTAGCCATCTGTGGACAGGATGTCGGAGCTCCAAAGGTGAAAATAATTAAGCTAGCTCACTCGAGCAACCCATAGGGGTATACCAAAACAAAACAAAGCAAGCAGCTACAACACAGTAAGCAAGCGTAAACTAATACAATAACTTATAGATGGCTCAGAGACAGCCATCAATATCAAGTCACATAAAGAAACAGGCCATGATCACCTCAACAGGCTCTCAAAACAAAGAATCAAGGGATATTCTAGATGAAAGTGCAGTCCTGTAATTACCAGATGCGGAATACAAAAGTTTAATATACAGAACCCTTTAAAAGACATCAGGAAGAAAATGAGGCAATACGCGGAACAAGCCAAGGAACACACAGATAAAGCAACTGAAGAAATTAGAAAGATTATTCAGGAACATAATGAAAAGTTTAATAAGCTGGAAAAATTCATAGACAGGCAGCAATCAGAAATTCAGAAGATTAACAATAAAATTACAGAAGTACACAACTCAGTAGAAAGTCAGAGGAGCAGAATTGAGCAAGTAGAAGCCAGAATTTCTGAACTTGAAGATAAATCACTTGGCACTAATATATTTGAAGAAAAATCAGGTAAAAGAATTAAAAAAACTGAAGAAATCTTAAGAATCATGTGGGACTCTATCAAGAGAAATAACCTACGAGTGATTGGAGTACCAAAACAGGGAGGGATAATAGAAAATACAGAGAAAATTGTTGAAGATTTGTTGGCAGAAAACTTCCCCGATATAGTGAAAGATGAGAAGATAATCTATCGAAGATGCTCATCGAACTCCACGTAAGGTAGATGTAAAAGACTTATACAAAGAAAACTACAGCACACTTCTGCAAGAAACCAAAAGAGACTTACATAAGTGGAAAAACATACTGTGCTCATGGATAGGAAGACTTAACATTATAAAAATATCTATTCTACCAAAAGCGATCTATACATTTAATGCAATTCTGATCCAAATTCCAAAGACATTCTTTAATGAGATGGAGAAACAAATCATCAACTTCATATAGAAGGGAAAGAGGCCCTGGATAAATAAGGCATTACTGAAAAAGAAAAACAAAGTGGGAGGCCTTACTTTACCTGATTTTAGAACGTATTATACCGCCACAGTAGTCAAAACAGCATGGTATTGGTACAACAGATATATAGACCAATGGAACAGAATTGAGAATCCAGACATAAATCCATCCAGATATGAGCAGTTGGTATTTGACAAAGGCCCAAAACAGTTATATAGGAAAAAGAAAGCCTTTAACAAATGGTGCTGGCATAACTGGATATCCATCTGCAAAAAAAAAAAAAAAAAAAAAGAAACAAGACCCATACCTCCCTCCATGCAGAAAAACGAGCCCAAAATGGATCAAAGACGTAAATATAAAATCTAAAACGATAAAGATCATGGAAGAAAAAAGAGGGACAATGTTAGGATCCCTAATACATGACATAAACAGTATAGGAAACATTATTAAGAATGTAGAAGGAAAAGTAGATAACTGGGAGCTCCTAAAAATCAAACACCTATGCTCATCCAAGCACTTCACCAAAAGATTAAAAAGACTACCTACAGATGGGGAAAAAGTTTTTAGGTATGACATTTCAGATCAGTGTCTGATCTCTAAAATCTGCATGATACTGCAAAAACTCAACTACAAAAAGACAACCCTTATAAAAAATGGGCAAAGGATATGAATAGACACCTCACCAAAGAAGACATTCAGGTAGCTAACAGATGTATGAGGAAGTGTTCACCACGATTAGCCATTAGAGAAACGGAGATCAAAACTACAATGAGATTTCATCTTACTCCAATAAGGCAGGCATGAATCCAAAAAAACACAAAATAATAAATGTTGGAGAGGCTGTGGAGAGATTGCAACACTTATATACTGCTGGTAGGAATGTCAAATGGTACAGCCACTTTGGAAATCGATTTGGCGCTTCCTTAAAAAGCTAGAAATAGAACTACTGTAGGATCCAGCAATCCCACTCCTTGGAATATAAAAAAGAGCCTTTACACGAACAGATATATGCACACCCATGTTTACTGCACCACTGTTTACAATAGCAAAAAGATGGAAGCAACCAAGGTGCCCATCAACAGATGAATGGATAAATAAATTATGGTGTAGTCACACAATGGAATACTACGCATCGATAAAGGACAGTGAGGAATCTGTGAAACATTTCATAACATGGAGGAACCTGGTAGGCATTATGCTGAGTGAAATTAGTCAGCTGCAAAAGGCCAGATATTGTATAAGACCACTATTACAAGAAGTCAAGTAAAAGTTTAAGCTGAGAAGAAAACATTCTTTTGTGGTTATGAGAGGAGGGAGGTTGGGAGGGTGGGAGGGGGTATTCAGTAATTAGTTGGTAGATAAGAACTACTTTAGGTGAAGGGAAAAACAACACACAATACAGGGGAGGTCAGCACGACTGGACTAAACCAAAAGCAAAGAAGTTTCCTGAATTAACTGAATGCTTCGAAGGCCAGTGTAGCAGGGGCAGGGGTTTGGGGACCATGATTTCAGGGGACATATAAGTCAACTGGCATAATAAAATCTATTAAGAAAACATTCTGCATCCCACTTTGAAGAGTGGCATCTGGGGTCTTAAACGGTAGCAAGCAGCCATCTAAGATGCATGAATTGGTCTCAACCCACCTGGATCAAAGGAGAATGAAGAACACCAAAGACACAAGGTAATTATGAGCCCAAGACACAGGAAGGGCCACATGAACTAGAGACTACATCATCCTGAGACCAGAAGAACTAGATGGTGTCTGGCTGCAATTGATGACTGCCCTGACAGGGAACAGAACAGAGAACCCCTGAGTCAGTGGGAGAGCAGTGGGATGCAGACCCCAAATTCTCATAAAAAGACCAGACTTAATGGCCTGACTGAGACTAGAAGGACTCCCGTGGCTATGGCCCCCAGACCCCTTCTGTTGGCCCAGGACAGGAACCATTCCTGAAGCCAACTCTTCAGACATGGATTGGACTGGACAGTGGGTTGGAGACGGATGCTGGTGAGGAGTGAGTTTCTTGGATCAAGTGGACTTTTGAGACTATGTTGGCATCTGCTGCCTGGAGGGGAGATGAGAGGATGGAGGGAGTAGAAGCTGGCGAAATGGACACGAAAAGAGAGAGTGGAGGGAGAGAGCAGACTGTCTCATTAGGGCGAGAGTAATTGGGAGTATGTAGCAAGGTGTATATAAGTTTTTATGTGAGAGACTGACTTGATTTGTAAACTTTCACTTAAAGTACAATAAAAATGATTAAAAAAAAAACTTTATGTACAGGAACAGTTGGTGGGCCAGATTTCACCTGTGGGCTATAGATTGGTTACACGTATTCTTTTTTTTTTTTTTTTCAATTAATTTTTATTGTGCTGTAAGTGTAAGTTTACAAATCAGGTCAGTCTCTCATACAAAAGTTTACATACACCTTGCTGTACACTCCTAATTGCTTTCCCTCCAATGAGACAGCACAGGTCTTCCCTCTACTGTCTCTCTTCAGGACCATTTGGATAGCTTCTGACCCCCTCTGCTCTCTCATCTCTCCTCCAGACAGGAGATGTCAACATAGTCTCCTGTATACACTTGATCGAAGAAGCTCGTTCTTCACCAGTATCATTTTCATCCCCTATTCCAGTCCAATCCCTGTCTGAAGAGTTGGCCTTGGGAATGGTTCCCGTCCTGGGGAGCATGGCTTCTGGGATCGCTGCAGTCCCAGTCTGACTATTAAGTCTGATCTTTTTACGAGAATTTGGGGTCTGCATCCTACCGCTCTCCTGCTCCGTCAGGGTTTCTCTGTTGGGTTTCTTGTCAGGGCAGTTATCGGTTGTGTCTGTGCACCATCTATTTCTTCTGGTCTCAGGCTGATGTAGTCTCTGGTTTATGTGGTCCTTTCTGCCTCTTAGGCTCATAATTACCTTGTGTCTTTGGTGTTCTTCAGTCTTCCTTGCTCCAGGTGGGTTGAGACCGATGAATGCATCTTAGATGGCCACTTGCTAGCATTTAAGACCCCAGACGCCACTCTCCAAAGTGGGATGCAGGATGTTTTCTTAATAGATTTTATTATGCCAATTGACTTGTACACTTATTCTTAAATTTAAAACCATGTACACTTATTCTTAAATTTAAAACACATTGCTCTGTCATATACGTATGTAAAGTAATTTCTGTTTAGAATTATTATTTGTACGTTGGATAATTCCAGTGTATTTATAAAGTAACAAAACCAACAATGGATTTTAGATTTTATTTCTCCATTTTACAAAACTATTGGTAACCCTTGCTTTGTTATAATTTTTTTTGTTCGTTTAGAAAATTAAAATGTTTTTATGTCATTATTGATCACAACTTTTTCCCCTCTTTTTTTTTTTTTTTCTCCCTGTTCGTCTCTTCTGGTTGCAATAATATTTCTGGATGGTTTGGCTGTTGTATTCCTACTCGTAATATTCTGTGCTACAACAGGTAAGACGTTTTCTTTCATTTTGAATTGTGACTCTGCTTAATGTTATAAAAATTAAGCTGAAGGCCTTGCTTTTAATTTTAATGTTCAAGGAAATAGCATGGAATAGAATTTCCATAAATTTGTTTTAAATTGTTTTCCACGACAAGCAAATAGTCATCAGTACAGAATATAGGGTGAGCTAGATTCCAGTGAACTCTGGAATATCCTTTTGATAAAACATTGTTTAAACTTTATATGCAATTTAAAAATAGACAAATGAAGAAAACCAGTGACACAAGGGAAAGATTAGTCTAAATGACTGATGGACCACAAATACCACAGACTCCACTAGACTGAGTCCAGCAGAACTAGATGGTGCCTGGCTACCACCACTGACTGCTCTGGCAGGGATCACAATAGGGGATCCTGGACAGAGCTGGAGAAAAATGTAGAACAAAATTCTGACTCACACACACACACACACACACACAGACACAAAACCAGATTTACTGATCTGACAGAGACTGGAGAAACCCTGAGAGTGTGGCCCCTGGACATCCTTTTAGCTCAGTAATAAAGCCACTCCTGAAGTTCACCCTTCAGCCGATGATTAGGCAGGACTATAAAACAAAAGGAGACTAAAGGGGCACACCAGCCCAGGCTCAAGGACTAGAAGGTAAGAGAGGACAGGAAAGCTCAAGAAGGAAGAGTGTTGACATGTTGTGGGGTTAGTAACCAATGTCACAAAACAATATGTGTACTAATTGTTTAATGAGAAGCTAGTTTGTTCTGTAAACTTTCATCTAAAGTACAACAAAAAAAAATAGATTCAGTATAACACCGTCTTCTTATTGTCGTGGTTCTCAAAGTGGATTTAAGGCTATCATAAACCCATACGTGCCTTTGTTATGTGTGTTAATGTGATTATGTACAAAAAGAAAAACACAAAGCTCACAGATGAGGAAGGCAAGGAGGAAGTGTTTCTTTGTGTGGTGACTTTGGAGCTATACTAGTATTTTTTGTGAAGCCAGGGGAGTAACTGTATAATGAAATGACCTTTTGGTTATGTAGAAACTTTCCTCAGATTTGTTATGACTACTTTATCAATTGTATACATCAATATGACAGGAGAGTATAAGGAAAGAAGGGATAAACATCCTAAGTCTCTTCTTGTCATGACATTTTATTATGTCTTTATAACAAACTTTATGCTTTGTTTCTCCCCTATTTAAACAACAATAACAACACTTGGAACCTCTCTGGAGTGGGGTCTGCCTGTTCCTGCATTCCTTCCTGCAGCCTGGGTGTGGCTCAGTGATCAGGTGATCTGGAGACCGACCTTCCCACCGTCTCCAAGCATGTGACTCCCCTCCATCCTTCCTACATTTCACCAAGAAGAGAAAGCCCTCTGAGAAGGGCTCCATCATCTTCTCTTCTCTCCATGGCCACTTAATCCATTTTCCTCTTTCTAATTTCAGGATGACAAAATTTTTTTTTCAGAAGCTGAGCTTGGGGTTTGTTTCTACCTCTTCTCACTTCCTGTGGGACTTTGCTTGACCAGTTAAACCTCTCCATCTTTTCTTCTCCCGTGCATCTTTTAATTCAGCAAAAGGATTACCCAGGCCTGAGAGAAACAGAGACAAAGCTTTCCTCTATTTTGTTCATCTCTCCTTCTTTTCCTCATCTGATTTCTCTAAAGAGTGCTATGCATTTATCAGCTCCATTTTCTGTCGCTCCTAACTTCCTACCAGCAACACTACCTTTCTCTTGAAATCATATCTCTGAAGCCCCTAGTGAAGTCCTCCTCAGTCACTGAATTCCGTGGCCCCTTTGCAGGCCCTATTGGCATCATCTTTCTGCAGCGTCTACTATTCCCTTTTGTCCTCTGGCTTTCCTTACCCTGACCTACTCTGGTTGGCTGTCTCCCTTTCTGACGACACTTTTCTTCTCCTCAGGCTCCTTTGCTTGCCCTCACTTCCTGAACGTGCATGTTTTTGAAAGCTCTGTGTCTGATCTTTCTCGATCTCCCTTGGAAAGCCTGTCTCAGCTTCAGGATGTCCATCTGTGTAGATCCCCAAGTCTCTCTCTAGCCCTGGTCTCTCATCTGCATGTCAGTCCACGTTTCCAGAGCTGCACGTCATGCGTCACATCTTAAAAAAAAACCCATCGCTGTCCAGTCGATTCCGACTCATAGCGACCCTATAGGACAGAGTAGAACTGCCCCCATAAGGTTTCAAGGAGCACCTGGTGGATTCAAACTGTCGACCTCTCGGTTAGCAGCCATAGCTTTTAACCATTATGCCACCTGGGCCCCTGCTTCACATCTAGTATGCCCCAAACGGCATCTGTTTTCTTCCCTCTTCCTTTTAAGGCTGTCATCATTCTTTTGGTCTAGAAACCTTTTAGCCTCTTTTCTCTTCCCTCTCTTGTTGCATCTAATCACTTGAGAAGACGTCAGACCTCTGCCCTAACCATTCTTATTATGTTATTTTCCTACGCCCGCTGTAACAACGTACCACAGATGGGGTGGCTTAAAACATAAAAAATTTATTCTCTCAGTTCTGGAGGTTAGAAGTCCGAAATCAAGGTGTAGGCAGAGCCGTGCTCTTTCTGAAGGCTTTAGGGGAAAGATTTCCCTTTGTCTCTTCCTAGCTTTTTGTAGTTTTGGAAATCCTTGGTGTTCCTTGGCTTGTTGGATGCATCACTCCAACCTCTGCCTCCATCTTCACATGGTTGTCTTCCATCTTTGCCTACCTCTGTGTCTCTTCTCTTCTGTTTATAAGGACATGATCGTATTGCACTAGGGCACACCCTACTCCAGTATGACCTCTTGTTAAAAACAAAACAAAAGAAAAAAAACAGCCCATTGCCTTTGAGTCAAATCAGACTCATGGTGTCTCTATGTGTGCAGAGTAGAACTGCGCTCCATAGGGTTTTCAATGGCTGTAGATCTCCAAGCTTTTCTCTCACAGTGTTGCTGGGTGTTTTCGAACCGCCAGTTAGTAGCCGAGTTCAAATACTTTGTGCCGACCAGGGACCTATGACCTCATATTAACTTTATATCTACAAAGGCACTATTTCCAAATAAGGTCACAGTCACAGGTACCAAGGGATGGACATGAACATATCTTTTAAGAGGACGCAAATAAATGCCTAACACACTCATTGTGGAATCACTACCACCCCCTTCCTGGGGGCTCCCGTTGTACCTGCTGCCAGCAGATTAATCATCATAAAGCATCAGTCTTCATTGTCTCCTCCTTGTTTATTGATAACAAGTTTAAAGTACTTTGAACAGTACCAGACACATGGTAGGTGCTCAGTAAAAGTCTGTAATTTCCCTCCTCTTTCTTCTTATCTTTATCTGTGTTCTCAAATTCTTATTTTGACATTTAAAGCCTTCCATGATCTGGTCCAACCTACTTGTCTACTTTATTCTTCACCCTTCTTTTATGTATTTTCTTCTTTCCTTTTCCTGCCCTCATTCCCTCCCTTCCTTCCACCGTTATGCACTGATTACATTCTTGGGTGTACCAAGGAAGGAAGCTAAAACAATGAATAAGACATGGTCCCTGCCCTTGAGGAGCACTCAGCCTAATAGGGAGCACAGCTGCTTGAGCAGGAAAGTGGCGCACATTATGACTGAGTCTATAATAGTGTAACAGGGTACCTGGTGGTCCTTTTTTTTTTTTTTTTTCTCTTTTCCTGGCATTATAGCTTAGGACCAAAGCTGAGGACACAGGCATTGAGAGCCCCACATTCTAATGCCAACTACCAACAATTGGGCCAGACCCCTCCTACCAGGGCTACCATGAGGCAGGAGAACTGCCCCTACTGTATCTTCCTGAGAGAGGGGACTTGGAGTCACTGGTGTCTTTGACCTCGGAGAAGACAGGGTTCCTGGTCCTCCAAGCCAAGTGCAGGGTGGGGAGACTCTGGGAGAATCAGTTTTCTGCTTGTAAAAGGGGAGAATGGCATCCGAATGCACGATGAGCTTCTGAGCACACAGACCCTCCATGGTGTGGCCACACTCCATGGAGTGAAGTGGAGCAGAACAGAAGACATTGAGAGTTCTGGGGGAGCAGGGCCTGTACCCCCTTAAGGTGGGAGCCCACCTGAACAGAGAGACCATTGTCTGTTGCTTTTCTGGAGACCGTTGAGTGCGGCGAGCTTGCTGGAGATCTTTACGCTAGCAGGTGAGAAGAGACTACATCACAGAGTTCCTGGGAGAAAGGTGGAGGTGGAGTCCCCACTCCAGTTCCCTGCAGTTCTTGGAGAGTGTGGAAGCAGGTCTCTGTGCTCCCCTCCCCGGCTCCTTGTAAAGGAAGATGGGTAGACTAGAGCCAGGTACGGTAGATATGCTGCCAGATGAAGGGACATCCAGCCTTGGAGAGAGGGTGGAGTTCATGGGAGGGGTGGGACTTTAGGGAGATGTTACTGTGTGCTGTCCAGTGGATTATGACTCATCGCAACCCTATATGACAGAGTAGAACTGCCCATAGGGTTTCCTAGGCTGAAATCTTTATGGGAGTAGATTGCCAGGTTTTTTCTCCTGATGAGGGAGCAACTGGTGGATTTGAACTGCTGACCTTTCGGTTAGCAGCCCAATGTTAAACCATTGTGCAACCAAGGCTCCTCTTGTAGGGCATAAATAATCGACTGCAGTCAATAAAATCCATTTAGCTAAATGAAACAAGGCTATGCTGGAGAAACTAGAGATCTACTAGCTCTGAATAATTTTCTCCCCCAAATCAGAATACAGGCAAGGAGAACATTCTCTGGTTCTTCCCTTTCTACCTGCTGTTTTCCACACTCTTCCGTATCAGGCAATTATCCCAACAAGTTTGGACTGTATAACTTCTCGATTCCAACTCATAGTGACCTTATAGGACAGAGTAGAACTGCCCCATAGGGTTTCTAAGGCTGTAAATCTTTACAGACCAGACTGCTCTAGGGGAGATAAGAAATTAATTTGTTTCTAGTTATTTGTTTCATTGGGCCAGTGCTTACTACACATAGACACACACACACACACACAGACACACACGTGTGTACATGCACACATGCATGCACAAAGGCTGTAAAATGTGATCCGTAGAACCTAGTAATGAAACATCCGTTTGCGAACTTTTTCCCACTTTTATTTCTAGGGAGTAGCAGACTGGCAAATTTTTGTGTTAAAATGTGCCCCGCTTTTTTTAAAAAATAATTATTCTATTTTTTGTTGTTGAGAATACACAGAGCAAAACATTATATTGATTAAGGGTAGGTAGGGTTGCAGAGCTGATTAATGTAATTGCTGTCGCTAAGTTGTGCACTTGTAAAAAGTTGAATTGGCAAAAGTTGTGTGAAGATGTCCCCAGTTTTAGTATATTCCTCAAATACCTATGCAATAAAGATACATGTTCTCATGAGAGGAAGATGATAGCTTATTTTTGTATGATAAGTGTTTCCCTAGGAAAAAGTTACTGAGAAGGAAGCTTTATCCCCCTCCCGTTATGAAAACCCACATTGGCTGGCTCCCTTGGCCGCAGTGGTTTTCTTGGGCAGAAAGTGAGGGTGCCCATCTTCAGGGAGTAGGAGATGACTGTAAAATCATTGTGGGATTGTTAGAACCTCTGGCAAGGACGTTCCAGTGGGTCACAACAGGCTTCAGCAACTCAGCTGGCAGGTGAGAGAGCACCTACTGGGAAAGGAATAGTGGTGGAGGAAGGAAGTGCACCAGACAGCCAGTGCCCTGGGAGAGGCAATTCCCTTCCTGCTTTCCTCTCTACTACAGCCCCCTGGGAGCTGCCTTCTCAGTGCTCACCAGAGGCTCACACGCACTGTGACTGCAAAACGTCTGTAAGCCAATAGAACAACACTGGAGCATTAACTGAAGCTCTGAAATACCATCACACGTTATTTATACCTCCTGATACAAATATATGTGTGTATCACAAATGAATTTAAATGAGAGAATATTTCTCCCTTCCCACTGATGACACATTCAGACTACATGAATTCTTTTATTTCATCCTGTCTGCTATAAAATAGGCTAACTTACTATAGAAATATGCTTTTATTCTCTTTGAGGTTGAGTGAAGTGGCTCGACTCGAGGAAAATTTTCTTTGAATAAAAGAGTTTTTTTTTTTTTTTTTTAATTGTCTTTTAACTGTGTTACGTTATCTGCCTATTAGCTTAGGGGATGTTAGAAGTTCTGTCATTTAAAGCTCTGAGGTAAGATGAATAGAGCTACAAATGCTATAGGTGACTTGTGAAAAAAAATGAATTGTGATATATTTCTGAAGACTTACTCTGTCTATCCTTCTAATGGTGTTTGGGGAGAATAATGGGGGAGAGACAGCACAGTGTGATTATTTATCAGGTGAATGCTTGAATCCACTAATTTGATTGCTATTAAAGAACCACATATAAAATGACCTATGGGAGACAAATAACAACATTATTGAGAGCTCAGTAGGTGTCAGGTGGAAGCACCTGCCATATTTGACTTTCTTAATCCCATCAATATCATCCCGTTCCACAGAGGAAGAAACCAAAGAGCATAGAGGTTAGGTGATTTGCTTAAAATCACAAATCTAGTAAGGAAGGGGGAGTCCTGGGAGCTGCAAATGGTTAACATGCTCAGTTGGTAACTGACAGGCTGGAGGTTTGAGTCTACCCAGAGGCACCTTGGAAGAAAGACCTCATGATCTACCTCGAAAACATCAGCCATTGAAAACCCTATGGAGCACAGCTCTACTCTGACACACATGGGGTCACCATGAGTTGGAGTCAACTTGACAGCAATTTAAGTAAGAGAGAGAGCCAGGCTTTGAACACGGGCAGGCAAATGCTAGAGCCCATACTCTCAGCCGTCATATTGCATTGCCTGTCTTGGTAGACCAGAGTGCCATTGGCCTGAGGCACACAGAATCTATAACTTTTGCTTAATGTTTACTCACAACTCTGTTTCCTTAGAGTGTCTAGATTAATAGGAGCTTGACTCTTTTCAACAGGGAGGCCAAAGATACATGACTAAGAAGAGCCTGTATACAGTCTCAACTGTTTCATGGTAGCAACATAACAGATGGTATTGATGTAGATAAAGATGTGGATAGAGATAGGAGTCCCTGGGTGGTGTAAATGGTCAAGTCCTCGACTACTAACTGAAAGGTTGATGGTTCGGATCCACCTAGAGGTGCCTCAGAAGGCTGGCCTGGCAGTCTGCTTCTGATAGGTTTCAGGGTTCATGCCTTGAAAACCCTTTGCAGCAGTTCTACCTCTGCACACAGGGGGTCCCTATGAGTTGGAATCGACTCACCAGCAAACAACAACATTAGCAGATGCTCGGTGTCCCATGTGCAATGACTCTCCTCCCTGCCTCCCTGCCCCTGGTGGCTACAGATTAACTTTTGGTTTCTATAAAAAAAGAAAAAAAAATTTTTTTTTTTTATAGAAACCTATTCTAGATATTTCATAAAAGTGGGATCATACAATATTTGTCTTTTTGTGACTGACTTATTGCACTTACCATAATGTTTTCAAGATTCATCAGTATCTTAGCATGTATCAGGACTTGGTTTCTCTTCATGGCTGAATAATATTCCATTATATGCGTGTACCACATTTTGTGTATCCATTCATCTGTAGACGAACATTTAGGTTGTTTTCATCTTTTGGCTATTGTGAGTAGTGCTGCAATGAACATTGGTGTACATTAGACCTGCTTTTGAGCTCAAGATCCTATGATCATCAGCTCCCAGGCCTTCACCCCAACTTGTGATTTCTGCTGGGCCAGGTTCGTGTTGCTCTTAGGTCATTTCTTCCCTGAAAATCCTTTCCATTTATTTGGAAATGCTTTTGAAATACCTGGGTCAGGGCCAGATGGTAACCTGGCAATGTGATGTCAGATACCTCCCAGACCTAGCAGAGTGCTTTTCACATGTTACAAGTAAATCATAATTAACTGTATCTCTTAATAATGCCTGTAGTTCTACATTTACCTCCACTCTTTCACACAGAGTGAAGATCCTTTTTCCAAATACCCTTTGCAGGGGCTCCCAGGGAAGGGAACATAGAGACTGGAAGTGCTAAAGGTGAATTTTACCCCAGCTTTGGCTTCCTTGGCCATCCTGCCACAGGCCTGCTGTTAACACCCTAAAAGACAGAACGGAGAAATAGCAGGGGCTTAAATGAAGGGCCCCCCACCTTGCACCAGTTTCCTTTGTCTACATTCCCCAGAGGTAGAACTGAAACAGTTACAATCGGTTCCCTTAAAGCTGAACAGATATGTGTCTGTCCTACTGACAAAGAGTATCTGAGGGCCATTCACATAGCATGTGCTGAAGCAGGTGCAAGAGAAAACTTGATTGAATTAGTTGTTCTTAATGGGACACAAACCCACCATTCTGATGGAAAATCCATTTGATTCAGGGAGTTGGCATGAGTTGGAGATAGTCTGGAACTGACAGTTGTCTCCTTGTGGTTGGTATGGGCGCCTGAGATTCAACCAGTTCTGTTGAATTTTTTTCACTTCTTTCCATTGCCCTATTTTTTGTAAGGGAGAAAGCGTGCGAGCGGCAGAGAGTGATAGAGAGAGAAACAGAGAGAGAGAGTGATACAGAGAAACAGAGAGGGGAGAGACAGAGAGAGAGAAGGAAGAAGACAGAGGTGGGGAAGAGAGAGTGAGAGAGTGATAGAGAAACAAAGAAAGTGGGAGAGAGAGTGACAGAGAGAGAGAAGGAGAAAGGGAGAGATGGGGAAGAGAGAGTGAGAGAGTGATAGAGAAACAAAGAAAGTGGGAGAGAGAGTGACAGAGAGAGAGGGAGAGAGAGAGAAGGAGAAAGGGAGAGACGGGGAAGAGAGAGTGATAGAGAAACAAAGAAAGTGGGAGAGAGAGAGAGAGAAGGAGAAAGGGAGAGACAGGGAAGAGTGAGAGAGTGATAGAGAAAGAAAGTGGGAGAGAGAGTGACAGAGAGAGGGAGAGAGAGAGAAGGAGAAAGGGAGAGACGGGGAAGAGAGAGTAAGAGAGTGATAGAGAAACAAAGAAAGTGGGAGAGAGAGTGACGGAGAGAGAGGGAGAGAGAGAGAAGGAGAAAGAGAGATGGGGGAGAAAAATGAAGCAAAAGCAACAGAGAGAGAGAGAGATGGGGGGTGGAGAGAGAGGCAGAGAGTGAGAGCGACAGACAGATAGTGACAGAGACAGAGACAGAGTTTATATGTGATTTGATATGACTTACTTTCCTAGAGTTGAAGCAATAAATAGGTGAATGTTGTCCACACTTAATGGTAGAAAATAAACCAAGGTTAGAAATAAGTTATTTAAGTGCTCAGGGAACGTAGACCAGAAGGAGCCTAAAGATACCTGATCGGGCCCTGATCCAAAATTTTTAACTTCTTTTTTTTTTCTAAACAGCAACACATAATTTATTATAGAAGGTATAGGAAATTCCACTCTTTCCCCTTAATTCCTCCAAAAGTTGTATTCAGGTTAAGTCATCCTTCTGCTATTTTCTCTTCTGGGGCAGGATATTGTACCCTAGGCTAATGGGCTTCTAGGGAAATTATTTTCATATTGTCTCAACCCCAACTCATGGTAATAAAGATATTTTATATCATGTTCCAGTATAAACACACACACACACACACAAACCCATGGCCATCAAGTCAATTCCGACTCATAGTGACCCCATAGGACACAGTAGAACTGCCCCATAGAGTTTTCAAGGAGTTTCCTGGTAGATTTGAACTGCTGACCTTTTGGTTAGCAGCCATAGCTTTCAACCACTATGCCACCATGTACTGCCAAAAGAACAAACAAATAAAGAAGTACAACCATAATGCTCCTTAGGAGCAAGGATGGAGAGACTGCATCTTTCGTACTTCGGACATGTTGTCAGGAGGGATCAGTCCCTGGAGAAGGACATCATGCTTGGTAAAGTACGTGGTCAGCGGAAAAGACGAAGACCCTCAACAAGATGGATTGACACAGTGGCTGCAACAGTGAGTTCAAACATAGCAATGATTGTGAGCATGGTGCAAGACAGGGCAGCATTTCATTCTGTGGTACATAGGGTTGCTGTGAGTCGAAACTGACTCAGCGGCACCTAACAGCAAGTATACACAAACACACAAATAACTGAAACAAAAATTTCATGAAATCATACCAACCCTTACTATGTGTGATATATTTTGTTATTGTATTTTTTAAAATAATTTTTATTGTGCTTTAAATGAAAGTTTACAAATCAAGTCAGTCTCTCACATAAAAACTTATATACACCTTGCTACATACTCCCAATTACTCTCCTCATACAGCCTGCTCCCTCCCTCCACTCTCTCTTTTCCTATCCATTTCCCCAGCTTCTAATCCCCTCTACCCTCTCATCTCCCATCCAGGCAGGAGATACCAACATAGTCTCAAGTGTCCACCTGATCCAAGAGCCTCACTCCTCACCAGCATCCCTCTCCAACCCATTGTCCAGTCCAATCCATGTCTGAAGAGTTGGCTTCGGGAATGGTTCCTGTCCTGGGCCAACAGAAGGTCTGGTGGCCATGACCACTGGGGTCCTTCTAGTCTCAGTCAGACCATTAAATCTGGTCTTGTTACGAGAATTTGGGGTCTGCATCTCACTGCTCTCCTGCTCCCTCAGGGGTCCTCGGTTGTGTTCCCTGTCAGGGCACTCATCGGTTGTACCCGGGCACCATCTAGTTCTTCTGGTCTCAGGATGATGTAGTCTCTGGTTCATGTGGCCCTTTCTGTCTCTTGAGCTTGTAATTACCTTGTGTCCTTGGTGTTCTCCATTCTCTTTGATCCAGGTGGGTTGAGACTCATTGATGTATCTTAGATGGCAGCTTGCTAGCATTTAGGACCCCAGACACTACTCTTCAAAGTGGAATGCAGAATGTTTTCTTAATAGATTTTATTATGCCAATTGACTTAGATGTCCCCTGAAACCATGGTCCCCAAACCCCTGCCCCTGCCATGCTGGCCTTTGAAGCATTCAGTTTATTCAGGAAACTTCTGTGCTTTTGGTTTAGTCCTGTTGTGCTGACCTTCCCTGTATTGTGTGCTGTCTTTCCCTTCACCTAAACTAGTTCTTATCTACTATCTAATTAGTGAAGACCCCTCTCCTACCCCCTCCCTCCCCCCCTCGTAACCACAGAAGAGTGTTTCCTTCTCAGTTTAAACTATTTCCCAAGATCTTATAATAGTGGTCTTATACAATATTTGTCCTTTTGCAATTGACTAATTTCACTCGGCAAAATGCCTCCCAGGTTCCTCCATGTTATGAAACGTTTCAAAGATTCATCACTAATCTTTATCGATGTGTAGTATTCCACTGTGTGAATGTACCATAATTCATTTATGCATTCATCCATCGATGGGAACCTTGGTTGCTTCCATCTTTTTGCTACCATAAACAGTGCTGCAGTAAACATGGGTGTGCATATATGTGTTTGTGTAAAGACTCTTATTTCTCTAGGATATATTCTGAGGAGAGGGATTGCTGGATCCTATGGTAGTTCTATTTCTAGTTTTTTAAGGAAGCGCCAAATTGAACTCCAAAGTGGTTGTACCATTTGACATTCCCACCAGCAGTGTATAAGTGTTCCAGTCTCTCTACAACCTCTCCAACATTTATTATTTTGTGTTTTTTGGATTAATGCCAGCCTTGTTGGAGTGAGATGGAATCTCATTGTACTTTTGATTTGCATTTCCCTAATGGCTAATGATCATGAGCATTTCCTCACGTATCTGTTAGCTACCTGAATGTCTTCTTTAGTGAAGTGTCTGTTCATATTTTCTGCCCATTTTTTATTTGGGTTATTTGTCTTTTTATACTTGAGTTTTTGCAGTATCATGTAGATTTTAGAGATCAGGTGCTGATCAGAAATATCATAGCTAAAAACTTTTTCCCAGTCTGTAGGTAGTCTTTTTACTCTTTTAGTGAGGTCTTTGGACGAGCATAGATATTTGATTTTTAGGAGCTCCCAGTTATCTATTTTTTCTTCTGCATTGTTAGTAATGTTTTGTATACTGTTTATGCCATGTGTTAGGGCTCCTAACATTGTCCCTATTTTTTCTTCCATGATCTTTATCGTTTTAGATTTTATATTTAGGTCTTTGATCCATTTTGAGGTCGTTTTTGTGCATGGAGTAAGGTATGGGTCTTGTTTCATTTTTTTGCAGATGGATATCCAGTTATGCCAGCACCGTTTGTTAAAAAGGCAGTCTTTTCCCCCTTTTAACTGCTTTGGGGTCTTTGTCAAATATCAACTGCTCATATGTGGATGGATTTATGTCTAGATTCCCAATTCTGTTCTATTGGCCTATGTATCTGTTGTTGTACTAGTACCAGGCTGTTTTGACTTCTGTGACAGTATAATAGGTTCTAAAATTAGGTAAAGTAAGGCCTCTCACTTTGTTCTTCTTTTTCAGTAGTTCCTTTCTTATCCAAGGCCTCTTTCCCTTCCATATGAAGTCGGTGATTTGTTTCTCCATGTCATTAAAGAATGTCATTGGGATTTGGATCGGAATTGCATTAAATGTATAGATTGGTTTGGGTAGAATAGACATTTTTATAATGTTAAGTCTTCCTATCCATGAGGTCTCTTTTGGTTTCTTGCAGAAGTATATTGTAGTTTTCTTTGTATAAGTCTTTTACATCTCTGGTAAGCTTTATTCCTAAGTATTTTATCTTCTTGGGGGCTACTGTAAATGGCATTGATTTGGTGATTTCCTCTTCGACGTTCTTTTTGTTGGTGTAGAGGAATCCAACTAATTTTTGTATGTTTATCTTGTATCCTGATGCTCTGCTGAGCCCTTGTATTAGTTTCAGTAGTTTTCTGGAGGATTTCTTAGGGTTTTCTGTGTATAAGATCATGTCATCTGCAAATAGAGATAATTTTACTTCTTCCTTGCCGATCTGGATGCCCTTTATTTCTTTATCTAGCCTAATTGCTCTGGCTAGGACCCCCAACACAATGTTGAATAAGAGTGGTGATAAAGGGCATCCTTGTCTGGTTCCCAGTCTCAAAGGGAATGCTTTCAGGCTCTCTCCATTTAGGGTGATGTTGGCTGTTGGCTTTGTATAAATGCCCTGTATTATGCTGAGGAATTTTCCTTCTATTCCTATTTTTCTGAGAGGTTTTATTATCAATGGGTGTTGCACTTTGTCGAATGCCTTTTCTGCATCAGTTGATAAAATCATGTGATTCTTTTGTTTTATTTATGTGATGAATTACATTAATTGTTTTTCTAATGATGAACCATCCCTGCATACCTGGTATGAATCCCACTTCCCATAAACCCATTGCTGTCGATGAACCCCACTTGGTCATGGTGAATTATTTTTTTGATATGTTGTTGAATTCTATTGGCTAGAACTTTGTTGAGGATTTTTGCATCTATGCTCATGAGGGATATAGGTCTATAATTTTCTTTTCTTGCGCTACCTTTACCTGGTTTTGGTATCAGGGATATGGTGGCTTCATAGAATGAGTTTGGTAGTATTCCATCCTTTTCTATGCTCTGAAATACCTTTAGTAGTAGTGGTGTTAACTCTTCTCTGAAAGTTTGGTAGAACTCCACAGAGAAGCAGTCAGGACCAGGGTTTTTTTTTTTGTTGAGAGTGATCTGATTACCTTTTCAATCTCTTGTTTTGTGATGGGTCTATTTAGTTGTTCTGCCTCTGTTTGTGTTAGTTTAGGTAGGTAATGTGTTTCTAGGAATTCATCCATTTCTTCTAGGTTTTCAAATTTGTTTGAGTATAGTTTTTCATAGTAATCTGATATGATTCTTTTGATTTCATTTGGGTCTGTTGTAATATCGCCCATCTCATTTCTCATTCGCGTTGCTTGCTTCCTCTCCTGTTTTTCTTTTGTCAGTTTGGCCAGTGGTTTATCAGTTTTGTTGATTTTTTTCAGAGAACCAGCTTTTGGTCTTGTTAATTCTTTCAGTTGTTTTTCTGTTTCATTCAGTTCTGCTCTGATTTTTATTATTTGTTTTCTTCTGGTGCCTGTGGGCTTCTTTTGTTGCTCTCTTTCTGTATGTTCAAGTTGTAGGGAGAATTCTTTGATTTTGGCCCGTTCTTCTTTTTGTATGTGTGCATTTATTGATATAAATTGGCCTCTGAGCACTGCTTTTGCTGTGTCCCAAAGGTTCTGATAGGAAGTGTTTGCATTCTCATTGGGTTCTATGAATTTCTTTATTCCATCCTTAATGTCTTCTATAATCCAGTCTTTCTTGAGCAGGGTATTGTTCAGTTTCCAAGTGTTTGATTTCTTTTCCCGTTATGGATTTCCACTTTTATGGCCTTATGGTCAGAGAAGATGCTTTGTAACATTTCAGTGTTTTGGATTCTGCTAAGGCTTGCTTTATGACCTAATATGTGGTCTATTCTAGAGAACGTTCCGTGGGCACTAGAAAAGAAAGTATACTTGGTTGCTGTTGTGTGGAGTGTTCTGTATATGTCTATGAAGTCAAGTTGGTTGATGTGGCATTTAGATCTTCCGTGTCTTTATTGAGCTTCTTTCTGAATGTCCTGTCCTTCACCAAAAGTGGTGTGTTGAAGTCTCCTACTGTTATTGTGGAGCTGTCTATCTCACTTTTCAATGCTGATAGAGTTTGTTTTATATATCTTGTATCTCACTTTTCAATGCTGAGTTTGCTTTATGTATCTTGTCATTGGGTACATAAATATTAATATGGTTATATCTTCCTGGTACATTGTCCCTTTAATCATTATATAGTGTCCTTCCTTATCCTTTCTGATGGATTTAACTTTAAAGTATTTTGTCAGAGATTAATATTGCCACTCCTGCTCTTTTTTCTTTGTTGTTTGCTTGATATATTTTTTTCCATCCTTTGAGTTTTAGTTTGTTTGTGTCTCTAAGTCTCAGGTGTGTCTCTTTTAGGCAGCATATAGATGGATCTTGTTTTTTAATCTGTTCTGCCACTCTCTGTCTTTTTATTGGTGCATTTAGTCCATTTACATTCAGCGTAATTATGGATAGGTGTGAATTTAGTGCTATCATTTTGATGGCTTTTTTTATGTGTTGTTGATAGTTTCTTTTTCCCACTTAATTTTATGTGCTGAGTAGATTATCTTTGTATACTGTCCTTTCTTCATATTTGTTTTTGTTGATTTTGTTTCTGCTGAGTCTGTATTTTTCCCTTGTATTTTATTTTGATGAGTAGGATAGTTTGTCTTTTTTGGGGTTACCTTATCATTTACTTCTGTTTTTCTAAATTTGAAGTTAACTTTTATTTCTTTGTATGGCCGTACGTTCCTCTCTGTATGGAAGGTGTATGATTACATTTCTTAGTCCCTCTTTATTATTCTAATGTTGCCTTCTTTTATATAATAACATCGCTGTTACCCTGTTTTGAGCTTTTTTTTTTTTTTTTTTCTTAATCTTGCTTTCTTTTTTTGGATTTCCCTGTCTGGGTTGACTTCTGGTTGCTCTGCCCGGTGTTCTAGTCTCGGGTTGATACTTGATATTATTGATTTTCCAACCAAAGAACTCTCTTTAGTATTTCTTGTAGTTTTGGTTTGGATTTTACGAATTCCCTCAGCTTGTGTTTATCTGGAAATATCTTAATTTCACCTTCATATTTAAGAGATAGTTTTGCTGGACATATGATTCTTGGCAGGCAATTTTTTTCCTTCAATTTTTTAAATATGTCATCCCATTGCCTTCTTGCCTGCATGGTTTCTGCTGAGTACCCAGTGCCGTCGAGTCAATTCTGCCGAGTAGTCCGAGCTTATTCTTACTGGCTCTCCTTTTTAGATGACTTTTCGTTTATCCCTAGCTGCTCTTGTAATTCTCTCTTTATCCTTGGTTTTGCCAAGTTTGATTATAATATGTCTTGGAGACTTTCTTTTAAGGTCTACCTTATGTGGAGTTCGATGAGCATCTTAGATATCTTCTCATCTTTCACGGTATCAGGGAAGTTTTCTGCCAACAAATCTTCAACAATTCTCTCTGTATTTTCTATTATCCCTCCCTGTTCTGGTATGCCAATCACTCATAGGTTATTTCTCTTGATAGAGTCCCACATGATTCTTTAAGATTTCTTCAGTTTTTTGTTTTTTTTTTTATATTCTTGTATCTGATTTTTCTTCAAATATATTAGTGCCAAGTGATTTATCTTCGAGTTCAGAAATTCTGGCTTGTACTTGCTCAGTTCTGCTCCTCTGAGTTTCTACTGAGTTGTGTACTTCTGTAATTTTATTGTTAATCTTCTGAATTTCTGATTGCTGTCTCTGTATGGATTGTTGTAGCTTATTAAACTTTTCATTATGTTCCTGAGTAATCTTTCTAGTTTCTTCAGTTGCTTTATCTGTGTGTTCTTTGGCTTGTTCTGCATATTTTGTCATTTCCTTCCTGATGTATTGAAGGGTTCTGTATATTAAACTTTTGTATTCTGGCTCTGGTAATTCCAGGAATGCACTTTCATCTAGAAGATCCCTGGATTCTTTGTTTTGAGAGTTTGTTGAGGTGATCATGGTCTGTTTCTTCATGTGACTTGATACTGACTGTTGTCTCCGAGCAATCTATAAGTTATTGTATTAGTTTATGCTTGCTTATTGTGTCTCAGGTTCTTGCTTTGTTTTGTTTTGATATGCCCAGATGGGTTGCTTGAGTGAGCTAGACTGATTATTTTTGCCTTTGGAGCTCTGACCTCCTATCTCCAGATGGCTAGAGCTCTTTTCAGGTATATCAGTCTAGGAGTCCATTCACTTTTTTTGTATGAATTCAGCTCAGATTTTCAGGTAGCTGTCATCAAGTGTGTGGTACAGGCTCTGTCCTATAGTCTTAGAGGGGCAGTGGTGATTGGCGTATATACCGGGATCTGATTGCAGCAAGGGGGTCATGCTCTGAACAAGGCAGGGGGCTGAGAACCGACCCCAAAGTGTCCTTGAGGAAAGCATGTCCCTGTTCCGTAGAGCATGCAGGTGGGTGGGTTCTACAGATGGACCATGGGCACCCAAAATTTTTGGTGGTAAGGACTGGGAGGTACCTGTTATCCTTGGACCCCTATCACAGGTAGCTGGGTGACCTGAGTGGAGCTACCAGTCCTTAGGTCCCTGATGTGGGCAGGTGGGGACCTTGTTTAATAGGCAAAGCAATGTCAAACATCAAACACCCACCTCTCCACTGTACAGCTGAAACGGTTTGAGTCTGCCAACAAGGGCCTATTCTTCCGAAATAGGCCCACACAGGTCTACGCAGAGGGGAAAGGTGGTCAAAGTCCATGGACCATTTATGCCTGGACAAGAGCCGCTTCTGTCCTGAGCTCCCCCGGTTAGTGAAGCTAGCAAATTATCTTTTCTTGCAATTGCAAATTTTTTCCTTCCCCAAGGCTGAGAGGATGGCTCTCGGTTCTCAACAGTGCCTATCTCAGGCCCAGGGAATTTAGCCGCTGAGGCCAGCTTGGGGGTGGGGGGGGGGGGCGTGTTAAAGTATACACAAGTACTTAGCTTTTCCCGAGAGCACTGCTCTTCTCTGGTTTCAATGGTGTGAGTAGGCTGTGTGGCTGGCAACTTCTCCCTGAGGAAACTGTGGCCGACCGCTGGTACAAGCCCACTGCTGCCACTCCAGGAATGGTGCCTGAGGTCCCCCCACGATTCAGGTCTGGTAACTCCTGTCCGCTTCTGAACGGTCTCTTCCTCCCCCTGCCCCTCAGTTCATTTTCTAAGCTTGCCTTTGAAGCTCAGGGCTACCAGGTTGTCACAAATATACTTGTTTTACTTGTTTTTTCGGGTCTTTGTTGAAAAGAGTGCTCGTCAGAAGAGTCTGTCTGTTCTGGCATCTTGGCTCCGCCTCCTTGTTATTGTATTTTATTCTTCTTTATCCTATTATTTTCTATTCCATGTCATATGATTTCATGTTACAACCTACTTCATAAAACATGTTGCCGTAGGAATCCATGGGCCGGCTTTTGGGACTCTGTGAACCCCTTGAAGCACTGTGCAAAATGTCCATTTATTCGAGCTCATGTGCATTTTCCTGGGGTTAGCTTCGATAACATTTGTCGGATATTTATCAGATATTTATAGGTAGTCTCAGAGACCCAGTAATGGTGAAGAATTACTGCTCGTCTTTATTTCCATGGTGAGTTAGAGACTGTTTTGTTAAATTTGTAATTCACTTAATCTCAGATTTAATTTAAAAATAGCATTAACGTGAATCGTAATTAAAAAAAATTATTTTCCCTTTTTGGCAGTGGAGTTTCTTTTTCCTCAACACAACTCTCTAAGCTACAGTATCACTGTGCTAGTTTATTTTTCAGGTCTCTTCTAATTCTGACTTTAACCTGAAACTTTATTTTTTATTTTTAAAAAAATAGTACATGCTATCATTGAAAAATTTTAGAAACTCAGACAAACAGAAGAAAATAAAACTTGTTCATTATGTTATCACCTAAAAATATTAATAAATAATATGAACATTTTGGTGTCTGCCATTCAGGTCTTTTCTTTGTACAAATGCATATATTTTATAAACTATTTTTGTATTATAGTACAAATTTTATTACTTGTATTTGCTCACTATAGCATCAATGCTTTAAGTTGTCAAATATTTTCTACCGTATTACTTTTAATGTCTAGGTATTCCTAAAGAATACTTACATATAATTTACTTAATAATTCATTTCATTGAAGATTAGCTTACTTCCAGTGTTTCATCCTATAAACAACATTGCAGTGAACATCCTTGTGGCTTTCTACACTGATTTTAATTTCTTGGTACAAATTCTTAAAATGGAACCGGTGGTTATCTCTGTGGTGCAAATGGTAAAGAAGCTTGCTACTAACAGAAAGGTTGGGGGTTCTAGTCCACCCAGAGGCACCTTGGACGAACGGCCTGATGATTTACTTCCAAAAACATCGGCCACTGAAAACCTATAGAGCACAGTTCTGCTCTGACACACACGGGGTCAACTTGACCGGGAACTGATTTTTTTAAAAGATGGTACCATTTTTGAAACTCTTGGTAAGTATTACAGGTTGCTCGCCTGAAAGTTAATACTAGTGAAGACTGATCAGCTGAGTTTTCCAGTTGCCTTACACCCTCACTGGTCTTCCAGTCTTCCGGATGCATCCTTACTGTGGCCCCATGAACCCTTGGTACTATCTAGCATCTCAGGTGAGAGCGCCTTTTTTTTTTTTTTTAATTAATTTTTATTAAGCTTCAAGTGAACATTTACCATTCCAATCAGTCTGTCACATGTAGGTTTACATACATCTTACTCCCTTCTCCCACTTTCTCTCCCCCTATTGAGTCAGCCCTTTCAGTCTCTCGTTTCGTTCCAATTTTGCCATCTTCCCTCTCTCTCTATCTTCCCATCCCCCCTCCAGTCAAGAGTTGCCTACACACTCTCCAGTGTCCACCTGATTTAATTAGCTCACTCTTCATCAGCATCTCTCTCCCCCCACTGACCAGTCCTTTTCATGCCTGATGAGTTGTCTTCGGGGATGGTTCCTGTCCTGTGCCATCAGAAGTTCTGGGGAGCATTGTCTCTGGGATTCCTCTAGTCGCAGCCATACCATTAGGTATGGTCTTTTTATGAGAATTTGGGGTCTGTATCCCATTGGTCTCCTGCTCCCTCAGGAGTTGTCTGTTGTGCTCCCTGACAGGGCAGACATCGATTGTGGCCGGGTACCAACTAGTTCTTCTGGTGTCAGGATAATGTAGGTCTCTGGTTCATGGGGCCCTTTCTGTCTTTTGAGTTCTTAGTTGTCGTGTGACCTTGGTGTTCTTCCTTTGCCTTTGCTCCAGGTGGGTTGAGACCAAATGATGTATCTTAGATGGCCGCTTGTTGGCATTTAGGACCCCAGGCGCCACAATTCAAAGTGGGATGCAGAATGTTTTCATAATAGAATTATTTTGCCCATCGACTTAGAAGTCCCTTCAAACCAAGTTCCCCCGACCCCAGCCCCTGCTCCGCTGACCTTTGAAGCTTTCATTTTATCCCGGAAACCTCTTTGCTTTTAGTCCAGTCCAATTAGGCTGACCTTCCTTGTATTGAGTGTTGTCTTTCCCTTCACCCAAAGCAGTTCTTATCTACTGACTGATCAATAAAAAGCCCTCTCCCTCCCTCCCTCCCCCCTTTGTAACCACAAAAGTATGTGTTCTTCTTCGTTTTTTCTATTTCTCAAGATCTTACAATAGTGGTCTTATACAATATTTGTCCTTTTGCCTCTGACTCATTTCGCTCAGCATAATGCCTTCCAGATTCCTCCATGTTATGAAATGTTTCACAGATTCATCACTGTTCTTTATCGATGCGTAGTATTCCATTGTGTGAATATACCACAATTTATTTACCCATTCATCCGTTGACGGACATCTTGGTTGCTTCCAGCTTTTTGCTATTGTAAACAGAGCTGCAATAAACATGGGTGTGCATATATCTGTTTGTGTGAAGGCTCTTGTATCTCTAGGGTATATTCCGAGGAGTGGGATTTCTGGGTTGTATGGTAGTTCTATTTCTAACTGTTTAAGATAACGCCAGATGGATTTCCAAAATGGTTGTACTGTTTTACAATCCCACCAGCAGTGTATGAGAGTTCCAATCTGAGAGCGCCTTTTGAAGTTCCCCTTCATCGAGAAGTGTTCAATTCAATAACATAGGGATTTCATTTGGGACCAAATCTATGTGTGGGTAGTACTTTGTTTACCTGACAGTAATCGAATCCAATCCTGAGCTGAACTGGATGTGCTGGTGATACCTGCCTATGGGAATTGCTGCAAGTCAATAAAGCAATTTCAAATGAAAGAAAACCCGAACTCCCTTATTAAAGAATAAATAGCCAAAGAACTTTTCCTTTGAAACAGTGTTAATTAAAATAGATTTTGAAGAATCCTCGAGCTGTGGGAAGCAGATTTGGTATTTCTCAGAAGTCATTTCTTATGAAATGTGACCTGAATTTCCATCTTGTGCCGCATCTGAACGGAAGCCTAGTGGCAATTCTCCCTTTCCCCCAGAGAAGTGGCGTTCATGTGGGGTTCTGGGTAAATGAGGAAGCCAAGCAGGGACATATGATAGCATGTCACTAAAAAGAAATTTAATTAGCATGATTTACCTTGGTCTGATAATTGATAGTAGCAGTTTTTTGCCTCATAATAACCAAATGAATGTTCTTAATTTTCTCCTAGTCTGCTTTAAAGAAAACTTTGTGAAATCTGGATTTATTAAAAAAAAAAAAAAAAAAAGTTTCCAGCCTTTGCAATATGAATTGTAATGCTAATGACCCAGATCTCCCTAGGCCTGCTCTGCTTGTAAGTACAGTGGGGCTCATACTGATAGTAATGGCATTAACAGCTCTTGTCCCTACCTGGCCACGAGGTGATCTCAAACCAAAAACCAGTTGCCGTTGAGTTGATTCCAACTCGTAGAGATAACTGTTTGTCAGAGTAAAACTGCTCTGTGGGGTTTCAATGACTGATTTTTTGGAAGTAGATTGCCAGGCCTTTCTTCCAAGGAACCTCTGGGTGGACTCGAACTTCCAACCTTTCAGTTGCCAGCCCAGCACATAAACCATTTGTCCATGGTGTCTTACCTGTGACAAAATTCGCCTCAAATAGTTGGAGATCCCTCAGAAGTGTGTCCCGTGACTATGGGGACAGTCCCCTGGTGTTCTTCTCTGCTGGGCCCCCCTGCTCCCTTTGAGTCTGGCTCTGCACTCCTGTTGCCGATGCACTCTGCCCAATGTAGCTGTCTCTGATTCTGTGGCTCCAAACCACAGTACATGATCGGTAATATCAGTTAATATTTGATGAATTTTGTGGAATGCATCCTCAGAGTGTCAAATCAACTGTATTCCTTGAAGCCTGCATTAGAATGAAGGCAGGTGGTTATTGGTTACTGACTTGCAGAGGGGAAGTTTGTGCCTTTCTCTGGTTCGTTGTTATGCTTTGCTTCTAAGATATCAGAGCTTGTGCCTCCATGTTACCGGAGCCCCTCATGGCTTCTCCAGGCCAGCTTTCTCTTCTCTCCTCCCTTCCCCTCCATTTCCCTCTTCACCTCTCCTTTCCCCTCTCCTTCCCTCCATTTCCCTCCTCTCTCCTCGCCTGTGTTGGTCTAGGCTGGGAGTGGGTTTGTGCAGCCTCTACGGTGCTGTGCCCAGACCCTCCAACCCTGAGTCAAGCTGGTAATGCCTGGGTGTCTCCCCCCTTAGGATAAGTCCACATCTCTCCTGGACGTAGATGTATCTGACAGACCTATCTGAGATGCCTGAAGCCAGATCCAGGCTACCAGTTCATCTAATTAACCTGCACAATAGGTAATTTACAGGTGATAATACTCAGGCTCAAATAAGTGAAACAATGTATTAAGTGGTAAGTGAAGACTGTTTTGATCCTAAAACCCCTGTCCTATGCTCTCTTTTGAATTCCTGGTACGTAACTGGAGTCCAGTGTCGTATAGTTTAATGACAGGGCTAGTGGGTTTGTGGGCTCAATATATAAACTCCACCCTCAGCATTTTAAATCCTTACCTGAGGTCTTAGCCATCATACCCTTTATAACCTGGGCCTGCCCTTGAGGAGAGTATGTTTCCAGTTTCATCCTCAGAGTGCTATTGAATTTCATTGAGTAAACCCTAAAAGGAGTCCTGGTGGCACAGTGGTTAAGAGCTCAGCTACTAACCAAAAGGTAGGCAGTTCAAATCCACCAGCTGCTCCTTGGAAACCCTATGGGGCAGTTCTTCTCTGCCCTATAGGGTCTCTATGAGTTGGAATAGACTCGATGGCAATGGGTTTGGTTTGGAATCCCTGAAAAACTAATTGTAGATAATGGCTACACCTTAGAAATTATTTAGAGCCTTAGATATATTTTCTGGAAAATTCTCTCCTCTTTCCTTTATCACAGAAAAGAGAAGCCTAAGAGGCTGTTTTTACTGTGGAGAATTTGACCTTCTCTGCTTTTTTTCAGCCAGGTTGGTCTGGGCCCCGAGTCTTTTCAGACGATTGCTAATACCTTTACGTTCTTGATGGAACCTTAGCATAGAAGTTGTTTTTTTTCTCTTTCCTTCATTTATAATTGTGTTCGAATGGCATTTGGGGCCTTCTCCGTGAGTGTTGTGATTAACCCAGAGAGGGAGCATGGGAGCCACTCGAAGGGGAAATATAACATTTACAGAAAGAAGTGAAGCCCTTTAAAAGAAGGATATGAGAGGCTTTGAGACAAAGTTATACCTTGAAGTGACCGCTGTGTCATGGCCACATTCAGTGCTGATGTGTCTGGAGAGTGACGGGCCCAGTCGTAACTTAGTCAGAGGCAGCCATGTTTGTTACAGAGGCAGCCATGTTAGTTAAAGATGCGGCATAGCCCACAGGGACACGTCTGAAAATTGCTGATGCGTTAAGTGCATTCTTTATGTTTTGAAATGTTTTAATATATTTCCTTAACTTCTTGTCATAAATTTCTTTTTCTCTGAGGAAAACTTGAACATTTTTCACTTTTTAGGTTTCAGGTTTTATGAGGTTGACCTTTCCCTTAGTGTATTTTTGGCCATAAATTACTGAGATATATTAAATAAAGCCCTGCCTCGTAGGCTGCAAACACTCTGTAAAAATGGATGAAAAATAAATGATTTGAGAAGATTCTAGCTGATCTAAAGAGGCAGTTATAAAAATAATGATGCTAAAAGGACTGTAAAAGTAGGAAACGGTCGTTTTAGATCATTTGCCTCAAATCCTGAGTTGTGCTTTACAGAAATTTTTAATTGTAGAATTCTCTAGTAACCTAAAACTCATTTCCATAAAGAAAAAAATTAATATTTTACAGTAAGTTTCACACATAAACTTACTCTTTTTTCTTTCCACTTAACATACTCTTGTTTTCAGTCCACTCTGTGGTGTTTTAGGTACACACCCTTTTTGGTGAGAACTCTCAAAACTCTATCTTTGCGACGTGGGCAGATTTAGGGTGGCCCTCATGGTGCCTGTTTCATTTTATCCATGCCCTTGTATCATCCCCTCCTCCTGAGTGTGGGTGGGACCTGTGACTTGTTTCTAGACAAATGTTATGGAATATCACTTGTGTGATTATGTCACATGAGATTGTAATGTCTGTGTAAAAATGGCTGCATGAGGGTGTGTGACCTCCTCTAACTTCACAAGCGGGGAGGAGAATCAAGATAACAGCCCAAGGTAGATTGTTATGAGGTGGAGGTCCGACATTCCTCCTTTCTCCAACTTTTTACAAATTCTGATATCAGCTGCCCCTTTACACAGCAATATATAACTAATGCATTTTGGTACAGACCTATCCCCTGAGAGTTACATCCATATAATCATTTAATCATCAATTCAATTCATTAAACATTTTTGACCATCTGGTACAACACTAGGCTTGGGGTTAGATTTCAGAGAAACAAAAATGAATAAATCATATTCTCTTTAAATTACATTACTAATGAGTATTGTACAAGATGGTCTTAATAAAAAGGGGTAAATTATACTTTATCAACCTTAAGATAGGGAGCTCAACCAGAATCTCTTTAAATCTTTTTTAGATCTAAGATCCTTCCAGTGCTAAGACCTATGGGACAGTGTTATGGTTATCTATGGCTCTCTAACAAATTACCCCAAGTTTTAGTGGCTTAAAACAACCTTTTTCTTTTGCTCATGTTTTTGTGGATCAAGAAGAGCTCAGCTGAACAGTTGGTTCCTGATTCTCAAGGCAACAGTTTTGGTGAATTTGGTGACCCACTTCCCAAGATGGCTTTCTCACTTACATGCCTGGTGCTTCAGTGCGCCTTGGCCTTTCTCTCTACATGTGCCAGGTCATCCTCCAGGATCTCTCCATGTGGCTTCAGCTTATCACAGCATGGTAGTTGCAGGGTAGTTAATTTTTATATGGCAACTGGTTTCCAACAGTCAGGGTATGGGAGCTACCAGTCCAATTAGGAGCCTTGCCTGTAACTGGCACTTTGTTCTCTCCACTGTATCCTGTTGGTCAGGGCAGTCACAGGGCCCACCTCTTGCTGGCAAGGACACATTGCACAAAAGCCTGGATGGGGAGAGATGCTGGTGCTGCCATCTTTGCAAAGTGTGATTGTTGACAGCCAGTGATTTCCTTCCCATTAAACGAAAAAAAGCTGATTTTAAGGCTAATGTATGTAAAGCATCCAGTATGATACTTAGCACAAGAGCAGATGTGGTTAAGAGCTTGGGTGCTAACCAAAATGTCGGCAATTCAAATCTACTAGCCACTCCTTGGAAACCCTATGGGGCAGTGCTACTCTGTATTTTTTTTTAAGAGTCAGAATCAACTTGATGGCAATGGTTTTTTTTTTTTTTTTTGTATTATGATTATTAAGAAGTCCTGGTAGCGCAGTGGTTAAGCACTGAGCTGCTAAACGAAAGTTCAGCAGTTCAAACCCACCAGCTGCTCCACAGGAGAAAGATGTGGCAGCCTGCTTCCGTAAAGATGACAGCCTTGGAAACCCTATGGACTCTCATAGTCTGTATGAGTCAGAGTTGCCTTGAAGTGGGGGGTTTGGTATTATGATTATTAGAGAGCTCAGGTGGTGCGATCGTTAAGGGGTCAGCTGTTAACTGAAAGGTTGGCAGTGTGAGTTGCTAGTGGCTTTGCAGGAGAAAGACTTGGCGATCTGCTCTTGTAAAGATTATAGCCGAGAATAGCCTATGGGACAGCTCTACTCTGTCATACATGGTTGATATGAGTTGGAATCAACCCAATAGCACACAACAGCAACAACAACGCTATGATTATTAGCCAACCGAAGACACAGAGCAGACAGAAATGTTTAGCCAGGAGCTCTCGTCAGTACCAGAATTCTGTAAGGAATAGAGCGTTTTACTTAAAACGATAGATAAATAAGAATCAACGTATTATAGAAGATTGAATATTGGTGTGAGATTCTCAAAATAGTGAGATTAAAGTAGAAAAGTTGAGTGTAAGATTATTCTTTTCCTTATTAAAATATTTGTCTCTAGGCCTGGTAGACCAAAAAATTTCTTTTTGCTTAAAAAGGAATTCAGAAGCGTTTTTGGATAAGATGTATAGTATGATTGTGATGCTTATCTTTTCTGCTTGATAACATCATGTTTTATGATACTGTGATGGCTGATTCCAAGGGATAATTGAAAATTAATGTCTGTTTTTTGGCATTATGAACTAAATTTGGATATTTGCCTTCATTTGTTTACGATATAGCTATGTTCACTTCAAAGACTTAATCCAGGTCCCTAGGAAAATATGTGTACATTTCTTTTAAATATTATAAAGCTTTGGCAATATGTAAAGTTTACTTTATCAAGAATTCTAGTTTAGAAGTTGGATTAGAAAGATTCCCTTTTGTATGAAGTCATAAAAATAGTTGAAATTATTCATAGTCCTAGAAAGGCTCTGTAATTTATGTGGGGTACAAACTATGGAAGATTCAGAAGGCTTTTCATCGCTTCTTGCCCAAAAACCTGAATCTCAAATTTTATCTTTTAAAATTTCTATGTTTAAATATCCATATTTGGGAAGATAATATATTTACATGTTTCCCATTTCATTTTCTCCCTGCCCCTCACTATTTCCCCTTGACATGCAGTTTTAGTTGTTGTCACTGGTCACTCTGAATGCTTTGCTAGAACTGTGAAAGGGATGAAAGTATTAAAAGTAAAGAAGTGAATACTTAAAGAAGTATTACATGCTTGAGTGACTGACCTACCTTCTCACCAGGAAAGCTGTATACTTGACTGGAAGGCTTCTTACACTTTATGGTATAAGTAATATTTTACTTGAACAATTCCTTCCTCTACCTTGCCCTCACCCACAGACCTGTGTTTTCCCAGTGATCTTAAAAAGTGAATGATGGAAGTAAATATTCCCACCCAAAAGAAGCCCTTACATAGGCACGGTTCCATGGTTTATCACCATCAAGCCCTTACATAGGCGCGGTTCCATGGTTTATCACCATTGGCAATGGTACTGGCGTTCATAGACAATGGCAACAGAATAATTCAACAGAAGAGAGCTCCTTCTGCTTTGAAATTGCCATTTCCCATTCTCTTTCTGAGCCTCCTTGGTTAGCTTCTACATGGAACAAATATGTGAAACCCACAGCCTGCCCCTTGGTGTGTAAAATAAACAAACCACAACAAAGATCACTTATTCATTTCCTGCTTCTAAACAATCAGTGCAGCTTGTTCTGAACTTAATTGGCCAGAGTGATTAGTATTAATCATGACAGTGGCAGAAATGAAATGTTTGGCTCTGCTGTAGTTTATTTGGTTGCGACCCAAATGAGGATCTGGTTTTCATTGGATTGATTCACTTGATAAAAGTAGATAGTCCATTGTTATGGTTTAGTTTCTGAGGAGCAAATCTGTTGCTGTAATATAATACTCAGCAGATGTGCAGCTTTGCATCAGTACTGCCATCTGCCAGGAAGGTGACTGGTATTCATTCCTTCGCTCAGCTGATTTTTACCAAACGCCTCCAATGTGTTAGGCACTACGTGTATAGTGATAAACAAAACCAACACGTTTCCTGCCCTCATGGATCTCATACTGTAGCAGGAGGATCAGACAAAAAGCAAGTGAACAAGCAAATAAAATGATTTTAAACCACGCTAAATGCTATATAGAAAACAGGTGCTGGAGTAGAGAGTAATGAAGGGCTGAAGGAGGGGGTTGCTACTTAAGAGGGAGGGCAGAAAAGACTTCTCCAAGGAGGTAATATCTAAATGGAAAATTGGAGGCTTCGAAGGAACCCATCTGCGAAGAATGGGAGCAATGACATTTCAGAGGGAAAGAATAGCCTGTGCTTTTCCAGGGTGCGAAAGAATTTTGCAGCCTTTGTAAGAAGACCAGTGTGGCTGAGGCCTACTGAGGAGTTGGAGAGGCAGGTAGGACTTTGGATTTTATTTGGATGATAATGGGATGCCAATGAAGCCTGACAAGCAGTGAAGGAATGTGAGCCAACTTAACTGGTGTGATGTGATGTGTGAGGCAGACCAGTGGTTTGCAGAGGGCAGATAGCCCTGACTTGAGATTCTTAACCATGTTCTAGCACACAGCTGTGGGCTACCTGCTGTTAATGCCCAGCTAGCTTTCTAGTTTTCTCAGTTAGACTCTGCTCTCTGCTGGGAAGGTACCTGGGTAGTGCACATGGTTTGCACTTGGCTCCTAACATAAAGGTTGGCATTTTGAACCTACCCAGCAGCACCATGGAAGAAAAGCCTGGCAATATTCTGTAAAGATTATAGCCAAGAAAACCCAGTGGAGCAGTAACACCTGGGGTCACCATGAGTCTGAATCAATTTGACTGCAACAGATTTGGTTTGGTTTGGTCTCTATGTTGGACTGGACTGGGCTTTTAGTTGCTGACAAGCTTTGTGTTCAAAAGTCTCCATTTCTTGTTCGAGGTGTGAACCTGATATTCCAACCCAGTACCACAGGCCATCTCTGAGCCTTACTCTGGCTCCTCCAGAAACCACTCAGCATCCAGTGTTACGAACCTAGATGGGTTATGCTGAGCTCTTCAGACGAACAGCACCATGGCACAATGCCCCAGGGCACTTGGTTCAGTGTAGGCACACAGTGGACCTGCGTAATTGACATGACTCAGTGGTGGAGTGGTTCCCACTTTCTGCTCAATTCCCCAGGAACTACTCACGTTTTATATACCATAAGCCTGAATTGCTAGGACTTTACCATATGGTGCAACTGTATATAATCTGGTAAACAGACATGGCACTTTAGACCCCTTTGACCCTGTTAGGGAGCCCTGGTAGCACAGTGGTTAAGTGCTTGGCTGCTAACTGAGAGGTAGGGGGTTCAAACCCATCAGCTGCTCCACGGGAGAAGGACGTGGCAGTCTGCTTCCATAAAGATTACGGCCTTGAAAACCCAATTGTGCAGTTCTGCTGTGTCCCATAGGGTTGCTATGAGTCTGAATTTGACTCAACAGCAGTGGGATTGGACCTTGTTAGACTGTAGCCTTGTAGAGAAAATACAAAATCAGATTCAATTTAAGTGAATGTTTAAGTGATCTTTGAAAGTACCAGAATATACATTATTCTGCGTAGTGGAGTCCCTTAGTGGTGCAAACAGTTAACATGTTCAGCTGCTAACCAAAAGATTGGAGGTTCAAGTCCACCCAGAGATGCCTTGGAAGAAAGGCCTGGTGATCTCCTTCTGAAAAATCAGCCATTGAAAACCCTGTGGGGCATAGTTCTGTTCTGACGTACATAGCATCTCCATGAGTTGGAGCTGACCCAACAGCAACTATGTTTCTCATCTGCATTAACGTTGAAATCTGTCCACTGAAAGCTTAGTCTATATTATGTGTGACTAGTGTCCTATTTGGCCCTTCATGTAGTGTAGTCATATTTCCTTTTTTGAAAGATGGAAGACATTTCTGATGTTATTCCAGATTTATATGGACAGGCTTTCCAAGTATTGAGACAGTTCTAATCAGCTGTAGGAACTGAAATTATTTTCTGCAGGAGCCCTGACTTTTTTTTTTTTTTTTTTAACCCTCCATCAAATGGCATTTAATACCATGAATGGTGTTAAATGATTGACATTCTCATGGGGTGGGGAGATGGGGAAATTGCAGTCCCCTGTCTCATTGCTCTGTCTTCTTCCTCACTGTGACACCTGTTTTTAACCAGGAACACCTCTTGAAATGGATTGTGGTCGTGTACATCAGGAAATCAATTTTTTAGTGCCTTCAGGCAGGAGTAACATGACTACCAACATTATTACTGGCTTTATCTTTTAAAAGAAAGATAAAGGAATGTATCTAAAGATAAAGTAATACCTCTAAATCAGGACTTAGTTTTAAATTAAATGGTAAAACTACCTAAGATGACCAAACATAAGGAAGTCTAAGCTTAAAAATATACCATCTTTTGAAAGCTTTCTTTTACTCTTAAGCTATGAATTTGATCTATCATTTATGGCATGCTTACTGTGTGTTAACTTCTGTTCTAAATATTTGTATAATTGTCTTATTTAATTCTCTGGTAATTCTTGGCAGTTGGTATCATTTCTGCCCCGTTTTTTTAGGTGAAGAGACTGAAATTTACCCACTACTGCCAGATATATCAGAATCCATTCTAAAGCTCTGAATTTCAGATCAGCAGTCTCTCATTAATCACCTAGTGCTCGGTGCCATGGGAACTTCAGAATGTAAATGACATGTTTTTCTTTTGAGGTACTTTAAGTAGAAAACGGAAAGATGTTTAAAACTTCCTGATAAATCAAAAAATTATGTGATGCTTAGCTGAATAAAGGTAAAGGTGGTTACATAAAGAAATGTTTCTAGATATGTATATGTACACAGGTTAATATACACACATATATTTCTTTACTCTGTCAGCTGACAGGGCCTAAAACAAACAAACAACACCCCAGTAGCAATGAGCACACCTAGCATTTAGGTCTTGGTTTCTAATGCCATTTCCCAGTAAAATGAACCAGGGCTCCTTGGAGAAATGGCTGATTCTAGAATTGGGGCAGGAAATAAACAAGATGATCCTGGAATATCTTGTAGTGCCAGAAAATCAGGAAGTAGTCAAAACAAAAACACAAATACAATGACGGGGATATAGTCCAAGGGGCACAGGAGCCAACTGAAAGAGCTCCCCGTTGCCAAAGCTGGGATGATTTGAGCACGTAATAAAGTAGTATTGGATACATAAAGTGTAAAATAAATATCCATGAGCCCATACTGCTAGAAATAAATGTTGGATAATTTAACTAATAGGTAAGAAGAGACACAATTTCAGTGCAGAAGAATTTCAAATAAATTGGAATATAGCTTCCCATTCCTTAAGAGAGAAAAAAATAGACTAACGTTAGAGTGGAGAAACCTACAAATGCCTACCTCAGCCAGGTGAGCAAGGGCAACATCAATAGTCACAGATCATGCTGACACTGTGTGTCTTAGTTATCTAGTGCTGCTGTAATGGAAATACCACAAGTGGATGGCTTTAACAACAAGATTTATTTCCTCACAGTACAGTAGGCTAAAAGTCCAAATTCAGGGTGTTACCTCCAGGAGAAGGCTTTCTTTCTCTGTTGGCTCTGGAGGAAGGTCCTTGTCATCGATCTTCACTGGTCAAGGAGCTTCTCAGAGCAGGGACCCCGGGTCCAAAGGACACGCTCTGCTCCTGGTGTTACTTTCTTGGTGGTGTGAGGTCCCCAGCTGTCTGCTAGCTTCCCTTTCCCTTTATCTCTTGAGAGATAAAAGATGGTGCAGGCCACACCCCAGGGAAACTCCCTTTACATTGGTCAGGGATGTGACCTGGTGAGGGTGTTACAATCCCATCCTAATCCTCTTTAACGTAAAATTACATTGACAAAATGGAGGACAACCACAGAATACTGGGAGTCATGGCCTAACCAAGTTGATATGCTTTTGGGGGGACATGATTCAATCCACGACAGTAAGATATGATGAAAACTTTATCGCTGTGGTCTTCCCCCCAAGACCCCAGACCCCAGTCTAATCATGAGATAAGCATCATACAAATTCCAAAGATGGGCACACTACAAAACACCTGACCAATTCTCCTCAAAACTGTAAAGGGCATCAAAAACAAGGCATGTCTAAGAAATTGCCACAGCCAAGAGCCCAAGGAGCCATGACAACTAAATGTGATGTGAGATTCTAAACAGAAAAAATATAGTAGGTAAAAACTAAGGAAATCTG